>NC_060119.1:1265097671-1265403921 GCF_021461395.2 Schistocerca americana
CGTGTGTAACTACAGAATATCGTAAGAAAAACGAATACCTACTTCATGGAGAGTGAGGCAGTTACTGAAGACGAATGTGGGAGGCGAGGAATTAGAAAGGAGAGAAGTTGTGAAGGAGAGGAGAGGTGCGACTGTAAGACAAGCAGAGGGCCGCGTGCTGTTCCCGGCCAACTCGGCCGGCGAGGAATCAATATCCGCTGTGGCGTTGCCGCCGCGGCTGCAGCGCAACTTTTCCAATTTAAATTCCGGTCGCACTCGACCCGCGGCGACGTTTACCCAGGGCTGGCCATAACTCAGCCCGGCCTAATGAAAAAGGAAAGCCGCTCTGTTTGCATACGTGTCCGCTGCCGCCGGCAACTTGGCCACCCCGCCGCACCTGTTGCATTAATTATGAACGAATAACTTCTGGCCGCACGCGCCAGCCGCCACTGCACCACAACCGGACGCAAAGTTGTCGCCGCCAATCAAGCCAGCGGCGTCTGCGAACGTTCTGCTCGACGGAACTGTCAAGTTCGTTAAGAGAGCAAACTGGATTACACGACGTCTGACAAGTCATTGTGGAAGAAAACGAAAACACGCGGATACGACTTGTAACAGGTGCCTCAAAAGTTCCAATAGTTGAAAATGCATTTTTTTAGGAAGATGATGTAACTGATGAAGGACCTCTAAGGCGTTACCAAGAGCTGATATTTCTTCGACCATCTCGCAAAACAACACGCAGAATAAAAGCATCGTTATCCGTCATTATGCTAACTTTAGCCAAGGCCTGTATTGCAATGTCAAACTTCTTTGCCAGAGATTTTATCGAGCTTCTGTGACCAAAGGACTTCAATGGAGCTATCAAACTATCGTCAAATTTTTCGTTACACTTGTTCGATGCCGAACAGTTAATCGTCTATGCAACAGCATATAATGTAATTTTGGCGACGAACGCATTGCCTAAAGAGAAAGAGAAAAGGAAACTGTAGCGTGTGAAACCCTGGATAACGAGAAGAGAAGCTGCAAGAGTTATCCAGAATTTGCTTCGTGAGCTACAGTGCGAGGACACAAGAGCTACGAAAATGGATGAACAAACATTTCAGCCTGTTCTTATGAAAGTAGACCATAATATCTGTATGCAAGACAGCCATTTATGATATGCGATTGTTGTTAAGAATCGTCTCAAGTTTACATTAAGATTATTAAGAACAGGAGAAAAGTATTTGTGCTTACGGTAAAGCACAATATAGCACACCAATGACACAGTGTACCGTTTCACGTACTTTCCAGAAAAATGTGACGCATTATGTGGACCACTTAAGGAAGAATAGGGCCCATCGAGTCTTTAGCCCATTCAGTTTCTTTCTCGCGTCATCAACAGTGTTCTCCTTTCGAATACATTTGATGGCTGCAGCTACATTATTATGAGAGTCTAATCGCTTATTACTGTTTTTATGATCAGTGTGCTTGGCGTTATAAAGAATTTTCTATTCTTCATACTTGGAAATTATCATGTAGTAGTAGCCTTACACCAAGTAACCTCTGATTCCTTTCAACTAGTTAAAAGAGAAACGAAGCGACTCAAACACGTATACAATATGACGAACTTTGATCGAAGCTAGGACTATGTTTTAATTTTGAACTATGATGATCAAAGATATCTTTTATAAAATCTCCGCGAGTACACTGTCAAAGATTTAACAAAAAAACTTTGATCATACATCTCTGTCAAAGAAATCTGACTGTAATATGGGCGTAAAACAGTAATAAACAAACTGTCATTGTAAAAACATTTACAAAAATATAAAATTACAGGATATAATCAAGTAAGTATATATTTTCATACATGATTCCTGTCGTGTAGTGCATTACTCAAACGAATACCTGAAAACGAATAAGTAACAGAGTGAAATACATCTCATCATCTAAACAACCTAACACCGCAGACAGAAAGGTAACTGACGTGTAAGAGCATTTTGTGGAGTGCAGTCTTCACTTATAACGCCTTCTTTGCGAATGCTGGCTGCCTTCATCAAGGCAGCCCTATACTAGAAACCCCTCCCCCCTCCCTCACTCTGACACCCACACAGGGCAACAATGGAATAGTTACCTGCCAGTGGGAACAACAAGCATCCCCATCGCTTTCTGGAGTCAAGAACAGCCGCAACTCCTGTTGCAGTCTCCTCCTCTTTACAGCTGCCACTGAAGGGGGCAGGTATTTCCACTCCAGATATTGGGGGTCGATCAAAGGAGTCATCAACAGTTACATCCACCCCACTGTTTATTCTTCTATATAGCAGTACGTCTAAATCAGAAAAAGGACAGAACAGAAATGATTGAGGTGTTGCAGAAGAGATCAGAAATGTGAGTGAACTGATAAAGACATGAGAAAGTTCTCCTCAGAAGAGCCGAGGAACTGAAGGCAACGAAAATACTGACTAGGGGAAGGGACAGGATGGTAGGATATGTGTTAAGACTTTGGGGAATAACTTCCATGTTACTGTTGCTGCCTCTGGATCACCGGGTCCCGGGTTCCATCCTCGGCCGGGACGGGGATTTTCTCAGCCCGGAGACAGAGTGTTTGTGTTGTCGTCATTCTCTGATCATCATTCGGGAAGTGCCGAGACTGGATATGGAAAGATTTGGAACTTGTGCGGGTGCTGATAACCACAATGTTGAGCACCTCACAAACCAACAACATCATCATCAGCATCATCTTTCATGTTGCTACAGAAAGCCGTATAGGACAAAAACTGTAGGACAAGACATAGATCAGAAGGCATCCAACAAATAATTGAGGATTATTTTCCCTTGCTAGGGTCGACAGCCCTACAGTATTTTAGAAAAGACACCATGTTCTGCCTGGACTGGAATTACACATAAAATGTCACTCAAGATGCAAGTACAGTGAAGAATTTTTCAGAAAAAGGTCAAGTGTTTTCTGAAATTATTTGTCTAGAAATAAGAAATAAAGCAGATTAGAAAAAAATTTGACATACCTTTGAATGATGCTCGAAACCATGTACAGCAACTGAGGTGTCAGTCGAGAATTTAATGTTCAAATTATAATCTTGTAATTTTATAGAGGTGGCGTACTACGTGTTATTTTTAGGTGGAACTGGAAATTCTCATTCGGTACGTCATTTGCTCTATATGATTTCGCCTATCATTCAAAGGAGCGTCAAATTTTTCTCTAATCTGTTTGATTTCTTACGTTGATACAAATTCATCTAAAGAAATATCTGACTATCTTTATCGAAAACAATTTTTATTTAATTTTTTTTTAATTTACACAACTAGACCTCACGCTAGTCAGTTTGATGGCCCATTTCGTTTTCCTATGAAAATTCGGAAGAGGTAGCCAGAAACATTTGGATCGTGTATGAGGATAATTTCATTGGGCAAACAACGGCAAGAAAGTACTTTTCTCGTTTTAAGGAGAATCGTTTCAACGTCAATCACTCCCCACATTGAGGACGCCCCTAGGCGTTTGAAGAAGATCGTTTAAACGCATTAATCGACAGTTATCCACATTAGTGTACTCTAGAACTGGCAAATGTGATGAACTGTGATCTTTCCATCACGGTGCGACAATTGCATGTAATGGGGAAGGTTCGAAAATCGGGTGTACGGGTACCGTGCGCTCGAAGCGAAAATCACAAAATTCTGCGAGTGGCCACACGTGAATCTCTGCTTACTCGCCATCAATTGATTAATGAACAACACCGACCATTCCTACTGTACCTTTACCGGTGATGAGAAACGAGTATTTATGCTACATAAGGAAAGGAATGATTGAGCCGAAACAAAGCACCAAATCCCCGTACAAAGACCTGAACGTCTGCGAAAGATAATGTTATGCATCTGGTGGAACAATGACGGTGTGGTGTGCTACAAATTGTTTCCCCGAGGTGTGACCATCACTGCTGGAACTTACTGTCACAACTGAGACGTCCTCCAGACGCACTCGAAGAACAATGACCAGGAAGACTCCGTGAAGTAATTGTACTCCAAGACAATGCCCACTCGCACTCTGCTAGAATGACAAAAAACACTATACAAGGGTTGGGTTGGGAGGTCATTCCGCACTCATCTTACTCACCTGATCTTTCGTCCTCTGGCTTTCACCTTTGCCGCTCTCTATCGGACAACCTGCAAGGAACTTCATTTCTGGATGGAAATGCGCTCCACGAGTTCTCCTCCTCAAAACTACGTGATTTCTACAGTCGCGGAATCGAAAAGTTACCCCAGCATTAGCAGGCTGTTGTAAATAGTGAAGGAGAATATATTATTGATGACTAAAGTCTCTGTCAAGTTTGTCTGTTGTGTTTACTAAATGTATAGAAAAACGCTGCGAATTTTTCCACCAATCTAATAATAATAAGCAATTTCCTAACAAAAATGACAGACTAGTTCAACTGGCTGTCTTGGCTAGCTGTTGGGACGAATTTTCTTATTCCGAATGTCTAGTATATTTGCGTCTGCACTGCAGCAGAAACTGCCTTATTCAGATAAATGCTTGTTTTACTGTATCGTCAAAATACAGTGTTAAGCGCGCGCTGATGACAAAAATTTCAAAAAACGAAAACGTGTTTCGCTGGGAACGGGAACACGACAGGAGCGGGCTCGCGAGGTAATTTCCTGCTGGCCACGTCACTTGTCGCGCGCCTGGAGCACACGCTCCATTTGGCCCGGCTGCCGGGTTTGATCACACCGCTTCAAACGTCCTCTGATCCTCCGCCGTGAAATTGCAATCCCGCGCCGTGGGCCGCCGCTGGACATTTAATGAAACGCGCAGCCGAACGGGTTTGGAGTTGCCCACAGCAGCGTACGTACCCTCTGGCTGCTTCTGTGTCCTTCCACCAGCACAGTGTCCGGTTTTGTCACTTTCGTACTCCCTATTTTAAAAATGAACCAAACATCTGCTCGAGGACAGTTAGTTGCTGTATATCTGTTTCGTTACCGTCAAGCAACACCACGCTTCGTACGAGATCGAGGTAGGTCGCGACGACATTCTTGCACAAAACATTCTCCCGAGATTTCGACGAAATTCTCCACCGCCTACGTCAGGATCCTTTCTTTCATCTCTCAGAAAGTTTCATCCCCCTCCCCTGCCACCACCGCAAGCAAAACCCCTCCCCCAGCCCGCAGCTCGTGGTCGTACGGTAGCGTTCTCGCTTCCCACGCACGGGTTCCCGGGTTCGATTCCCGGCGGGGTCAGGGATTTTCTCTGCCTCGTGATGGCTGGGTGTTGTGTGCTGTCCTTAGGTTAGTTAGGTTTAAGTAGTTCTAAGTTCTAGGGGACTGATGACCATAGATGTTAAATCCCATAGTGCTCAGAGCCATTTTTTGAAACCCCTCCCCCTGCAACCCATTTCGGAACCACTGCAGTATAGGCTTCTGGAATGTTATGAAGAAGACGCGCTTTCCAGCTGAGCTTCCTAGGGACCATCTACATCTTCACCTACATAGATACAGTGTAATCCCCGATACGGTGCATGCCGGAGGGTACCTATGGCGTGAGGGGAGAACGACTGTCTACATGCTTCCGTGCTGCCACGTCACGGTTACTGTGAAGTCGTCTTACAGAGATAATGTTCACTCACCTTGCTGCGATTTGTTCTTCTGCAGTCCATTCCATACACCTCCCCTGTTAAAAAAGAATAATGTGTCTACTGGTAAAGCTGTAGTAGAACCAGTAGCATTACACGAGGTCAACGAGTGCAACAAATTTTTTGTTAGCATCAGATTAGTTGACCCATTACACGGCGGATAGTTTGCGAGTGAAAACTTCAATAAATTGTCAGTTGTTTGATAAAAAAACACCACCAAGTCCGCGTCAGTCTGAAGTTACAATTTCAGCACACGCACACGCAATCACAGTTATTCATCATAGCCAGCTTATGGTAATCAACCGAACCCGTTATTAAAAGGATTACAAAATGCATTATCTGTGACATATTGGCTCTGAGCACTATGGGACTTAACATCTATGGTCATCAGTCCCCTACAACTTAGAACTACTTAAACCTAACTAACCTAAGGACATCACACAACACCCAGCCATCACGAGGCACAGAAAATCCCTAACCCCGCCGGGAATCGAACCCGGGAACCCGGGCGTGGGAAGCGAGAACGCTACCGCACGACCACGAGATGCGGACTGTGACATATTGCTCGCTCAAATGTTACACAGTTCGACCACTATGAACGCTAAGTTTGCAGTTACGGCTTGTATAATATGCCACGTGGTTTTTCGTTAATCCGAAGTCACAGTTTGCATATTAAAAACCCGAATTTCACGCGTTCGTTTTTATCACACATTCACGTCCACTCTGCGGCACTCCATGGTCAAATTTTAGCCATTATTCTGCAAAATTATCCCAATTATTCAGAGCTCCTTCATCCGCATCCGAACATGATAATGGCTGAGCTCCAAACAGTCTCTTTAGACATCACAAAGCAGTTCTTTAGCTCACACGTACAACACAGTACGTGTGAACGTACTGTCCTCTGATGGGATGACACACATCATAGCCAATCCGATATTATTATTAAGCCGCCCATGAGAGTGTTATTCACTTTCTCTGTACAATAACAGTTCACACGCTAACGTGTACTCAGTTAATAGACACAACAATATTCATTTAATATATTACTTTCAATTCACACCATCATTCACATTAATAAACAGATTTGCAAAATTAATCACGGTCTTCCAGTAATCACAACAGTTAAAGTTTTGTTTCCAAAACATGTTTTAACTACTTGATGATTTCGTAGTCCGTAAGGAGCTGATACTTATGGGCGACGGTCGTAACCATTTGCAGCTAGAAACTAGATCAGAGCGCATCTGTCATGCGATAACCACTACTTATTTTCTGAAGCTACTACTTAAGATGCGTTTACACCACCTGTGGGCCTTGCAGCTGATCGGCGAATGGAATCATTCGCACACACATGCTGAGGAAGAGGCGTGCAACCTACACAGGTGTCTCCGCTTGCTTGTTGGGCAAGCACAGTCGCACAGAGAATAGTCGCAAGGCGCAATTAACACAGGTGCTACGCCTCGGTACAAACACAGATTTTTCTCATCATGTCTCCGCAGTGCTTACGTAAGATGTAAGGAAGATGCCCGTTCTGTAAATAGACCGCGTGCCTACACCGACTACAGTTTCTCAGTAATGTGTTTCGTTGTGCCGTGGCGTCTTTTTTTTTCGCAGAAAACTGCTGCTCACCACACAAAAAGAAATCCTGTCCAGGTCGTCACGTGTCCTCTTACTTTTCCGTAAACTGTGTCACACACTTTTGGGGCGCTACTGATGATACCTCTGTCTCTGTTGAACACTCTACGTCGAGAACAAAGTAATCGATGCTGTTAACTCAGCTCGCCCTTTTCTCACATGATATACTGAGAACTATGGGTGAAGGGAAATAGGCAGATTCCAGATTTCCGGAAAGTATTTGCACGGTGCCCCTTTGCAGGCTGTTAACGAAGGTACGAATATATGGAATAAGTTCACAGGTACGCAAGTGGCTCGAAGACTTCTTAAATAATAGAACCCAGTATGTTATTCTCGACGGCGAGTCTTCATCAGAGACAAGGGTATCGTCAGGAGTGCGCCAGGGAAGTGTGACAAGGCCACTGCTGTTTTCTATATACATAAGTCATTTGGCGGACAGGATGGACAGCTGTCTGCGGTTGTTTGCTGATGATGCTGTGCTGTATGAGGAGGGTCTCGAAGTTGAGTGACTCTAGGAAGATATAAGACGACTTAAACAACATTTCCAGTTGGTGTGATGAATGGCAGCTAGCCCTAAATGTGGAAAAATGTAAGGTAATGCGGATGACTAGGAAGAACAAACCTGCAATGTTCGCGTTCAATATTACTAGTGTCCTGCTTGACACAGTCATGTCGTTTAAATATCTGGGCGTAACGTTGCATAGCGATATGAGATGAAACGAGCGTGTGACAAATGTGGTATGGAAGGCAAATGGTCGTTTTCGGTTAATGGGGAGAATTTTAGGAAAGAGTGGTTAACCTATAAAGGACACCGCACACACGACGCCGGTTCAACCTACTCTTGAATACTGCTAGAGTGTTTGAGATCCGTACCGGGTCGGATTGAAGGAAGACATGGAAGCAATTCAGAGGCGGGCTACGAGATTTGTTACCGGTAGGTTCGAACAAAACGTGTTAAAGAATTGCTTCGGGAGCTCAGAAGCGAGTCCCTAGAGGGAAGGGGACGTTCTTTGGGAGAAACACTACTCAGAAAATTTAGAGAACCGACATTTGAAGCTGAGTGCCGAACGACTCTTCCTCCGCAAACATACATCGCGCGCAAGCACCACGAAGATATGAGAAATTAGGACTTATGCGGAGGTGTTCAGACAGTCGTGTTTCCCTCGGTCTATTTGCGAGTGGAATGGGACGGTAAATGACAAGTAGTGGTACAGGGGAGCCTCCGCCGGGCGTCGCACGGTGGCTTGTGGAGTGTCTATGCTGATGTAGATGTATCGGAGTCACTCACATACCTGAGAACCTGTTATGTACATTCGAGAATTCATTAATATTCTGCAGTGTGACACTGTGTGAAATGCTTTCCGGAAATCTAGGAATATGAAATCTGCCTGTTATCCTTCGTCCATGAATCGCAGGATATCGTGCGAAAAAAAGGACAATTTGGTTTTTGCACGAACGATGGTTTCTGAATCTCCGTTCATTGTGGATGGATAAAAGTTTTTCTCTCGCAAGGAAACTTGTAATACTCGATTTTAGAATATGCTCAACAATTCTGTATCAAACCGACGTTAAGAACATTGGTCTCCGGTGTAACGGGTCTGTTCTTATAGTATTCTTACATAGTGGACTCTAGCGCTTTTTTTCCAGTCACTTGGGACATTCCGCTATGCGAGAGGTTCACGATAAACGCAAGCTAAGGAAGGTGCCAGTGTCAGAAACACTCTCTGTAAAATCCAACTGGTATTCCTTCCGGACCTGGCAAATTAATGGTTTTTAACTCATTCAGTTACTTTTAAAAGCCGCCTCAAAAGCTTTCCCTCGGTCTAGAAATTCCTGGTGTAAAGTTTGGTTCTTTTTTCAGTGTTGTTCTATCAGGAAGTTGGCTGACAGCACGAATTACATCTATTGCTCTGAGGCCCGTGAGGAAACCACAATGGTTCGAGGAAATTAGAACGATACTTCACAGGCGATTGTCCCAGATCCGCCGAAGAATGTAAGCGGACTGGGCGGTAGCCGGAGCAAAACACGCCCAGCACCAGCACCGTACATTTAGACGAGCGGGCTTTCCGCATTTTCCTCATTCTCTGGGTCTCAAACTGAGTGCGCTGAAATGGGTCTTTGTGCTGCTATATTCACGAGTTGCAGGGAAAGAGATCTGCAAAGCAAAGTAGTTGTGGACTCGGAATGCCCCACTCCGGTATGCAATTGCTCCCACCGTACGCTGTGAACTTTGAGCGTCTGACCCCGTGAAACTTAACTAGTGCTACCTTCCACTCATCAGCGTTTCTCCTGGAGCACGCCAATGAACTGTATTTCCATTAAACTTGGAAAGGAAGACCTGGAAACTACTGAGGCGTCTGCTTCTCGAGTTCAGGCACATAATTAAGGGCCTGTATTGCCGGCGTAGACCTGTCGTAAAATTATGGAACCTGGTCCACGGAGAAAGAAAATCTCTGTAAAAACCACCACGGATTCCGTAAACAGAGATATCCTGAAATACAGTTCGCTCAGTTCGACCACGAAATCTAGAGCATTGTAGACAAAGGCGTCCCTGACTTCCGGAAGATGTTCGACACAGCTCCGCACTGTTATTTAGTGAATAACATACGAGTTTTCCCAGTATCTGACCATATTTGTGACTGGATTCAGTACTCTCTAAGCAACCCAATATGTTATTCTTAACGGGACGAAATCGACAGATGTAATGGTAGGGCCTAAGTTCCGTAGTACACCAAGAGAACTTCAATTTGCCCATGTTATATGGAATATTTTGAGGATTGCGATTGTATTGCAAATTTGTAAAATAATTTCTACTGCTTCAGTCGTAGTCATACTAATATTTTATCAGCAAGACACGTTTCGGCAACATACTGCCTTTATCAGGTGAATCCCGGTTATATGTACATTATATGAATCTGAAATGTGGTAATGTGATTAGTATCATATGCATTGTGTACCAGTGAGGTAACGTGCCGAAATAGAATCCTGTACACACTTTTAGTATATGTATCTTTGTGTACAGTACTCTATTTCGACACACAAATGTTCTGGCACACGCAGCAAAATGAAACTGTTCACACTTCAGACTAATATAACGAACAAATAACTGAAATGCACCTGATGATAGAAGCATACTGCCGAAACGCTTCGTGCTAATTAAATATTAGTAAAAAAGTGACTGAACCGGTACAAGTTACCGCATAAATCCCAAGAGTATGTTATAGGGTCATTATTGTTTGTGCAGGGTGATTCCGTGATGATGCAACAAACTTTCAAGGATAACAGAGTACGGCAAATTATCAATTTTTTTGGTAAGGGACCCTGGTCCGGAAACGACCGCATCAAAAATTATAAGAGAAAATCGTTCTGATACCTAGACTGTGACACCCATGTACCGCTATCGAAATTATCCCTTGATTTGTTAACTATTGTTCTATCATCCAGTTCTTTCTTCGTTTTAGCGTTCTGCACATTATCCTTTCGTCGTCGATTCTGAGGAGAACCTTTCTTATCTCATCAGACCATCCAATTTTCAACATCCTTCTGTATTACCACATCTCAAAGCCTCGATTTCTTCTTTTTCGGGTTTTCCATAATTCAATTGCATGTAGTTCTCCATCCTCCGATATGTGTTCCACAAATTAAAGCCGATGTTTGATACAGTGGGCTTCTTTTGGTTAGGAATGCCCCCAATCCGTGAGGTAGACTGGTTTTTGTCCACTCCTTCCTTCGTCCATAATATGTAATTTTGCTTCCAAGGTAGCGGAACCCTTCACCTTGCCTATTCGTACACCCAATTTTGTTGGTCAGTTAATCGCATATCGTATGTGCTACTCCTCGTTACTTTCATCTTTCTTTGGTTTACTCCAAGCCATTTCAGTATTCGACAAACTATTCATTTCCTACAATGTGTCGTGTAATTCTTCCTCGCTTTCACTGAGGGTAGCAACGTCATCAGCGAATCTTATCATTGATATTCTAGCACAAGTAAACAGCATGTGTCGCCAAAAGAACTCTACTATCATGAAACATATATCTTAACTCGAGAAAGTAATTTGTGAGAATGTACGTCTGAAGCACTGTATTGTACGGAAGTGAATCGTACCGAATCATGATCGGCAAACAAGAAGCGTTTGATGGAAGCGTTCTCCGGAGAAGTAGCGACGAAATGAATGTATGTAAAACAGAAACTAGAAGATGGGGCAGGATAACAGGACACGTAGTGAAACAACGGAAACTAGAAGATGGGGCAGGATAACAGGACACGTAGTGAAACAACAGAAACTAGAAGATGGGGCAGGATAACAGGACACGTAGTGAAACAACGGAAACTAGAAGATGGGGCAGGATAACAGGACACGTAGTGAAACAACAGAAACTAGAAGATGGGGCAGGATAACAGGACACGTAGTGAAACAACAGGAACTAGAAGATGGGGCAGGATAACAGGACACGTAGTGAAACAACATGAAGCAACTTTAACGGAGCTGTAGACGGCCACATCTGATGAAAATTGTAGGAGAAGTCAAACTGGAACATATACCACAAATAGTTAAGGAAATGAATTAACTTTTTTATACAGCACAGATCTGGAACGCCTGGAGTAATTCCAACTAAAAATGGCACATTATGACTTTTTCTTCCTCTAAAATACGGTGCTGGAATTAAACACCCCTTGCATCCTTACTAATGTTGCTAGTGGAGCAGAAGGAATCAGGTAACACGTAACCATAATATTAGAATTCACGCAGAGGTTTCAACCGAAGTTAGCACGCATATGACTTAGTATCTAGAAAAATATACTGTGAGTCTGACGTCTTCTAGCTTTCCTATTTATGAGGGAAGGATTGAGAAACTGGTGATGTGTATGCGCTTCTCTGGAACACCTGTAACAATTTGTATGTAATATTTACAATTTAAAATGGTGTCAATAAACTTTGTTTCACCACAAACAGATTCCATTTAGTTGCATTGACTGAAAGTTCTGTCGGTTCTTGGTAGAGTATTTTATACTCTATGAATGAAACACACACCATTGGTGTAGTATCCTACCATATTTATTACTTCTTATAAGAACCGGTTTTCGCCTGTTACGCCATTATCAGGCACAAAGATGTACCTGATGATGGCCTAACAGCCGAAAGCCGGTTCGTGTAACAAATAATAAATATGGTAGAACACTACAACAGTGTTGTCTATATTTCATTCATAAGATTTCATTTACTTTCATATCTAACACACTGAGTGACGAAAAATCACGGAAAGGTACTGGAAGTGACGTCGATAGTTAGTCGTTCCTCCACGAGCCCTCAAGACTACAGAAACACGCCGAGGCACAGTCTCTAGAGGTGCAGGCTCAAATGGCTCAAATGACTCTGAGCACTATGGGACTTAACATCTATGGTCATCAGTCCCCTAGAACTTAAAACTACTTAAACCTAACTAACCTAAGGACATCACACAACACCCAGTCATCACGAGCAGAGAAAATCCTAGAGGTGCAGGAATCGTTTTGGAAAGACAGTCATCTGACTCAGGGTAGATCGTCGATCGGAATCTGCGGAGGCGACGTAACTGCCGTTACACAAACGCTTGCGGTCATCCTATGCCACGATTTACGCCTGTGAAGGAATTGTCTCAGCGCTGGTGTTGATCTGTACAAGACTCTGCTGACAAGGGAAACACAAAACTGTGTAACTTCCGATACGCTACGACCGAATGCCGATTATCATTCCAGGTTCAGAATCTGTAAATTCTGAAAATTCTGCAATGTGCACTGCACCCATGTCAGTAGCAGATTGGTCAAATATCGTGTGGTTACACACTCGAGGCACTTCCCGCAATCAGCCACAAGATTCTGGCGTTATACAATGCACATCTTCTAGTGTGACAACTCTCCCGACACCTTTGCACACCCAGTTTATAACACTGCAATAAATAAGTAATCGTGCAACACCCATTAGTCAGCTGTTATCGAAAAATGTAAAAAGTAGGAGAACGTGCCTTATCACTGGCTACAGTTTTTTAATTTGGGAATATCAGCAAACTAGCGGTCTTTAAGTTATGAAAAAAATTTGCTCTGCTATTACTAGGTATTATTTAAATAATGCGTTTGGAAAAAAATCTCGTTCTACAACAGCACGACAAAGAATTAAAACGTGTAATTTTTACCTTCGGAAAATATGATACCTAATTCTGGGTTTTCGGGTTCCCTAGTTACGGGTTGTAATCAAACAATAAAATTTGATGAAATAGATGGACTTCATTCGCAATAAATGTTTGTTCCAAAAGTAAAGGATGCTCTATAATTGACGGCTACTCTGTAGACTTTTCAGTCATAACAAGAAAAATGTTCAGTCTTCGTGCTTCTTGATACAGAAGTCACACTTAAAGTCTTTCTAAGCATCATCGTTGATACCTGCACAGAGCCCTCGGCACGAGCGAAAGCGACCGATGCCCTTAATCTCTTTAGAACTATCAGCTGACCACAGTTGGTCGCAGTAAATGCGCTCCTCGTCCTCTTCATATCTAACTGATGAGTCTTTCAATGTGCTTTCACCAAGGCCTGAATCGGAGTTTCTCTCACCATGACCCGGCCGTTTCGTGACACAGGCTCTCCTCGACGCTTTCGTCTTCTTTCTTTTGCTCTGTGTAGTATCTCTCCGTCGCCGACCACTGCAGCTTCCCGCTCAACTTCCGCGTCCTGCGGGAAGCCAGCTGTTGGCTCGCAGGCGCTCATCCTTCGGTGACGATTGTTCCTCGCTAGTGCATCGCCATCGCACTACCCGACCACTATATTGTTGCACCTGGCCGTTATTAGAAGCATGCGATGAAGTTCAAGTAAACACACACAGTGCTGACTAAGGAAAGCGCATCATACTGTCAATGAATTCAAGGCAGAATCGCATGCACAAGGCGTTCCATTTATCTGATGACGCCACGCACGGCGCAGTATATGCTGGGTAACGAGCGCTCCGTTGCCCGTCGAATCAGATGCCATATCGCCCGTCCACTAAATTTAAAAGTACACGCAAATAAATTTTGTGCTCATCCATGTTACGAAAGTCGATACATTAACTGCCTGCAATTGTTTTCCACACATTTCTCACATCTACTCAAGAAATTACTCATGACACAATGTAATCTATTTGAGAAATTGAATTAATTGACTTACAGGTATTATAGTTGAGTTCCCCACAAATATAAATCGGACTGGATAAGATTGGAACTTGGAGCGGGCTAGTTATTGTTGCTAATGACTCAGTCATGGAACACATCGTGAGTTGCGTGGAAAGAAAGTTCTTTGAAAAAACGCAAAGCTTCGTTTTCTTTCATCCAATTCATTAAATAACGGTTGCAGAGTGTTTGAACATATCTTTTACTGTTAACTGTGTCATTAAAAAAATTGGGCCTCTTATTTTGTCACTGTTAACTGCTCACCAGACCCTAATTTTCTGATCATGAAGAGGTTCCTCATAAAGCAGAATAGGTCTATCGGCGCTGTAACGTCGACAGTTTTGGGAATTAAGATACCCGTGTAAATTGAACCAATCCTCATCTGAAAACAGAGTGAGGTAAGAATCCATTTCAGACTCACACATTTGCTTCAAAAGCCTTCCGCAAAACCTAGCCCTGTGCATGGGATCGCCAGGTTTGAGTTTCTCCACTACGTTAGTTCATAACGCCTTAGTCCAAGAAACTTAGCAACTGTTTGAATACAGGTGCAAGAAATTTGCGTTTTCTGTTTAAGACGACTAAGAGACTGTCTAGGGGAAATTTTCAGATGGTACGCAGTGCCATCGAGATGAGGTTCTATGAGCACTGTACGTCGCCGTTTAGGCTTCTTGTCATGAACACTTCGCGCTTCACAAAATTCGTTCGCTAATTTGTGAATTGCGTCACGACTCTCAGTTGTTTTGTTGTTCTATGTTGAAAGTGGCTATAATTTGATGCTGTAATAAAAGTATACTTAAAGCCTACCTTGAACCATCAAGCAGGTGCGTGAAATTAAAGCAAAGGATACAAAAGATGGGCGAGTTCCTAAACTCTCAGTCGTTATTCTGTGTTCATTCTATTGTAAAACTCCTGAAAATCTTCGTCACTTTCACCGAGTACAGAAATGTCATCGGCTTATGGCTGATATTCCTTCAGCTTTAATTTTAGTCCTACTTCTGATCATTTCTTTCGTTTCCTGTTTTAAGGACAGTACGTGTATAAGTGTAAAAAATCCAACTTCTTAATTTTTTGTCTTCATAAATTCTCTGTAGTTTTCTCAATAATGAAAAGTTTACCTGGAGAAAAATGCATCGAAGAAAGCCCTAAAATTGGAGGAATTTGAAAGTGTCTGCACACATGGCGACGTCCCCATGTCACGTTGACAGCTGTCATAAAAACATAATTTTGTTCTCAGTTGTTTGTTTTTTATGACTTTTCAGTCTTTAATGTCTTAGTGGCACAAGATTATTGGAAAAGTAATTGGATGGTAAGACTCAAAATCCGAATGAGAGTTCTAATAGCTGAAAAAAGTGGGTATCAAAATCTGTTCTGGTAAGAATAAATACTCAGAAAATCGATGTGCTGCAGGCTGTGCTATGTTTCACTGATAGTGCAGTGTCAAGGTTTAGGGTTTTGCAATTGATAGGACTGGTGGACTAAATATGCAACAAACTTTAATTACCATTGACCGCAGGAGACTCTACGAAGCGGATAAATCAGTGTTGGAGGCCACCGAAGAAGCAAGAATAAGAAGAAGTAGTCTGAAAATGAAAATGGTGGGATAACAGCACCAGAAACAAGATGAATATGGCCCTAGGATTCATTAGTGTCATGTAGCGTAAGTAGAGAAACAACCTTTAACTTGAATTTCCCGGAAGTTCACTTTCTTCATGTCCTGGTAGAGTCTGGTTAAGACTATTAAAGGTAGACTGCAGAAATTTTGTACACTATCTTAAAACATACTTAACTGAAAAGCAGACTACTCTAATGACTTAAACTTGAAAATTAAAGACTTTTTAAAGAAACGTTATGAGTCAATTAGTGAAATTTTTGATAATCATTATTAAAAATATTTTCGGGACAGTATTTATGACGGCAACTTCTATTTAAAAGTGTACGTTAAACGTAAGAGTGTAAAGGACTTCCAGAAAAAAATATCAAGCTTGTACTTTGCTTTTATTTCGAGATCAGTGTGTCTGTGGCTGTATATAAATAATTAACATGTTTTATGTCACTATCAAATCAAAATACAATTCAGAAAAAACTATGAGATAAAAATCTGTAGTTCATACATAAAATTGTTCCCAAAATGTCTGTTACAAGATGATGAGAGGTTGTAACAATGGAAAATTGTACTGAAATGCAGGAGGATCTGAAACGAATTGACGCATGGCGCAGGGAATGGCAATTGAATCTCAATGTAGACAAGTGTAATGTGCTGCGAATACATAGAAAGAAAGATCATTTATCATTTTGGCTACAATATAGCAGGTCAGCAACTGGAAGCAGTTAATTTCATACATTATCCGGGAATAGGCATTAGGAGTGATTTAAAATGGAATGACCGTATAAAATTAATCGTCGGTAAAGCAGATGCCACACTGAGTTTCATTGGAGGAATCCTACGGAAATGCAATCCGAAAACAAAGGAAGTAGGTTACAGTACGCCTGTTCGCACACTGCTTGAATACTACTCAGCAGTGTGGGATCCGTACCAGATAGAGTTGATAGAAGAGAGAGAGAAGATCCAACGGAGAGCAGCCCGCTTCGTTACAGGATCATTTACCAATCGCGAAAGGGTTACGAAGATGACAGATAAACTCCGGTGGAAGACTCTGCAAGAGAGACACTCAGTAATTCGGTGCGGGCTTTTGTTGAAGTTTCGAAGACATACCTTGACCGAGAAGTCAAGCAGTATATTGCTCCCTCCTACGTATATCTCGCGAAGAGACCATGGGGATAAAATCTGAGACATTAGAGCCCACACAGAGGCGTACCGACAATCTTTTATTTACACGAACAATACGGGACGGGAATAGAAGGGAGAATCGATAGAGGTACTCAAGGTACCCTCCACCACACATCATCAGGTGCCTTGCGGAGTATGGATGTAGATGTAGATGTAGATATCAACTACATCTACATCTACATTTATACTCCGCAAGCCACCCAACTGTGTGTGGCGGAAGGCACTTTTCGTGCCACTGTCATTACCTCCCTTTCCTGTTCCACTCGCGTATAGCTCGCGGGAAGAACGACTGCTTGAAAGCCTCTGTGAGCGCTCGAATCTCTCTGATTTTACATTCGTGATCTCCTCGGGAGGTATAAGTAGGGGGAAGCAAAATATTCGATACCTCATCCAGAAACGCACCCCCTCGAAACCTGGACAGCAAGCTGCACTGCGATGCAGAGCGCCTCTCTTGCAGAGTCTGCCACTTGAGTTTGCTAAACATCTCCGTAACGCTATCACGTTTACCAAATAGCCCTGTGACGAAACGCGCCGCTCTTCTTTGGATGTTCTCTATCTCCTCCGTCAACCCGATCTGGTACGGATCCCATACTGATGAGCAATACTCAAGTATAGGTCGAACGAATGTTTTGTAAGCCACCTTCTTTGTTGATGGACTACATTTTCTAAGCACTCTCCCAATGAATATCAACCTGGTACCCGCCTTACCAACAATTAATTTTATATGATCATTCCACTTCAAATCGTTTCGCACGCATACTCCCAGATATTTTACAGAAGTAACTGCTACCAGTGTTTGTTCCGCTATCATATAATCATACAATAAAGGATCCTTCTTTCTATGTATTCGCAATACATTACATTTGTCTATGTTAAGGGTCAGTTGCCACTCCCTGCACCAAGTGCCTATCCGCTGCAGATCTTCCTGCATTTCGCTGCAATTTTCTAATGCTCCAACTTCTCTGTATACTACAGCATCATCCACGAAAAGCCGCATGGAACCTCCGACACTATCTACTAGGTCATTTATATATATTGTGAAAAGCAATGGCCCCATGACACTCCCCTGTGGTACGCCAGAGGTTACTTTAACGTCTGTAGACGTCTCTCCATTGAGAACAACATGCTGTGTTCTGTTTTTGCTAAGAACTCTTCAAACCAGTCACACAGCTGGTCTGATATTCCGTAGGCTCTTACTTTGTTTATCAGGCGACAGTGCGGAACTGTATCGAACGCCTTCCGGAAGTCAAGGAAAATGGCATCTACCTGGGCTTACAACTCTTTTGAGCTGCACTTTATGGAATTTTTCCAGATTTCCACTTGTGTTCACGAACGAGTCCCCGTAAGTGGTCGTCACAGTCTCCGCCATTGCACGATGCAGCATCGAGTGTGTCTTCCTGTTTCCTGTTACGGTGACGGGAAATGCGCGCAAGGTGGTGTGGGTAGGGTGTTCATCCCCCATACGCGCCCACCTCGCTAGCCAGCACTAGTGCACTACTTACGCATGCGGACGCGCGGTAACAGACCAGCAGCGGCTGCCTGCGGAGGAATCTGTGGCGTTGCCCGCACGGCGGCCAGCGAGCGGCGAGACTTGAGCCAAGAAGCGCGCCTGCGCCTCCATTACGGCAGATAACATCTTTAATTAAGGATGAGCCGCCCAGGCGGCGGGCGTAATTACGTGCCAGCGAAAAAGGAGGGGGAGTAGGGGGGGGGGGGGGTGCGTAAGGCGACGCACCGCCACGGCACGCAGGCTGTGCGTCACCCCCCCCCCCCCCCCTCAGACTGCAGCTGACGGCGTCACGCGTTCCTGCAGCTCCTTGTCTCGTGCCGCTGCTGCCGCTGTCCCCCCACCAATGGCGGCACTCGGCTGTCTCGCTTTTATGAGACCCACCTGCTGCCTGTCAAGTGAGCTTTCCTCCACTTTTATTTTCTTGGGACACGCCCCTCGTACAGTCGCGTCTCCCACAAAGGTACGTAGCGGGCGATGGCAGTGGGAATGGCCTCTCTCAGTACCACAGCAGCTGTCGTCAGAGTACAGAAAAAGTTTCGTCAAAATCAAGTCTGCGCGTCGTATCACAGAGCAATTCAAAAGCTTGCACACAAGTCGAAGGAGCTGATACAGGAGCCGAGGTACAACAACTCTGTAATAGGAACCTACGATCTTGGAAGTAATCGTGAGCCAGTCAAAGCTTTGAAATGGCAGGAACACCAAGGATGATAAATGCCTTGAAAGATAACTTACAGGGAGTGTTCAAATTGAAGGCAGTGGTATTCAGTACTAGCATAACCGTAGAAAATACCGGTGCTCCCTCTACCAAGTACACCATGCACCGCGCACGAACCTCATCAGAGCTGCAGGTGTGCTCACGAAAGCTGTTTCTTCGTCGGGAACTAGTGTCATGTACACGAGGCGTCAGCGTAATTGGATCTCAACTTCCGCTGCAATGCCTGAATATGTGGCACTGAATACGTCACGTACATGCGCAGAAAAGTGTGCGAGTTCTCCATCTAGTTGCGTTCACAGTAAATTATCTTTGCTGAACTTACGGCACGCGGGCGTTGCTTGTCGTTGTTCTTCTTGGCATTCTAAAGATTTCACTGGCCTAGGATTATTTCCGTGACCGTAAGTTCCTATTCCTAAGCAGGATATCAATTCTCTTCTCAGCCTCTTTCTAATCAGTTTGTATGCTCCTAGCGACCCCACGACTCATACACCACATATCAGTTAAAATTACTTGCGCTCTCGAAATTCGCTGTATTTCGTATGACCTCCGTTCCGTTCTTGATCTTAATAATACCTTCATTCTAATTACACAAAAAAAAAGAAAAATAATTTTAATGCATCAAGATTATGCGTACATCTGCATTACTACTCCGCTATTTACACTTTAGTGCCTGGCAGAGGGTTCATCAAACCATCTTCACGTTATTTCTACCGTTCCATTCCTGAGAAGCGCGAGGGAAAAACACATACTTAAATTTTTCCATGTAAGTTCCGATTTCTCGTAATTTATGACGATTATCATTTCTCCCTGCGTAGGTGGATGTCAAAAAATTATTTTCGTAGGTCTTTCATACTTGAAGCGTAGCGTCTCTTCGACTACATTCCATTTCACTTATGAGCAAATACCATTCGAAATCATTTCACTGCGTTCACTCACAGTTCGATTACAGGAAAACAAGGAAATGATGAAGAGTAAGGAGCTCAAAGAGAAGCGAAGATGACCAACGTATACAAATCCGCAACTGTGTCTGAAACGGAAAGATTACAGTCAGCGTGTGCTACCATTTCTCGTTTAAAGCGAGATATGAATGTTTAATCCGAAAACCAATCAAAAACTGATGGCTGTGCAGCGAGCAATTGCCGGATGCTGGTTGGGAAGAACTTGAAAAGCAGCAATAATAACCAATGCGCCACCGAACAGACTAGAGCGGAAAACGTAGTCATTATCGAAACAGAAATGAAATTCGGAATACTTGCCCGCTTGAGGCTAAGAGAAGGCGAACTAATGGGCTGAGAGAAGACGAACTAATGGATGTTGGGGTGGCGGCAAAGCGTACAGACATCTTTTATATCTATATTATAATATGCGAATCACTGTGAAACGTCGTTCAGAAACAAAAAATAACTTCCTTCATTTCATTCAGTTGCTTATGCGCTCTCCAACTTCCATGAACTTAATTTTATTTATCTGACAAACCCTACTCTTAGGGCTATATTTGATTTTGACTAATGGAGCTATGGAGATGTTTGTAAAAATGGCAATGACGTATCACTCCATGTTAATATAATACTGCCGACTTCTGAAGAAGATAGGTTTAAACTTATCGAAACGTAGGTAAAGATTACTTTATCCTTTGCAACGGGTCGGCTGTTTTTAATCTAATTCCTTCATTTCACTCGGAGTGTAACGCAAGCAGTCTGGCGCCCTAGGGAGTCGCTTGCAAGGGAATGGAGAGGTAAATGGGATCTCCAAGTACACGGCGCACACCTCATGTTCGCCATTTCATAATCGCCGTAGATGAACAAGAAGTGCCAACCAATTAAGACGTGAAGTCGTGTGTCATTCTGAAGAGACTCCGAGCGCAGTTCGGCGATGCTACTCTTGTTTTCAGTACCGAATTGGGCGTGATTAAGTGAAAATTCAAAGCCATAAATGGCGTACGGCGATCAACGTCAATGAAGGCAAAATTCGATCCGAGCCAAGCTTGCCGAGATTGCATCACGGGTGGAGACGTGTTGGAAGTGTCCATACCATTTTATCGGACGCACTACGATACAAAAAAAAATGTTGGCAAGATGGTTCCAAGTCTTCTCGCTGAGACACAAAAGGATTTGAGAAAGACATCTGACAACGACTTCTGAATCGCTCAGGAAGAGGCGGAAGAGGCGGAGGAGAAAAGGCAGGGCGGGCTTTTCTGGACCGTATCGTGACCGTCAACGAAAAGTGATTCCACCACTATGCACAAGAGAACACGAGGAAGAGTACGGACTGAAGTGAAGAGGAGCACCAGTCAAGGCCAAGACTCATTTGTCACCGGAGAAACAGCGTTTTGGACTGAAAAGTACAATTGCTGACTAAGTGCGCAGGCGAAGTACGGTGAAAGCGACCTTCTAGTACTAGATGCTGGATGATCCAGAGACTGCTTATTGAAACAAGCGACTTAATACGCAATGGCCGCCTCCAGCACGATAACGCACGGCCGCATACAGATGCTCTAATTCGCGAAAAATCAGTAAGCTACAATGACCTTCTCCCGAACAATCACCTTCACAGTCCAGATGCGCCCCATGTGACAACCACATGTTTGGTCTCCAGGAGAATGCGTTAGAAGGGGAACAATTTTGAAGCCAACGCCGCGATCGAACACTGTGTGCAAAATTGGCTACTTGGGTAGTCAACTTCTTTCTTCTGTGGAGGAATCAGAAAGCTTCCTATCCCATGTAGAAAATGTTACTCTGTTGATGAAAACTACTTAGAAAAGTAGGGCATTAAATTTCTAGTGGTATGTGTCACCGAAAAGAAGCTGTGATACGATATTCCGATTTATGTTTGAATGACGCTGACATTAAGGTTGTTCTCCATCCTTTCACGTGGCAACCTTGGGAACAGTTACGCTCTAATTTATCAGCGTGATCTCTACGGGGTAGACACGGAGCAGGCTAAACAATATTCACTTTTAAATACTCGGGTTGTCATATTGCGGGTTGTTATAATTAAGGTGCGGCTAATCATAAAGGTCCATTGTGAGCTGTAATTATCATATGGCAGCGAGGCTTGGTTGATAGTCTAATGCCCTAACGCGGAACCGATTTATGCTGGAAAGAAAATAGTTCCAGTTTTGGCCACCAGGCGCAGATCTGGAATATTGGTTCAAATGGCTCTGAGCTCTATTGGACTTACCTTCTGAGGTCATCAGTCCCCTAGAACTCAGAACCATTTAAACCTAACTAACCTAAGGACATCACACACATCCATGCCCGAGGCACGATTCGAATCTGCGACCGTAGCGGTTCCAGACTGTAGCGCCTAGAACCGCTCGGCCACACCGGCCGGCTCTGGAATATTGAATGGAAGAAAGATGTGTAGATATGTTTCCATATGTACTGGATTAGGAGCGGGACGTAGGTAACAAAGGCCGAACAAGTGAGAAAGGCGTAAATTTATTTTATTATTGACTGCGGCTTACACAGTTTGTTCAATATGAGCACCGGAGACGTCAACGAGACGTTGTGCAACGCCAGATTTGCACCTGGTGGCCAAAATTAAAACTAATTTTTTTCCAGCGTATATGGAATTTATCTAACACTGGGCGAAAAAAATCTGATGATGATCATCATGATGTGATGGCGACGACAATGATGATGATGAAGATGACGACAACGAAGGCGATAAGGCTGCTGCTGTTGCTGATGATGACCCATGTGGAAGAGGAAGTACTGTAAAAACCATCTGCCAGGGATGAAATTGTGAACACTCTGCTGTCTCTTACATCCAGGCCAGTACAAATTTTCAGACAACATTAAATAAATCACAGCTTGTCGAAGCAATCACTGCACGGCATACGAAATAATTCGTACGGTACCGGTACTGTTACCGTAAAAGGTCCCCCACCCCACGTGACTAGAGATAATTCGGGAAGTGCAGATGTGGATATAGAGCGGCGAGCACATAGCGGCACTCGGCACGTGCAGCAGGGAAGGAGGTGCCATTAGCGGCAATTTGGGGCAGGGCTAAGTGGCGCCAGCAGCCGCGGTTTTGGCAGAAAATCGCGACCGCAAATGGGCCTCCGTTATTCACGGCGGGACTCCGTGCCGGCAAGTGGACAGCGAGGGTTAGCCCCTGGTGACGGGCTCCCGCATAGCGCCAAATCTTCGCCGGGGCGGCCAGTCGCCACTGCTGTTCCGCATGGATCCATATTAGGTCCACCTTTATTTTCGTTACCTGTCACTTATCTTCCCCATTGTCTTTTTAAAAAATACCTCAATTACGAGGTCTTCCCAACACGATAACATAATCTCCAATAGATGTAGTTCAAAATTCTGCTTACGGAAATGGAAGTAAAAAACAAATATTTACAGATTCATTGGACCTGGCAAGATTGGTGGTAGTGCGTTGCTTTACACTTCCTCCGGTTCCATTTCAATGCGGAATTTTTCCAGCAAGCACCTGAGTAATTTGTACCGGACTTTTATTTTGTACTTAGATATTTTTTTTTCTGAGTCCCTGCAGAGGTAGAGTCAGTCTTTCCTGAAACTGCTGCCGCATAAGCCAACTTTACAGTACTGCCCCATATTTTTTCGAAAACGATCCGAAATTGCTCACAGTTTGCAAAACTCGTTTAACATTTGCATTGAGAGTAACTGTATGTTTATGGGAATAGTAATATACCAGATTTCTAATAGTTCTGGGAGTCACAGATTTATTTACTTCTTGCATGTATGTTATCCTGAAAAGATTACAAGACAAACAGATTGAAGACATCTTTTGTCAGAAGATTTTCCCTCTGGCCTTGGTTTTGAGGTAACATTTTCCGGAATCGAAGTCTACAGTGTAGAATTACATTGTCCGTATCTTTCTGAAGCAGTGGACAACAACTCTCAAACTACAACTAACCTTTCCGATGGTGACCCTTTTGCAAGCTGAGTGGTCTCAGCTAGGTCACCTGAGAACGGATGGACTCGAAGAGCTCCTGTTCTTCGTACGTTGCCAATCTGGGGCAAAGTTTTCATTTCGTTACTGTTGGGATTTTGCACGGAACCTTCAGCTTCTTCACCTGAAACCTGCCGTACATCTCTTACTCCTTTCAAATGTGTTTAGTAATGAAATGCTGGTTCAGATAGTTCGTCAGATTAATTCATACGTACAATAAACCGTAAAAAGGTACGTGTTTTGTTAAAAGAAGTTTAATTGTAATATAATCACCTAAAATACTTAAGTGACTGAACTAGAAAACTTATTTCATTTACCGCCTAACAAACTAGCTTCAGAATGTACGTTTTTCTGAGTCATCACTCTTCTGACT
This sequence comes from Schistocerca americana, assembly GCF_021461395.2. Taxonomy (NCBI): domain Eukaryota; kingdom Metazoa; phylum Arthropoda; class Insecta; order Orthoptera; family Acrididae; genus Schistocerca; species Schistocerca americana. Next base: position 1,265,122,386 of record NC_060119.1, read on the forward strand.
GGCTTTGTGTGTCCGCCATGAATTCCTCTCCTGTGCTAACTTCTTCATCTCAGAGTAACACTTGAGCTTAATGTCCTCTGTTATTTGTTGGACGTGTCCCAGTCTCTGTCTTCCCCTACAATATATACCCTTTACACCTCTCACGTAGCAGCAAGAAAGTTATTCCTTGATTTCTCAAAACGTGTCTTGTGATCTTGCCCCTTCTTCCTGCAAATGTTTTTACACGGATTCCTCTCCTCGACGATTCTGCGGAGAATTTCCTTATTTAATATCTTATCTACTCGCTTAATTTTTAGCGTTCCTCCAATAGCACCACATCTAAGAAGCTTCGATTCTCTTCTTTACCGGCTGTAATGCGTATGACTCAAAATGTGCCTCGTCCAATTTCCAAAAAACGCGTGTTAAGAAAGACTTACAATGTGAATTTTTACGAACCACATCTTCTAAGGCACGAGTGTCAAACTCGCGAATGCTTTCGCGCACCAGCCATCGATAGCGGAAGAACGTGTTTTTTGTACACGTGCAGATATGCGTATATGTTGTAAAACTGACCGTTCAATATACAGTGAACGCTGTCTGGCGCCCCTTCTGTACAACTAACAAAAAACATTCTGTACATTTTTCTTTGAAGTTACTGCATGTAGGGCCACTGTTATGATGCATGCAGATGCCGAAAAACAGGACGTCGTTTGATTCTATTTCGTCAAACAATGACATTATCGGGGAATCGTGGCTGTTATGTGGTTCAGTATACTTATATTCGCACAGCAGCAGCCAATCTCAATTTGGTTTTGGTTTACTATGCCGATAAAGCGCAGTACTCGTTTCAAATTTACATGTTCACCATCAGAAGGCTTACATGCTTTTATCAAAACAAATGGTACTAAATTTACAGGTGTCATGACGGAGAATAAATAGAATATGACAGTTTCAAGAATTTGACAATGACGGTTGCGCTGCGAACTCACTTTACTGATCAACTTACGTGAAACGATCGGCTAAAATATTTGTTTTCAACATCAATCTCTTACGAACAGTATTCACGATTTTATTGATGTTATCATATTTATTGTTTCATTGGTTTGATGTCTGTTATCAGGAAATACTTTGCTTTCCGTGGACAACAACAATACGTTTATCTGCTTTTGACTTATTAATTTGTGCAGTTACTTAGTATACAGTACGTTATTATCAAAGTAAATATTTTTATTAAAAAATTCATTTTTTGTTACCTAACAATTACACATACACGAATTATTTATAGAGTAATGAAAATAACGGGACTGAGTCAGGAAAGATCATTATTCCATTATCCTCGTTTTGCTTTTGTTGATGTTCATCTTATATCCTCCTTTTAAGATATTGTCCATTCATTTCAATTGCTCTTCCAGGTCCTTTGCTGTCTCTGACAGAATTACAATGTCATCGGGAAACCTCAAAGTCTTTATTTCTTCTCCATCGATCTTAATTACAACTCCAAATTTTTCTTTTATTTCCTTTACTGCTTGCTCAATATGTAGATTGAATAACATCAGGGATAGGCTACAACCCTGTCTCACTCCCTTCCCAACCACTCCTTCTCTTTCATGCCCCTCGACTCTTATATCTGCCATCTGGTTTCTGTACAAATTGTAAATTGCTTTTCGCTCCCTGTATTTGACCCCTGCCACCTTCAGAATTTCAAAGAGAGTATTCCAGTCAACATTGTCAAAAGCTTGCTCTACGTCTACAAATGCTAGAAACGTAGGTTTGCGTTTCCTTAATCTATCTTCTAAGATAAGTCGTAGGGTCAGTATTGCCTCACATGTACCAGCATTTCTATAGAATCCAAACTGATCTTACCCAAGGCCAGCTTCTACCAGTATTTCCATTCGTCGGTAAAGAATTCGTGTTAGTATTTTGCAGCTGTGACTTATGAAACTGATAGTTCGGTAATTTTCACATCTGTGAGCACCTGCTTTCTTTGGGATTGGAATTATTATATTCTTCTTGAAGTCTGTGGGTATTTCGCCTGTCTCATACATCTTGCTCACCACATGATTCAGTTTTGTCATGGCTGTCTCTTCCAAGTTCTAATGGAATGTTGTCTACTCCAGGGGCCTTGTTTCGACTTAGGTCTTTCAGTGCTCTGTCAAATTCTTCACACAGTATCGTATCTCTCATCTCATCTCCGTCTACGTCCTCTTCCATTTCCAAAATATTGCTCTCAAGTACATCTCCCTTGTATAGACCCTCTATATACTCCTTCTATCTTTATGCCTTCCCTTCATTGCTTAGAGCTGGTTTTTCATCTGAGTTCTTGATATTCAAACAAGTAGTTCTCTTTTCTCCAAAAGTCTCTTTAATTTTCCTGTAGGCAATATCTATCTTACCCCTAGTGATATATGCCTCCACATCCTTACATTGTCCTCTAGCCATCCCTGATTAGCCGTTTAGCACTTCCTGTCGACCTACGATAACACATTAGGACATTTAAAGATAGCTATTGGGAAAGTTGAGTAGAATACACTCTTTTCAAATTCTAGAGGTAACACTGATAAAACTGAAAGGTTATTTACAGCTTGTAGTAGAACCACACTGCAGCTATAACAACCGCAGGACGTGACAGAAGGGAATAAGACAGGGTTGTAGCCTGTCCCCCATGTTATTCAGTATGTATATTGAGTAAAGAGTGAAGGCAATCAAAATAATTTACGAAAGGAAATTAAAGTTTAAGGTTTATCAGTGACACTGTAGTTCAGAGATGGCAAAGGACTTGGAAGAGCAGCTGAAGGGAATGAATAGTATCTTCAAACAAAGACTAGATGAAGGTAGAACAAAGGTGATGGTATGCAGTCGAATTACATGAGATGATGCTGAGGGAAATCGGTTACGAAACGTGCAGTAAAAATAGTAGATGAGTTTTGTCATCCGCTCAGCAAATAATTGATGATGGTGGAAGTAGAGAGGATATAAACCGCATACTAGCAATGACAAGTAAAGAAATATATTTCAGCCCTTTCAATTCAGTACGTCTCTGTCTCAACCATATGGTATTAGTTAACGTAAAGATTCTTGACAATCATCGAAATTTCCAATAAAAGTGGTACGTAGAGTATTTTAGTTGTGTATCTTCATTTCCATGAAAGCCATTTTTTCGTCTCACACGGAGTTAATCTCGTTTTTTTGACGCGGGTAAGGCCTTGAGTTTGACACAGTTGCTGTCAGGCGTTAAGGACACACGAAAAATTCTCAAGACACGGGCTTGTTCGCTTCTGTAAAGAGTTAGTGGACAGTGTACGTGGTAGCTTTCAGTTGGAGTGCAGTAGTGGGAATCGGAACTCTGCCCATCGCGGGAGAAATCACTGCTACGGCCGGTCGAGCAACCTGTTAATCGTGCAGCCTATATTGTGTTTCTAGCCCTTTGGCAGCCTCCTGTAATTTCCGAGAGCTGGAGCCGCCGCCATCTAGAGCTTTAACAGAGAGGGGCAGTTCTCCGGTAGAAAGCGAGGCGCCGTAACTGTTTTAGGGCCTCATTCGGTGCCGAACATAAGCTTATCTTCTTCATTCCGCTTTACAATTATTACGTTACCTCGCCGGCGTAAAGTTCCCTCGCTGGTCTTAATAGGGCCGGGTAGCAATGTCTGGCTTTACGAGCGACGGGTAAGGATCACGGTAGCAGTGCTGGAGACATCGCAGGAAAAGACACGAACGGGTAGACTGTACTGCACCCTCGCTCACAAAGTATTCCGTGCTGCCAGCAGAGGCAGGAGAAGTAGGCACTGACTAGCTGTCCATAGGATCAAACGCACTGGAACTCTGTGAGCCGAGACGATAATGGACGTAAGCATAAGGATTTGCCCATGCAGCTCTGCCGATAATGGAAAGATGATACGACAGTATGTTCGAGCCGACTTCCGCATCAGTAATAACGACACTAATGTAGAGACAACGTACAGCCAGTCCCCGAACGGAGAAACTGTCCAACCCAGCCGAGAATCGAACCCGGACCCCTTCGGTAAGCAATCTGCCTCGCTGACCCCGTAACGTAAAGTTTGGAATTCTGTTCGCTATCCTCAGGTGATATCCAGTGTATAGTCGAGGGTACTTCCAACTAATGCTATCGATTTTCTTTCTAATTCTATTTGCGCATGAGCGACGGTAGAATTTCAGCTTCTCTAGTCGTCCAAGGTGTTCTTTTTTCCTGAACAGGAGTGTGCGTGTCCTTAAAGCATCCCAAATGTCACATTCACTCCTGCAGAACATTTGCCATCCAGTGAAATCCACTGGGTTCTATTAGTCAATTAAATACCTGCGAAGATACAACGTGTGATCTATATCTACACTCTGCAAATCACTGCGGCTGCTTGTGATTCTGTCTGGCTTCCCGTTACATTCACGGATGCTGCGTGCGAAGACAGACTGCTGGTACGTGTGTGTGCGGCCTCTTATTTGCCCGAAGCTATCAGCGCGATCCTTACGATACAGATACATAGATGTCTGAAAAAAGTTTTTGCCGCGAAGACAGTGCTAAAAGTGCCTAAGTACGCTCTCGCGAGGTGTACGCCGTCCTCCTACACCTGTTTGCAAGTTAGAATTTTCCAAACTTGCCATTACGGCGAACTCTTGCCCGTGGCCATTCGCAGTGTCTTTCCTTGTACAGGTTCGTGTAAAATTACGACAATTTCACAGTGTCTTGCCAATGATTCGTAGCATTCCACTTGCTTCGCCTACAACTAAGTCTATGTGGACCTCCCACACGATGGATCTACTCAAGTGTTATTGCCAAGCACAAGTATGTCACCTTCTACAATTTGTAATTAATGAGGTAGCCAGTGGACGGCTCTGTGTTACGTCTCGTGAAGTGCACAGCTTTTATATTTTCAACATCATGCGCTACCTGAGTGTTTTTTCTCCGTATTGTAAAGATCTAACTGCCCATTACTGCAATTTTCAGGGTACATGATTTCCCACACAGATAACTACGTCATCTGCGAAAGGCCGTCGCACATAGGTGTACAAGGGAGTACTGAATAGTAATGCTTCCGATTTTTAATTTTAGTCTATTGTCATTGTCGGTTGAGGTACAATACTCTCGCATATTACTCGATCGACTTTCCCACTTAGCTGAGACAAGTTGCAACCATCTGGGGCTAGAGGGACGCAAATTGTATCGTGTAACGTGACTGTGCTGGTGCGCGAGAGACAGAGTGTTGTGGTCGAACTTCCAAGCTTCCACAACACGGAGCACCCTCTCTTTTAGCATGACGGTGTCAGACCAAACACTATTGCCGCGACATCTGCAACAATCCGAAGCCTTGAGTTCAGTGTCATCGATCAACCTCCACACAGTACCGACGTGGCCCCATCAGATTTTCATATGTTTCCAAAACTTTGATAGCGATGCAGCGGTGCAAGAAGAGGTGAGGTAGTGGCTTCGTCAACAAAGTCAGACGTTCTACTGTGTCGGTATCAACAAACTGGTCTCTCGCTGGGAGAAATGTGCTTGTCGCCAGGGTAACTACGGTGAGAAAGTAATTTGTAGACATGAAGAATGAACATGTAGATGTTAATAAAGTTTGTTTTATTTAAAAAGCTTTAAGAGTCATCACATAATAAAGCCCTCGTATGTGTGTTTGTAGATATTACTATAAAAAGGGGGCGAGGTGATTTTATATGTTGAACAGTAAGAATAAAAAAAATTTAAAAAACGGCCAATTTTTTTGTGAAATGATTCGTCTAAAAATACGAAATAAAACAGATGAGAGATACATTTCACACGCCTTCCAATAATGTTCGAAATCATGTCCAGCAAATCAGACTGGACAGTTTACAGAATCCACCAGACACTGCAAGTAGGCTGTTTAGGATTTTATATTGGTAACGCCACGTGGTGCTCTGTATGAAAATCACTGACTGCGCTGTGTGCAGTCTGTGGCTGGTTGTACTCATTGTTGGAGTATTCGCTTCTGTAGTGTTGGGCAGTTGGATGTGAACAGCGCGTAGCGTTGGGCAGTTGGAGGTGAGCCGCCAGCAGTGGTGGATGTGGGGAGAGAGATGGCGGAGTTTTGAGAGCGGACGATCTGGACGTGTGTCCATCAGAGAGAGTAAATTTGTAAGACTGGGTGTCATGAACTGATATATATATTATGACTTTTGAACACTATTAAGGTAAATACATTGTTTGTTCTCTATCAAAGTCTTTCATTTGCTAATTATGCCTACCAGTAGTTAGTGCATTCCGTAGTTTGAATCTTTTATTTAGCTGACAGTATTGGCGCTCGCTGTATTGCAGTAGTTCGAGTAACGAAGATTTTTGTGAGGTAAGTGATTCATGAAAGGTATTGGTTATTATTAGTCAGGGACATTCTTTTGTAGGGATTATTGAAAGTCAGATTGCGTTGCGCTAAAAATATTGTGTGTCAGTTTAGTGTTGATTAGAATAAGTAAAGAGAGAAATGTCTGAGTACGTTCAGTTCTGCTCAGCTCTTTGAAAATCAAATAACGTAAGAGGTTTATTAGCACAGTAGTTCATTAATTTTCCTTAGAGGATGTTTCAACACGTATCCTCTAGTACTCTTTAATATTCTAAGATCATACGTTAAACATTGAACTTTAAATTCTCAATCGGCACGTCTTTGGCTGTACATAAGTTCTAAAGTAATTCAAATGCATTTCAAATGGTCATCTAATCTGTTTCACTTCATACTTTCAGACAGATCATTTGCCGGCCGGTGTGGCCGAGCGGTTCTAGGCGCTTCAGTCTGGAACCGCGCGACCGCTACGGTCGCAGGTTCGAATCCTGCTCGGGCATGGATGTGTGTGATGTCCTTAGGTTAGTTAGGTTTAAGTAGTTCTAAGATCTAGGGGACTGATGACCTCAGAAGTCCCATAGTGCTCAGAGCCATTTGAACCATTTTTGAGACAGATCATTTCACAAAACATCTGACGTTTTTCCTTTTCAAAATTCTGCAGTTCAGTTATTTTTATTGGCAGTTAAACATCACACCAATGTGACATTTTAAGAGCAAAATAGCTAGGCGTTAAAGGAAGGAGCTTTTTCACAATTCCTTTATACGGCCAGCAGCAGCTCAGTTTTCTCTCACATCACTCTCATTACTTTCAAGCAATTCAGTCTCTCTCTTTTCCTTTTGTGAAACTAGATATCACACTTCAATTTCATACATCTCTCCATTTCGCACTCTTCGTTCGGGAAAAATGTTCTATGTGGAATTTCAAAGGGAGTCCCGTTTTCAAACATTTGCAAAAAGAAAACTGTGGCTTATAGTGGCAGTAACTGACGCACTGGTATTCAGTAAAGGATTTTCATAGTCTGCAGATCACCTGAGGACGGAACATAAGTTTCGAAACGAGCTGTAAGACACTGAAAAAAAAAAAAAACATGCAACAGTGATCAGCCACGAGTTCCTCGTGCCTACACTATAAGTTAATATCTACAGTCACAGTTATAAGAGATTTTGTAGTAGCATAGCTGCAGTTCACCATCTTTTACAATTTATTTGGAAGTATTGGCACAAAAAACCATATCTGGAAGTACTTCGTCGTCAGCTGTCGTTAACATTGACCGGTAGATTGCAATCAAAAACTTTCATATTCGTTTCATGAGCAACTCGTAAACAGCGAAATCCGATTGAAACGCGCTAGCGAATGTAAACGGCACCCGAACAAAACAAAAAAAAAATATGTGATAAATGTCAGAAAGACGAGGTGTCCCCAAAAACCAAATACATACGCTGAAAAATTGAAAACAGAACAGAAAGAAACGCGGAAGCTATCGGTCCCAATTGGTGTCATGAATCTTCGAAATGTTAAACTACAACTTATTTTCAGCGCTGGAAAGAAGTTATTGTTCCTGAGAACTGGATACGAGCTCAGACATAAATACTATATGACAGATGCTGCAACAGAAAACTTTATATTCTGATTTGTGTCCTGCTGTATTGGCAACGCTGCGCTTAGCGACCATCTGGCGGACAGAAAGCGAAGCGCATCCTGCCTGCGCTGGCGCTGCAGGCGACGGAACTGCCATCTGTGAAGGGTGGTAGGAACCTGCACCAGCAGCTCTATCTTCAAGCATGGAAATTCCCGTGGGCTTTGGCAAAACTCCTTCACTGTCTCGAGCACTGAAGTTGTTAAATTTCCTTTTACCTTGAGTGTTAGTTACTACAGTCGGTTTCACGATCAAAGGCGGTCTTCCAAAGTGATGAACTTCCCAACAGCCAATTTGCGTTCGGTTGCTTTCATAATGCTCTGCTCTGAAAAATTACTCTCAGTGTAAACTTTAAACCGTGCTTGTTCATACCTCTTTGGTTTATCATCCTACATGAAGAATTTGTCCTGTTTTTTTTTTCCGATGCAGCTACGGCTTCTGATAATGATGAGCAATAAATGCTGCTCAATCAGACATATGCGTTCATTACAAAAATTTTCATTGATTTTGTGCGTTTTCCGGTATTTATTTATCTTGATTTAATGCTAGATCGGAAAAGAAATCAAATATCACAACTAACATCTCGATACAGAATAGGTGAGCAGAGTATCGATCAAGAAGTGTGTCGGAAAAAAAAGAATGTTCCAAGTACACCAAAGAAATACAACTTGATACATTTACAACAAATGGAAATACTCACATGAATAGTACATCAGCCTAATAAGCGAATAGGCTGTCTTCAGGTCAGAGATGCCAAAAACAACTGAGTGCGCAGTAAAACTCTTCGTATAATCTTTCTGAACAAATTTAATATTCCCCCACATCCTAGTTTGCGACGGAATGGAAACTTTTGTTTTCCCCACAATACTTCGATATCTTTTCCAGTACATGTATTTCACTGGTAATCCGATGTTCTAGCTCTTATTTTTGTTTCTTGTGTTTAAATTATATCTTATTCTGCTTTCCTTGCTGTAATACATTATGAACCATCCTCCAAAACGGAGGAAATCGCATGACACAACTACACCTCATTATCTGTGCATTCAATTCATTTTTTCTTCGTTCTAGAATCATAGCAACTGACAACTTCTATTGTTCAAATTTATTACACCATAAAAACTAAGTAGGATACATAATTTATAAGGGGCAGCAAATGAAAGAAAGAAAAATGGAGAAAGTACGTAAACTGTTTATTATTTCAAAAGTAATCGCCATAACTTTTAATATACTTGTCCCACCGTGAAACAAGACGGCCAGCGTACTCATGGAAAAATGTTTACGGTGCCTACGGAACGATGAATGCATCCAAGTGTGTACCTCTGCGTCCGAAACAAATCGACCGACACAGATGTCTTTCTTCAGAGCTCCGAAAATGTGCACAAAGCGGCGCTGCAAATTCTGCCGAAACTCGCCGTATGTTGCCGCCAGCGCCGTCAGCTGCTGCGACGATGGCGACGAAACGTCGCGCATAGAGAGCAGGGTGCCGACGGTGACAGAAGTTGGAAAGATACTCTACGTAAAAATAAGATAACTGCGAAGAAACCCTGGGTAACGGAAATATACTTCAGTAGATCGACGAAAGAAGGAAGTACAGAAATGTTCAGGGAAATTCAGAAATACAAGTCACTTAGGAATTAAATAAATAGGAAGTACAGGGAAGCTACGGGAAAACTGTCTGCAGGAGAAGAAGAAACATGAGTCAACATAGAAGAGATAGGGAACCAAGTGTCAGATTCAGAATTGGAAAGATCTTTGGAAGACTTAAGATCAAAAACAGCAGACGGGATAGATAACAAGTCCATCAGAATTTCTAAAACCATTGGCGAAAGCTGCAACAAAACGACTGTTGACGTACGTGTGTAGAATATACGAGGCTGGCGATATACCATCTGACTTTAGGAAAAACATGATCCACACACAATTCCTAAGATTGCAAGAGCTGACAAATGCGAGAATTGTTGCACAGTCAGCTTAACAGCACATACATCCAAGTTGCTGACAAGAATAATCTGTAGAATAATGGGAAAGAAAATTGAGGGTATGCTAAATGAGGATCAGTTTGCCTGTAAGAAAAGTAAAGGCACCAGAGAGGTAGTTCTGACGTTGCGGTTTGTAATGGAAGCAAAGTTAAAGAAAAATAAAGACAAGTTCCTAGGATTTGTCGACCTGGAAAAAGCGTTCGCCAGTGTAAAATGGCGTAAGATGTTCGAAATTCTGAAGAAAATAGGAGTAATCTGTAGGGACAGACTGGTAATATACAACATGTACAAGAGGTCTTGCCGCAGTGGTAACACCGGTTCCCGTCTGATTACCAAAGTTAAGCGCTGTCGGGCTGGGCTAACACTTGGGTGGATGACCACGTCTGCCGAGGGCTGTTGGTAAGCGGGGTGCATGCAGCCCTTGTGAGGCAAACTGAGGAGCTACTTGATTGAGAAGTAGCTGCTCCGGTCTCGGAAACTGACATACGGCCGGGAGAGCGGTGAGCTGACCACATGCCCCTCCATATCCGCATCCAGTGACGTGTATGGGCTGAGGGTGACAGCCGGCCGGTGTGGCCGAGCGGTTCTAGGCGCTTCAGTTTGGAACCGCGCGACCGCTACGGTCGCAGGGCGAATCCTGCCTCGGGCATCGATGTGTGTGATGTCCTTAGGTTAGTTAGGTTTAAGTAGTTCTAGGGGACTGATGACCTCAGATGTTAAGTGCCATAGTGCTCAGAGCCATTTCAACCATTTGAGGATGACATGGCGGCTGGTCGGTACCGTTGGGCCTTCATGGCCTGTTCGGGAGGAGCTGAGTTTTTAGTTTTTTACAAGAGGCAAGAGGGAATAATAAAGAGCAGAAGACCAAGAATTAGGCTCCCAGATTAAGAAGGGAGTATGACATGCATGTAGTCTTTCGTCCTTACTGTTCAATCTATACATCGAAGAAGCAATGATGGAATAAAAGAAAGGTTCAAATTGGAATTAGAAACCAAGGTGAAAGGATATCAGTGATATGATTCGCTGATAACACTGCTATCCGCAGTGAAAGTGAAGAAGAATTATAGAATCTGCTGAATGGAATAAACAGCCTAATGAATACTGAATATGGACAGAGTAAATCGAGGAAATACTAAAGTAAAGAGAAGTAGCAGAAATGAGAACAGTGGGAACTTAGCATCAGGATTGGTGGTCACAAAGTAGATAAAATTAAGGAATTCTGCTACATAGGCAGCAAAGCAACCCATTATGGTCGGAGCTAGGAGGACATAAAAAGGAGACTATAACTGGCAAAAATATCATTCCTGGCCAACAAAAGTGTACTGGTGTCCAACATAGGCCTTAATTTGAGGAAGAAATTTCTGAGAATGTACGCTTGGGGCACAGCACTGTATGGTAGTGGAACATGGACTGTGGGAAAAGCGGAAGAGAAGAGAATCGAAGCATTTGAGATACGACGCTAGAGAAGAATGTTGAAAATTATGTGGACTGATAAGGTAAGGAATGAGGAAGTTCTCCGGAGCATAGAAGAGGAAATGAATATGTGGAAAACACTGACAAGAAGAATGGAGGGGATGAGGGGACATCTATTAAGACATCACTAGAGAGAGATACAGAGGGGAAAAACTGTAGAGGAAGGCAGAGATTGGAGTACATCCAGCGAATAACTGAGGACGTAGGTTTGCAGGTGCTACTCTGAGATCAAGAGGTTGGCACAGGAGAGGAATTGGTGGCGGGCCGCGTCAAAACAGTCCATCCTCGCCTCGGGAGATTTTGAGTAGCCTCTGGTTCTCTTACTGCACCGGCTTCTCGGCTGTTTCGTTAACATTAAACTTTCTCGTGATGGGAATGAAAGACAAAAAAAAGCTTTTGTAAACCTCGTGCAAAAACTAACTATATCTAAAATTCGGTCTGAGGTTAACCCCTAAAAGCACAATAGTTTCGTAGAAGTAAGTCGAGACAGACAAAACTGTTTCACTGTTAACTTGTTCAAATGCACAATATCTTGAGATAATATGCACAAACCTCAATTTTACCTTTGTACGTTCGAGAACAAGAAGTTTTTGATATTTAAAGACGATCTAGTCAAAAATCTTGCCCGTCGCGCATGCGCTGTAGCTTAGCTGGAGTTTTTAGGCCAATTTGAGGCCGTTTCCCGACTTGGTGGACCACACGTGTTCAATATCAATTTGTTCGTCCTGACTTCCCCAACGCCATTGTAGTACGCTGTTAATAGTTGCTGTTTGCACCCTGTGTAATAGGCTCTGTGTAGATTACGGTTTTTTCAGCGCTATCGTCGCTGATAGCACACAGCGAGTATCAGCAGAATCTACACCTGCAGCAAGCGCGCACAAGAATTTTACAGAACTGCGAACGGTGTTGATTGAGCTTTCCTATACAGATTTGAGAACTGTTGGACATTGCTTAGTGACTGTAATTTTTAAGCGACTGATACTAGAGATATTACAGTGGTTCTTGAGAAAGTACGACCGGATGTCGTCAATGTTGTGAGTGTTTATAAGCACAAATAATACAAGAGTTTCTAGTAATGAACTATGAGAAATTTTTGACTCGGAAGTCTAGTACTAAGCTCAACAATGGAGGACTGCGACTCCGTTGTCTAAAAAAGATTCATTACCAACTAACAACGAAACATTATTTCAGTTTTCTGCAATAACTGACCAAATATTTTTTTTAAATTCTTGGTATAAATCCATTAAAGAAATTAATTTGCTTTTCAATGGAATCACGGTACTTCATTTTCAGTGGTTCTAAGCGGAATAGTATATTTTTCATCCGCTTTTCCACTACTTATTTCCGTCCTAACCTGTGTGGGCACACTAATGTGCGGAGCAATACCGCCCTGATCTTGGCACCCGTGGCCTCCCAGCTTCGTCCTGCCACGTCTCGGGATTTTAACGACATGCAGAGTAAAAGGAAGAATTTTACACTAAACTGGAACTGGTACAGCTAGTCGTTAAAATAGTATTGGGTGATTTCAACGCCGAAGCCAAGAAGACATTTATAAACCGGTGATAGGTAATTCAAGTCCGTGTCGTTAGAGTAGTAACAATGGCAATCTTTTCATCAATTTCTTAATTCACAATAATAGTACACGGCTTTAACACACGAGCATACATAAAAGGACATGGATGGCACCATAGGGGAAAACCATACAGACCTGCTATGCATCCAGAAGCGTTATGCAAACAGCATCAAAGATAACTGAATATACAATCTATCGTGTGTAGAAAACATACGCAGACTACACATTATTATATACTAAGGGTAAAAGAGACAGACATGAATAGAAAATACGAGACAAGCAGGGAAACAGTAAACAGGGTAGCCTCCGACATTCTAGTCAGACTGTAGAGGTCACATAAGGTTTGGATAGCGCACCAGCAAAAAACCTGAAGAAAGAAGCTTGGCCAGGAAAATGTGGCTAGAACATCTGAGGGACGAGGAGCTAACAGACAAGTATACCAGAATAATGAAAGAAACAGCAACCATACTAAGCCAGGAGAAGCGGAAATGCAGTATTATAAGGAGACAGAGATTTGTTTCCGTCGCAGAACAAGGAAAATATGCCAAGAAGTAAAGAAAGCAACACAGGAGTATAAGAAAAATGAAACATTTACTAAAGACACATTGGCGGACATCCTCACGAATGACACTGCAGTAGAACGGCGTTGGGGAGAATGCCACTAAACTGTCGCGACACTACTGAGTCTCTTCCATGTGAGCTATCACACATAGTGGACAGCAAAGTAGAGACCCCCCAATGACGAAGAAATACACTACAAGTAATCAAAAACCTAAATAATAATAATAAGGCTTACTGCGAAGATCAAATTACGGGAGGGGACGAAACTCTTAAGGAATTTTTCAGAATATTGCCTGTCGGTTAGAAAATGGCCGTAATCTCCCCTGATGAGTAATGACTATAGAGGGATTGCGTTCCTTAATAAAAGCTACCAAATTCTGTCCCAATACCTACTGAAGAGAATGATCCCAACTGCAGAAGATATTGTAAGGGACTACCAGTGCGGCTTTAGAAAGAATAGATCAACTACAGACCAGCTCTTTACTCTCAGACAAGTAAGCGAGAAATGTTGGGAACATAATGCTGACATTCACATGTGTTCCGTTGGCTTCAAAGAAACTTATGGCAGCATACATGGGGCTCACTCACCAATGTTTTGAAAGACCTTCAGTTTCCACAAATATTCTTCGTGTACTACGCACATTTTTAGAGAAAATCTATTGCACAGTAAAGATCGGTACAGAAATGTCAGAGCATTCTGAAGGCAGAAATGGTCTTAAACAACGAGACGCATTATCTCCGACAGTTTTTAATTTTATTTTATAAAAAACAATAAGAGAATAAAAAATTATTAAAATAATAACAAAATAAATCGACTTTCATATGCTGGTTATGTTGTTCTAATAATTGTTAGTAAAGAGAAGCTACAACTCATGACAAGCTCTTACCGAAATATTGCAAGGAAACCGGGGTTACGAATGCTAAATTCATTTTTAAAAGAGTAGACACATTTAAATATTTGGAAAGCGTCTTTAGGGAACGGATTAGCATGGAAACTGAGATTAAGGCAAGGATCGCAGTGGAAAACACGACATATTTTGGCTTTAGGAGGGTGCTGTGCATTAGAGACATTTCGAGAAGTTTTAAAATCAGACTATACCAGAGTGTAATTCTCCCGGTAGCTCTATATGGGTCACAAACATTCATAGGAACTGGTACAGCTATACCCACAAGTTGATATTGGCCGAAGGGTGAAGAAAAGAAGATTGCGGTGGACAGGACACCTAATTAGCATGGAAGAGGAAAGACAACGGCGGGTAGTATTCTCAGGATCTGTGGAGGGCCGGAGGTGCCGAGGAGGGCTACCGACAAGATGAAAGGAAGAGATCAACAGGGATACGGAGGCGACAGAACAAATAAAATGGGAATGGGCCTCGAAAGGCAGGAACCCAAAGTATCGGTAGAGCTATGCAGAGAATGCATATGGTCTTTCAGTCCAAGGCTACAGTTAAGAAGAAGGAAGAAGAAGAAGTAAAGTTAGTTAGTTTCTAGTTCCACAGAAGTTTTATTTGTTTGTTTGTTTTGTTTTAGGGCGCAAAAACTATAGAACACGACGACAAAGGGGAGGTAAAAAACGACTACACGTCAGTCCCAATGGACGTAAGAGAAGACAGCTAAAAACAGGGACGTGGAGAAAGGGCTATAAAATGCACCGTAGAGAAACGGAGGTCCGGAACTAAAAATTAAATGTCCCTCGCCATATTGTTACGACGGATAAAAAGTAAAACGCGGTCGACAACCCGCGCCTAGATCGCTGAAACGGCCGATAGCTCAGACGACAAACCCAAGTGGGAACGCGAACGATTAAAAAATGGACATTCTGTCAGGTATTGGAGGACAGTTAAAATTTGGGCGCAACGCGCACGAAGTGTTGAGGGACCGCCACTTGCAAATGGCGATGGCTAAAAAGGCAGTGCCCTAAACCTAGTTAAAGTGAGGAGGTCGCCCAAGCCGATGGGAGAGGCTTAAAAATCTGGAGCTTATTTCCATAAACGGAGGACCAATGGCGGTGCCAAAGCGACACCACCTCCTGACAGAGGGCAACACAGAGATCATAGGAGGGAATATGGGAACTAGTGGTCTGAGGTGCGAGGACTGCAGCCTTGGCAGCGGCGTCTGCAGCCTCGTTTCCTGTCAGACCGACCTGACCAGGGACCCACAGAAACATCACACTGGCTCCATCAAGAGTGAGCAAGTGATAGTTTTCCTGGACTCGTTGCACTAAGGGATGGGCGGTGTACAGTGCACAGAGACTTTGAAGGGCGCTAAAAGGGTCTGAGCACAGGACATAATTGAAAAGCCTGTGTCGCCGGATGTACTCCGTGGTCTGATAAAGGGCGAAGAGCTCGGCTGTAAATACTGAGCAGTGTGCGGGAAGCCGATACCGAAAAAAGTCGGCGCCAATGACGAAGGCACGCCCGACAACACGGTCAGTCCTAGAGCCATGAGTGTACACAAAGGTACTATCGCGAAGTTCCAAGCGAAGGTCGTGAAACTGAAGGCGATAGAGAGAGGCTGGAGTAGTGACTTTAGGAAGCGAATGAAGGCCAAGGTGAACACCGGCCGCTGCACGAAGCCAAGGTGGTGAAGGGTTCACACCCACCGGGAAAGTTGCAGGTAGTGTGAAGTTAAGCTGCCGCAGCAAGTGTCGAAAGCGGACTCCAGGAGGTAACAGAGAAGAAGGACGCGCCCCATGCTAGTGTAAAAGGCGACAGTGGCCAAACGGATGCCATGATGGTGGGTAGTGTTAAGACGGCGTAAGAAAGACGGACGTGCAGATGCATAAACAGAGCACCCATAGTCTAGTTTCGAACGGACAAGGGACCGGTACAAACGGAGAAGGGTGGTTCGATCTGCACCCCACGAAGTACCATTGAGGACACGTTGGACATTGAGGAACCGCGTACAGCGGGCTGCCAGGTAAGACATACGGGAGGACCAAGAGTGTTTCCTATCGAGCATGAGCCCCAGGAATTTCGTAGTGTCAACGAACGAGAGAGCAACAGGCCCAAGATGTAAAGATGGTGGGAGAAACCAACTGCGCTGCCAGAAAATTCATACAGACAGTTTTGTCAGTGAAAAACGAACGCCACTGTCGATTCTCCATGAGTAAAGACAATCGAGACATCGCTGAAGACGCCGCTCAGTGAGACAGGTCCGTGTAGTGTACCATACATAACGATGTTGTGGAACGATTCATTCTGCATCCAAATTACGCTTTTCAGCTATAAATATCGCTACATGTTCCATATACACACTTTCTTTCAATGCAGATGTGCATTACTAATTCCTGCTTACATGATATATGAGTAGAATTTTTTTTTTTTTTATAGAAGAGAACGAGTTATCAACAAAAATTTTTTTCAGTTTTGTTTTCAAATTTAACTTTGTTGTCTGTCAGACTTTTTACAGCACTGGGTAAGTTGATCAAAAGTTTTGGTGATAGTATTGTGCACCTATTTTTGTGCTCAAAACGCCTTAATGTGGACTAATTAACATCATTATTTCTTCTGATGTTGTAATTATGTACGTCGTTGTTCCTTTCCAACTATAGTGAGTTATTTACAACAAACTTACTGAGGGAATAAATAAAATGTGAAGCATTGGTCGAAATGCCTTACTCCATAAACAAAAAAAAGTTGAGAAATTATGAAATTCTATAATGGCAAAGTTGTTGCATTTCCTCCAAACTTCCTAGTCCAACACTGCCAATTGATACTATTAATCCTGAAAGCAACACAATATTCAAATCGAAAAGTGTTACTGAAAGACAGTTGTGTCATCTATTAAGCAAAACAAGTAGTTTCCACTCACATTTAAATGAAGGAGCGAGACCGTGTCAACACATTTTCTCCTCCAAGATGAAACCAAAATCACTGACAAACATCTGCAAACACGTGACTATGCTCAAAACGCGGAAAATAGCCATTGTTAAATTTTCTCTGCTTGTGATGCAAACAGTGGCGTCTCTGTTTGGTTGGTTGAGGAACTTGGCAGAGAGCAAAATGTAATCGATTTCCAAAACCGGCTAACTTGTGTCATCTGGCAAAGTTTGCCCAGTTGGCGGGACTTAAAGAATCGAAAGCTAATTAATCGTCTATGGAAATAATTTTACTGAAAGCCACGGTATAACTGCTTATCTGTGTGTGAAAGAACTTTTCGTCTTCCTTTGTCATAATTAATGGTTACAAACAGATATGTCTTTACGGGAAAAAATAGCTATCATCAAATTGAGTGGTACGTATTTACGAAGATATTGACATAGTTAACTGAACTTCATGATTTCAAATATATTCATAACTGTTGTATTCAGAGTAGTCCATTGATCGTGACCGGGCCAAATATCTCACGAAATAAGCGCAAACGAAAAAACTACAAAGAACGAAACTTGTCTAGCTTGCAGGGGGAGACCAGATGGCGCTATGGTTGGCCCGCTAGATGGCGCTGCCATAGGTCAAACGAATATCAACTGCGTTTTTTTAAATAGGCACCCCCATTTTTATTACATATTATTCATAATGTTCAAGTACAGTATATGCTCCAAAATCCTGCTGCAAATTGAGGTCAGTAATATGGGTCTGTAATGCAATGGGTTACTCCTATTGTCTTTCTTGAATATTGGTATGACCTGTGCTATTTTCCAGTCTTTAGGAACAGACCTTTCATCAAGTGAGCGGTTGTATAGCATTGATAATAAAGGCGCTATTGTGTCTGCATACCCTGAAAGGAACCTGATTAGTATACCATCTGTACCAGAAGACTTGCCTTTCTTAAGCGATTTGAGTTGTTTCGCAACACCTAAGATATCTACTTTTAAGTTCTGGTTTCGAATTATGGAATATCTACTTCATCTCCTTTCGTGAAGGAATTACGGAAAACTGTATTTAGTAACTCCGCTTTAGTGGCACCATCATCGGTAACATTTCCATCGCTATCGCGCAGTGACGGTATTGACTGTTTTTTGCCACTGGCGTACTTTACATACGACCAGAATCTCTTTGGGTTTTCTACCATATTTTGAGGGAGTATTTCATTGTGGAAACTATTAAAGGCATCTCGCATTGACGTCCGCACTAAATTTCGAGCTTCCGTGAAACTTACCCAGTTTTGTGGATTTTGCGTTCTTCTGAATTTGGAATGCTTTTTTCGTTGCTTCTGCAACAGTGTTTGGCGTGTTTTGTGTACCATGGTGGATCAGTTTCGTCTCTTATTAACTTACGCGATATGAATGTATCTATTGCTGTCGATACTGTATCTTAGAATTTGAGCCATATCTGGTCTACACTTACATAATTAGCTTGGAAGTAATGGAGACTCTCTCTCAGGAAGGCATCAAGCGAATTTTTATCTGCTGTTTTAAATAGGTATATTTCGCATTTATTTTTCGTGGTTTTGGTTGATATGGTTTTGAGCCTCGCTACAATGACCCTGAGTTCACTAATCCATGTATCCGTCATGATGCTCTCCAATAGATCAGGATTATTTGTGGCTAAGAGGTCAAGTGTGTTTTCGGAACCATTTACAATTCGTGTGGGCTCATGAACTAATTGTTCAAAGAAATTCTCAGAGAAAGCATTTAGTACAATTTCGGAAGATGTTTTCCGTCTACTACCGGCTTTGAACATGTATTTTCGCCAACAAATCGAGGGTAGACTGAAGTCTCCACCAATTATAACTCTATGAGTGGGGTACTTATCTGTAATGAGATTCGAGTTTTCTTTGAAGCGTTCAGCTATCATATCATCTGAGTCGGGAGGTCCGTAGAAGGAGCCAATTATTATTTTGGTATGGCTGTTGTAATTACCATAGTAATTCGCAGGAACTATCTATTTCAACTTCACTACAAGATAAACTACTACCAACAGACACAAACACACCACCACCTACTTTATTAAATCTATCCTTCCTGGACACGGTTTGCGCCTCTGTAAAAATTTCAGCACAATTTATCCCCGGCTTTAGCCAACTTTCTGTTCCTATAACGATTTCAGCTTCAGCGCTTTCTATCAGCGCTTGAAGCTCTGGTACTTTTCCAATACAGCTACGACAATTTACAACTACAATACCGACTGTTGCTTGGTCGATTCTCGTCGTGTCTTTGTCCTGAACCCTTTGAGACTGGAGCCCTTTTTGATCTTTCCTAAGATTGTCTAATCCAAAAAATTTTAACCACAATCGCAATATTCAGCGTCTAGAATGGATAAGATAAATTGAGGACAATGCTTATTCCCTGCAGGTCCGCGAGATATTGAAAGTATTGTGTTGACTGTTTACATGAATGGCAGCTACAAATGTCAAGTCGTGCATTTGACACAAGGAAAAAAAGTGGTAGTCCTAGGTTATAGTTACAACCACAAAAGACGTCAGGCATGCCACGTAATACCGTTAATTACAAGACAGTGTATCTGTGTCAGCATATTTAGAAACGCTGCAAGTAGGGACAAATATATATATATGTACGATAGCGTAAATGGTGGGAAAAAGGAAAATGGCAAACACTTGCTTGAAAGATGTACACTATCGCGCCCATTTATCTACCACGAAATATAAGGAATAATTTCTTGCAGGCGGATATTGCGTACATTCCTCGGCCTCTGGGATATTACTTCTCATTACATCAGTGACAACTCGCAGACAGAAAGCTGTAGTGAGAAGTGACCAGGGAAGAAACGTTTTAGGTAACAGAATAAAATGTTCCATATGTCTGTGCGGGGCGTCTCTCGGATATGAAGACGTACGCAGCCCGTCTGCCATCTAGCGGCGCTCCCTTCAACTGTATCCCGCCTGCAGCGATACCTGGCAGCACGGCTGGAAACTGCAAATGCTTCAGAGTTTCGCCGCTAGAGCGCAGCGCTTCCCCTGCGGCGACGAGATAACCGCGCGAGTAGTGAATGAAAGATGACTCATGCGAGAGCGAGCTCCAATAAGCATTACAGCCACGTGCCTTACACAGCTTTTGCTAAGCGTCAGCCACCCACGAGGCTCTTTATTATGCGTGTTTACTATTCGTCTAGAGCTCGCGGGTGTGACATCATCGACTAATCTTTTCTGGGCCTTTAGTCACACAAACGTCTCAGGAGATGTCATTCTGGCACTCTTTGCCACTGTCGTCACAATAATGGAACACTTGCATTTGGTCCGTGTATCAGAAATTGAGTCCGTCTTGATGCAACTCACTTTGTTATTCGTTTATTTGTTTATTTTCCCAAATTAGTTTCGGCGAAAAATATCATTATCATCAGTGGTTTTTTAATCACATACATGCACAGTGGCATATTATTACATTTTTACTATTCGTTTTTTTGAAATATAGTTTTCTATGGATACTTTCATACTACCTTATTTATTGTATGTTACAGCATGTTTTTGAAAATAGTAAAAATGTAATAATGTGCCATTGTTTTTGTATAACCATGTTTTAGATTAAAAAACCCACTGATGATGGTGATATTTGTCGCCGAAACTAGTTTGGAAAAATAAACGAATAACAAGGTTTTTTGCATCAAGGCAGATTCAATTTCTGATACTTTCCCTCTGTCGTCACTACATAAACTGGACAACTATTGACATGTAACTGACAACGCACACAGTTGCGTTTGTGGCTCCAATCGAACGCCGCATTAAATTAAAAACAAGGTAAACGGCTTATATGCGTAAAAATTGTGATGAATTCTAATGTAAATGCGGTGTTTTGGTTCCACATTAAATGTATCTATGGCTAAACTAAAGTACCCTCCACCGTGTGTACAATTTTCATTCTAATGCTTGATGCCCCTACGATATTGGTATTTACTTATTTTCCTTGTTGATATTCTTTCGATTTTTACGTTTAGTAATCTCTATCGGTATTATGGCTGCTATAACCACAATCCACATTCGGAGTGTGTGAATTAAGTTAGTATACAGTATTCCCGTGTTGTCTCATATTTTGTATCTGAATAGTGCACTGAAAGCAATTTTAGTGAGAGTTCGGTAGAGCAGTCTGTGAAGATAAGTTTTAATGTGTGTGACGAGGTTTCGAGTGAGTACTAATTTCAGTTATTACCGCGCAATTGTTTCAGAATGCTTGATTTTCCCGATTGCTGGTCAAAGCGTTTTCTTTGGCGTGAACACTTTAATTTTGCTACAGAAAGAGAATTTGTGTCTCATTGTGAGCGCATTGGGCCTATTATTAAACAGTCATAATGGTCGCATATTACGTGATTTTCTGTATTAGTAACAAACCTGTTGAAACAGGTTATTTGAAAAAAAAAATATGTTACCGCCTTGAGATACTGGAAAAATTCTTTAATTACACAACCAGTTTCGGTTGACTGACCATCATCGGGTTCATAAAAGTATTGACAGCATCATGTTAGGCGAAATATAAAGTCATTAATATCAAGTGATAAAACTATGAATTAGATGCTGTTATCATATCGTCGATAAATTATGTTGACAGTCTGTAAAAACTGTGGCACTCATTCATGTTATGATTGCTCCACCTTCAGTTTACATAATATATATCACTGCTGCGGATTTCGCGTGGTATCTGTTCGTTCGGACAAGTCAGAAGGAACAGACACCACGCATTCGTATAATTTACAATACTACTGACTGTGTGAGGGTCGCTTTAATATATCGAAGGTTTCGCAAACTAGAGTTGTCAATTATATTGAATGAGTGCATATCACATTACAATACGCCAGGACTGTGTGTGTGTGTGTGTGTGTGTGTGTGTGTGTGTGAGAGAGAGAGAGAGAGAGAGAGAGAGAGAGAGAGGCGAGCTCTACGCTCAACCGCCTTCAGGGGAGACAGAAGAACCACACACAACTCCCCCTGCAGCTCCAACTTCAAACAGACGTCAGTACACTCATAATGTCAATAGTGTACTAAACACCATTCCGGTTTGCAAACTCCACTCTCAAACGACAGAACAGCAATAAGCTACTGTCCGCACGACAGCACTCCTCAGACCTATGCAGCGAGGTGCACTTCTAAGATAAACAAAAGCATTTGGAATGTATCCTGCCGATATAATGGTCAGGTACAGAGTTGCTTGTTATTGTTCGCGGAAAGAGCAAGCAAACTGTGAGGCAGATCTCTGGGGACCAACCCACGAATAAAGTTCAGTTAATTTTCCTGGTGAACCGATATGAGGCAAAGGGACTGGGACAAAAAAGGACACTAGCTGCTGTCTTTGTAAGCTGTTGCATACATTCACGAAAGAGAGGAACCCTAGTGTCTGATCCATTTTGGAACTGGTGTCGACCGTATTACTCACACTATATTTTCACCAGAAAAATGCCAGTGTGCAGAGGTCGGTATACAAGATCTTGTTCGGTGGTCTCCAAACCCGATACTAGGTCCAACAACGCTCTTTGTTAATTATTCGATCTACCAGTCTGATCTCCATATTGTACCTTAACACTATCTTTAAAAAGCTTCTAGTCTCCTCTACTGCCAACTGCTCATGTTCATGTATCGCTCCCGTACAAGGGTACGTGTCAGATACTATTATACACACCTCTTTATATGGAGTTTGTCTATGGTAGTACCAATAGTGGCAACGAACATACGTCAGTGCTCCAACGGCCACCTTGCAAATCGTCATCTCCACATCAAGGTCATCTGTTTTTAATTACATCGTCTGCATGTTCCATGATATGTAGGGGAAAACTACCCGATGTCCGTAGATCGCTGCGGTGACTAACAATGTCACGGAATCATTTATATGTCGAGGGAATCGTACATATCAGGATCTGTACTGCGCAATGAGTAGGAAAAGCTGTAGAGTGAGGATTGAGATGCGCAGAACGCCAACAACATTATTTTCTAAGTAATGGGACTTTGAGGTACATACCTATGAAAAGTACCGTTTTCCCCTTTCACGTGTTTCGCTTCCGTGACAGCAACACTTACTCATCACTGCTGTCACTAAGGAACTAACGAATAAAAGTCGGCAAATACGCCTACAACTCACGTTTCGGTCTTAATGCAAAACAAACAAACAGCATTCCATCAAAGTCACGTGACTGTACAATTTGATGCTGGAGATATACGCAGGTCGTTGTGCTCGCTCCATAGATACTGCTTCTACTCTGTGTGTGGCTTTCATCTTATTTTGTTTGTTTTCAATTGCGATACATTTAAAAAAGAACTATATGACCGAAAGAGTACAAAATGTGCTTCTGGTCAACCTGCCAGGAGAGAATTAAATGACTTTAAAAATGGAGAAGAAAGGAAAATGAAATTTTGACATACAGCTAAGTACCGCTAGGAATAGGTATCTGAAGAACGACACTCTTTCGTCGTTATTAACGAAGGAAATAAATTTCTCAAACGTGAGCTCAATCATTGTGAAGTTTTGCGAGTAACACTGTCTGCATTAGTTTTTTTTAAATTTCATTGTACTATTTCGTAAAGTTTTTTGAGTACTGCCATAATCAGATCCTATAATTAAGAACTTTGGTCACCCATCCATCGCTGTAAATATTGGTATTACTAAAACGCCTAAAAGGTCACTCCCACTACTCGGTCTCAGTTAAGGGTAGCCTAACTAACAGCTTGCAGGGGTAACAAAATTTATGATTTTCAGTCTTCCATAAATGACTTATCGAATTTAAAAAAAATTAAAATACTGTTATAATCTACTGATTATGAAATACAATGCCGCATTGAAGGTTCAACCAAATGAGGCAAATAATGAGGTTTGAAACTATGTTTGTGTGTCTCACGGCAAGAAAAATGGTTCAAATGGCTCTGAGCACTATGGGACTTAACTACTGTGATCATCAGTCCCCTAGAACTTAGAACTACTTAAACCTAACTAACCTAAGGACATCACATACATCCAAGCCCGAGGCAGGATTCGAACCTGCGACCGTAGCAGTCGCGCGGTTCCGGACTGCGCGCCTAGAACCGCTAGACCACCGCGGCCGGCCTCACGGCAAGAAAATTACCCAGAGTATATTCATCTAGTATTTGAGAATTAGAGCACTTAGCTACTTGCGACAAACTTTAAACGTAACTTAAAATCATTTCTAAACCTTTTCTGTCTCACAGCCCCGCAAAATAATAAAAGGGAAAAGGTTTATCGCTTACTAAATGTTTAATACTGTAACTCATTGACTCCACGTGACGGCAGAGCGAGCACCAGTGGTGCTGAAAACAGAAAAATGAGGCCTTCGGAGTATGAGCAATGTGGTATGGTGCGATTCCTCACAGAGGATGGAGTGTGGGGAACGGAAATCCATCAAATAATGGCACAACGATGCAAGGAAGGACGGATGTCGCTGGTGATGACGCACGGCATGGAACGCTAAATCGCATTGCCGATGTCATTGTTCAGCTGGTGGATACCCTCATCACTGAAGACTGGCGAGTTTAGGGGTTATCCAGTGCCCCAGGGATCGGACTGAGCGTCGGAACTGCAATGGACGTTCAGTGATCTCCATGCATTCGTGACATTCTTTGATGAATTTCTGTTGCCCGAGATCTTTCCGCTGTCCCCGGAAACGCACTACACTCTTCTTTTGAATCCGCCGATTCTCTGTTTTCAGCACGACTAAGTGCAAAGGACGACCGACTCGTACACGTGGTGGTCCGTCGCCACGCGAATGTGCGCCCATGTTCCTCCAGCGGCGAGTTTGTGCCCTCAGCGATCTTGTAGGGACCACATCTTCTTCTGTACACAATGGCATTGCGATCCCTTCGTCGTCGCTCATTTTTCAGCCTCCCGTTCGTTTCTTTTCTAATGACAATAATAAACGGGATTTCTTGATTTTTGACTCAACAATTTTTTTTACGATACAATTGTAACCGGTTTCAGCCTTCAAAGGCCATCTTCTGATGCTCTGGGCGGCATTTCATGAACGAGTGTTCAAGCGCTGTCAACGTTTGAACACTTGTTCACCAAATGCCGTTATGTCATCTGAAGATGGTCTCTGAAGGCCGAAAGCGGTTATAACTGCTTCGTAAATGAGTCAAAAATAAAAAACAATAGTTACAACAAGTCAATCTGCCGGCCGAAGTGGCCGTGCGGTTAAAGGCGCTGCAGTCTGGAACCGCAAGACCGCTACGGTCGCAGGTTCGAATGCTGCCTTGGGCAGGGATGTTTGTGATGTTCTTAGGTTAGTTAGGTTTAACTAGTTCTAAGTTCTAGGGGACTAATGACCTCAGCAGTTGAGTCCCATAGTGCTCAGAGCCATTTTTGAACCAACAAGTCAATCACCGTCTCTGGCGGAAATCACAGTGAAAATAAAAAATGCTTTGTTTGCAACATTTAGCTACACCTTTCGTCTACTTCTCTATACAGTCGCCGCTATGACTTAGAACATTTATCGTAGCGAGCTTCTAATTTTCCAATACCTTCGTGACAAAAGGCAACCGCCTGTGATTTGTGATTTCCGCCAATTCCCTACTCTGTTCTGCAGCCCGTTGTCTGTAAGAGTGGTTTGTGAGTGAACAGACGAAAATCAGAGGGCTGAATGGTGCGTGCTCAAACACTTCCCAAAGGAAATTCTGCATGAATTGCCCTCGCAGTGTGGGGCCAAGAATTGCGACCAAGAAGGAGAGGCGTGGCAGTTGCGTTATGTGGGATGCGTGAAATCAGGCGAAACCTCTCAGCAGGCACTCTTTCCTAGTCATATTTACGTACCCACTGTGCGTTCAGAACCGAAATGTGTGACGGGACACGATAGACGGGGATACAAGAGACACCGCACAACACATCTGCACAAAGATTCAATAGGGCTTTTACTGTCGTTATCATTTCGCCACCTACCGGACCTTACTTTCCGAATAGCCCTCTTACTGTCAGAACTGTGACCCAAATCGAATGCTGGGGCTGATAATTTGTAGGCGTGCTTTTTTCTCCTTAAAACTGCAGATCAAGTTGGCGATGTAGCAGTGGACGGTCGAAGCACGCACTTGCCGCTCTATCGTCTGCGTCCGTTTCCCTCAAACGGCGAGTTTGGGACCACAGCGCCCTTAGGGCCACATCTACTTCCGCAAGCAATGACATTACGATCCCTTCAGTGGTTTCCATTTTGCCGCTTGCGGCTCATTTCTTTTTGAGTGATATTAATAAATGAGATTTCGAATTTTGAGCCCCTTAACCGACAACTGCGTGTGAGATTCGTGGTCTGGTATTCGGGCCAAATGTGATTATCAAGGGCTTTGCACATGGTACAACGGTCGCGACTTGTGTTGTGCCGCCCACATACAGCATATTACGGGCTCGTGATGGATTCTTATCTACTTCATAATGGTTTCTTCAATTCGTACTTTTGTGCAAAAAAACGGGAAAAACAGAGTTACGTTGGTTATAGGATTGAAATAGCCGAATCATTAGTGGAGAATACCAAAACCAGATTATAAAGGAAGAAGATGAGTAACGTACGGAGATTTACCAGAAAGGCAGCACGGAAAACGTTAGGCCCATTTTCCTATGCATACCTGCCCAACAGCATCAAACGCAACGCAATCAAGACTGCGTAAAGTTTGCAATTAAAATAGAAAATACAGCGAAACGACGTGTGAGTGCAAGAGATTCAAAGTTCCATTAAAATTACCGTTATTTTTAGAACGATACACATCCTTGAAGATAAGTGATTTGCGTTTTTGAGTTCTGTAAAAGTGAATGTATTGGGAAATTGGATATGAATGGTGTTGATTTAAATTATATTATCTTGATTGATACTAAATCTTTAGAGCCATTTCTAAGACAATGATTACAGTACGTTACAATTACTTATCATAAGCTTCAGAAAACTAAACCAGGTGGTTCTTAGATATGTACTTACATTTCGTAAGTCGTGCGCGATTGGTACGATGCCGCACCAATTTATTGAATCTTGCAATGTCTCGAAAACCGGGCGATCGTGTTTACATTTGGGATATAAGTCGTCGGAACTTAAATCGTAGGTTAGCCCTTTAATGTCGAGTGTGAAGAAGTCGCGTCTTATCAGTGTGTCGCTAGTAAAGTGGAAATCTGACTGTCTTTGAGCGCCAGTGCCGATAGGTAGATGGGGCTAACAACGCTTCTAACATGTAAAGGCGTCTCCTGAGTGTTTTGGATCCTCATATAACGACGTTATTTTTAAAATAAAACTAAAGCAGTAGCAGCCCTTGGTCGCAAAAAAGAAATCCTTTGACCTAGGCTTCGGCGCTGCTGTGAGTGACTTCATCAGAAGTAAAATACTTAAACTGGCCTGTAACATAATCACAAAATTACAGGAAAATAATTTTAAGTGTAAGTACTACCTAGTAGCACAAGAAGGAAACAGTACTTACTGGTCACGTATAAAACTTCATATCGAGCGATGAAGCTTTAGTTACAAAAGTTTTAAAACAGGAAACATAAAAGGGAAGCTACTACGGGCTCCTCACACTTGTCGAGCTACGGTAGCATCAGCTTAAGGCGCCCACCGCTACAGTAGATCGACACGCGTGAGAATCGCATAGTGGCTTGCCTTCTATGTTTTCTGTTTTAAAAATGTTGTAAGTAAAGCTTTATCGCTTGATATTAAGTTTTATACGTGACATGTAAGTACTGTTTGTTTTTTGTGCTGCTAGGTAGTACTTACACTTAAGATTTTTTCCCTATAATTTTGTAGTTACGTGATAGGCCAAAAATGGCTCTGAGCACTATAGGACTTAACTTCTGAGGTCATGAGTCCTCTAGAACATAGAACTACTTAAACGTAACTAATTTAAGAACATCACACACATCCTTGCCGGTCGCTCGTTTCCAGACTGTAGCGCCTAGAGCTGCTCGGCCACTCCGGCCGGCGTGATAGGCCAGTTTGAGTATTTTACTTCTGATGAAGGCACTCGTAGCAGTGCCGAAACCTGGGTCGAAAGACTTCTCTTTTTTGCAACGGAAGGCTGTTATTTCTTTAATATTACTTTGTAAACGGTCGCTGACCACGCGGCCACGTTCAAAACTTTGACATTGTTTTTAGTTTTTTTTTAATTCATGAAGGAGTTAAAGAATTAGGTGGTGGTGGTGGTTAGTGTTTAACGTCCCGTCGACAACGAGGTAAAGAATTAGAGGTTGGAGGGTCATTGGTAATTTCCATCTGCTTACAGACCATTCACGTTTACAGCAGACGTACCAGCTGGAGGGAGAGGGAGTAGGGAGTAGGGAGTAGGGAGGGTGTCTACTCACTGCCGAGGTGGTCGCCTGCACGCCCGGCACGGCCGGCAGCCCTTCGGCGAGCGCGAGTCCTCGCACGGCGGCGCGCAGCGGGGAGTCCCCGGCGCTGGAGACCGACTCTGCGGACGACTGGTCGAGTCCGCCGGCGCCGCCGCGCAGCACCGTCGGCGGGAAGAAGTAGGCGCGCGCCTGCTGCGGGGGCGGCGCCGGGGGCGGCGACGTGGCCGCGTCGCTCGTGGCCGGCGGCGGCCCGGGGGCGGCGGCGGCGGCGCCGGCGGGCTCCCACACCTCGGACGTGGACGACGTGTAGAAGGAGTCCTCCTTGGTCTCGCGCGAGCGCTCGTCTACGACGCGGCCGGCGCGCGCCACCGTCACCTCCTCGCGCGTCACCACGGACGACTTGACGCTGAGCTCTGCGTCGAGGTGCACGGGCGCGCGCAGCACGCCGGCGCGCAGCAGCAGCCGGCCCAGCAGCTCGGAGTGCGGCACGGCGCGCCGCAGCAGCGCCTCGCGGATGGCCGCGCCCTCGGCGCCCTCCAGCGGCACAGGCACGCCGTTCACCAGCAGCACCTCCTCCTCGCGCACGCACGACCGCTTCTCGCAGTCCACCACCGTGGCGCCCTTGCCCAGCAGCGACTCCACCGTCTCCTGCAGCTCCTCGTCCATCTGCAAGCGGGCGCCACACGCGCGATCACCTACCGCGCTAATTCCCGTACACTTAGGCCTATGTTACAATAAGAATCTTACGATACCAGAGGGTATCGGTATCTTCTGTTATACACGAGTCGTGATCAAAAATTAACGAAAATCTTTAATTCCGAGGGCATTATACCTCCGATTTTCAATTTTTTTAACTTCTTGGTACACTTGTTGTTGGTGTGTGTTTGCATTTTCAGCTGGTTTGAGTATTTTGTTTATTGCTGTCACTCCAAAAGGTTACACACGTCCCCGAGTGCAAGCAGAATTTTTACTTTTAAAAAATGTGGACCAAAGAATGGGCATTACACTTTGCTGGAAAAATGGAATAGGGTGCAGCGCAGCATTCGAAATACTGACTGTGGCTTTCGGCAAATCTACGATGATTTTACGAATTGTAAAAACGTTTCAAACAGGATCGAGAAGAGGTTGAAGACGACTACCACCCTGGACCCTCTAGCACATCAATTACTGGCGAAAATGCGGGAAAACTGAAGAAAATTGTTCTGAAAACTTGCCGAATCACCAGTCACCATCAGAGAGGTTGCTGATGATTTCGGCACATCCCTTGGCTCAAGCCTAGCGATTTTTGTTTGTTTTGTTTGTATGTTTTGGGCATGAGACAAGTAGCAGCAAACTCTGTTTCGAAATTCTCGCATTTCCACCGAAAACAACGTCTCATAGACTTCGCTCAGAAATTGCTGAATGAAGTCGACAACGATCAAGAACTTCTAAAGAAGATTATAAAAAGTGACGAAATATGGCTATACAGGTATGACGTCGAAACCAAGGCCCAATCGTCCCAATGGACACTGGATGAACAGCCAAGACTGAAAAAAATTCGAAAAGTTGAACCACATGTGAAGGTTCTTCTTACTGTTAATCACAATGGTGTAATGCATCATGAGTTCCCGGCTTACCGTCGTAGGGTCAGTAAGGAAAACTACCTGGAAAGCAGCAAAGCCTGTTTCGAAATTGTCTAATTTCCACCAAAGACGACGCCGCATAGACTTCGCTCAGAAATTGCTGAATGAAGTCGACAACTACCAAGAACTTCTAAAGAAGGTTACAAAACTGACGAAATGTGGGTATACAGGTATGACGTCGAAACTAAGGCCCAATCGTCCCAATGGACACTGGCTGAAGAGCCAACACTGAAAAAAATTCGACGAGCTCGACCACATGTGAGGGTTATTCTCACAGTTTTGCACAAAGGGGTAATGCGTCATGAGTTCTTGCGTTACGGTCTTGTGGCCAATAAGGAATACTACCTGCAAGTTAGGCGCCGTTTGCTTGAAGCACTGCTACGGAAATCACCAGAATTTTGGCAAAACCCCTCGTCGACTGACGATAATATTCCCGCTCACACCTCAATGCCTGTTTGTGATTTTTTGACGAAAAAACAAAATCTTTATGTTGCCCCAGCCACCATACTCGCCAGACGTAGCCCCCTGCGAATTCTTTCTATTCCTGAGACTGAAAGGAACCTCGAAAGGACGTCGTTTTGTGACGAGTGATTAGATGAAAACGTAAACGTTGAAGAAGGTGAACACCACAACGAAAATTCATTTCCAGAAGTGCTTCCGAGATTGTAAAAAGCTCTGGCACTCGTGTATTATATCTTACGTGGATTAATTTGAAGCCGCGCGGCATTAGCCGAGCCGTCTAAGGCGCTGCAGGTTAAGTAGTGTGTAAGCTTAGGGACTGATGACCTTAGCAGTTAAGTCCCATAAGATTTCACACACATTTGAACATTTTTTTGGTTAAATTGAAGGGGACAAAGTTCATGTTGATGAATAAATAAAGGTTCTTGAAGAAAAACAAAAATTCCCGTTACTTTTTGATCACACCCGTGTAAATAACATGAGATAAATACGTAATAACAAAAACTGTTATCTGATTCTTAAGTACTCATATTCTACACGTTCGAATTAATGTAGAGCATTGTTCTTATCATCAACAATGTAAACTCTTTCGTTTTTATGTTATATCTCTGTTCTTCTCTGTTTCCAATCTAGGGGCTGTCACAAAGGATGATGATACAAAGATGAGGTAAACACAAACACCCAGTCCCCGGGCAGAGGATATGCCCAACTCGGCTGGGAATCGAACCCGGGACCCCGTGATCTAGAGGCAGCAACGCTAGCCACTAGACCACCAGCTGCGAAAGCTGCGTAACTGCGTTTGAAAATGGCCACATTACACGCGAGGCATTCCCTATAGCGCTTATCGCACTGTAGTACGTCGAGCATATTCCCTTATCGTCTCTTCAGTCCTTTCGAATTTCTGAGGATTCACGACGACAGGAATCTCCCTGAGTACGCCTGCTTCCGAATTCATGTCAAGTAAAGACTCATCTGATACTCATAGAGGTTCGCGTAGTATCAAACCTAACATCTCTTCTAACAAGCAATCAAAAGTATCTGTCTGAGACGGTTGGCCTGAATAATTTGAGACTGAGTTTGTAGCTTGCGCGTAATCTCGTCCTTTCTCCCTGTAGCAATTCCGTGAAAGAAACGTTTAGTTTTGAGCATGGCCGTCTTTCAGAAAGCGAATGCAAGTTTGAGGCGATGGGCTGTGTTATTAGTGCCGTTGAAGGGGAACTCTGCTAAAGTAACGGGAGTGTGCGTGATTGCCGCAGCCCTGCCACCTGGCCCGCAGCCAGCCTGCTGCAGTTTTCCGCTACTGCACGGCGGTCAGGCTTTCTGCTGGATGCGCGGCGACGACTGCGGCGCCCTGGCGCTTCTGCAGCTTTCAACGTCAGACGCAAGCCGCTCGCTACAAACACGGCACACACCAAACAGCAGAGCCAGTAGACACGCCGGGCTCGTGCGGGGGCAGTGGAGGGCTTGCCGCATTTGTGATCCGTGAAACCAGCACCCAGCTACTCGCAACTCTGACACTGAAAGTTACTAAAAAATCATATCGGATCACCCCAAGGCGACGGGGAGTGCTATAAAGGAGAATAGAGACCCACATGGACACCGGCAACCACACAGTAGTGAAAAAACTAAGAAATCGAAATTTCCTTTCACTCCCTTCTTTGTTTGTTCGACACATAGGTTGAACAACAGCTGCGATGAACTGAAACTCTGCCTCACACGCTTGTTAGCTCTTACCTGTCTTTCCTGACGCTTCACTTTTATTCCTGCGACTTCAAATGATTTTCAGCGTCCTATTCCACCTTACACTTGCTGTTATCTGAACACCGGCAAGGAGATGGAGCTTCAGTATCGAGAACCGGGGAACGAGATTTCCTACACTCTCTGACAAGGAAGTGAAACACCCGTAAGACATTGTCGGATGTCAAAGTAACTTGGTACATGTAAACGATTACAGTTACCATTCTCTGCGGCACGCGAAACGTCTATCAAAGTCCATTAATACATTACACGTATTCTCAACTGCGAATGTGGATAACCATCAGCTGTAGAATGGAAGGACTACAACAAAAATTCGTGCGGAACCGGGAATCGAACCCGGATTTGCCGCTTACCGCGAGCGGTCGCCTTACCACTTGGCTATCCGTGCACGTCTCACCGCCACACCCAAACTTCAGCCATACGCGCACATCCGTGATGCATATTCCGTACATGTGAGGCTTTGTACTCGAAAGTCGCCTGCCCGGTGCCGGTGGATAAATATGCCACTGAAGCGCCTTCGTTATTCCGGATTACGATGCATAGTTGCTTAGAATATGCGCGAATGTCCGAAGGAAGAGGCACTGCCGCGACTACAGCCGTTACGAAATGCATAAAGGGTATTCACAGTTGCGGACAGCCAAATGGTAAAGCGACCGATCGTAATCCAGAATAACACGGGCCCTGGAAAATCGTACAGTCCATTCGTGTTGCGTCAATGTTTTATACTGTTACCAGCTCTGGGAAGGATTATGATGAGAGCGAATAACCAAGATGTTACGTCATCACTGTGAAGGGCGCAGAGTCGCCATGTACTCGTATGAAACAGCAAATGAAAGAATTTAAGAGGGTCATATTGTGGATCTCCAGTTGGCCGGCTGGTCGAATCGTGCAACATCAAGATTTGAGGTGCACTGGGATGTGACAGCGGCCTAATGTTGGCCGGTATGGGAATGTGAGTACTGCCGTATTGTGCAGCGAGCACGTCGCAAACAGCTGACATCTGCGTCTGCCATCCGAGAAAGAGTGACGATGTCTTGGCAACATTCTTTGTCATCTCGCACGGTTGGTCGTACAAAAGCTGTAGCCGGACCGGTGGATTACCGTGCAGTACGTAGGCTATTGTTAATTACACAACACAACACGGCTGCTGTTGGAGTGGTGCTTTGACCGGGAAGCACGGAGTGTTGATGAACGGCGCCGAGTTGTGTTTATCTATGAAACCGCATGACCATCGTCTGTGAGCATGGGGCGATCTGGGGAGAGATCCGATTGTTCCAGTATTTTGGAGGGTCAGACTGGTGCTGCTCCTAGCGTCGTGGTGTGAGGAACTATCGGCTGTCACTGCTGGTCACGGCTGGCGGAACTGTGAAGACTCAACAGTGTGTTAAGGACATCTTGCAGCGTCTCAGGCGACAGTGGCGTGGTGCCAGTGTTCAGTAGGACAATGCTCGTTCACACGTGGCAGTGTCTCTGAGCAGCACACGTGATGCTGAGGCAGTTCCGCGGCCAGCGTGACGTCCACATATGTAGTCGCTAGAACGTGTGTCGGACCCGCTCCGGCGTTACCCCCTACCAGTGCCACTGTCCAGGGATCGAGGACCTGCTGCAACAGCTGAGGGCAAAGTTGCCTCGGGAGAGGACACGTCTTTACACGACGGCCTTCCCAACCGAATCACTGCGTGCGCTCTGGCCAGGGAATGGATGCAACGTTATATTCAGATATGGGCTCGTACTGACAAGTTCTTTATAAATATGACTCGAATTTCGAATCACTTCGAAAACATCAACCAGTGAAGTTCCATTTCGTTTCCTTTCCCTGCTGGATGCTTCACATTTTTTGCCAGGCAGCATACTGTTGAAAAACGAAAAACGCACTATAGACGAAAGATAAAAGATGGAAGTAGTAGACGAATGCAAACGAATGAAATCTATTAGTATGAAACATAGGCCTCAATTTTAGGAAAACATTTCCGAGAATATGCGTTTGGAACATACCAGTGCTGGAAAAAAGAAAATAAGAGCATCTCAACCTTCTGAGACCTGGCGCTGTTCAACAGATGATGATTGAAGTGATCGCCATAGCAAACATCTACTGATACGAGTGTTGCTGGCCCCTGTTTTCGGTCAGGGCCCTGAAGATGGAGTAGTAAAACACTGAAACTGGTAGCCAAATAAAACAAGTCTGGAAACTTGGCTGCTGAAAGCTGTTTAATTAGACATCGTGTATTTTAAGAATAGCGTCCTTGATACAGGAAACCGTAGACAGTAACAACCGTTGGGGAATACAAATATTGGAAAGTATACGACATGCAGTTGACAACGTTGGGCAGTATCTAATACTCTGAGACTAAGAGGGTGCCATACAAGAGGAAACTGTAACGAATCGCTTCAAGAAGTAAGAATAGGCTTCAACGTTCCGTCGACAACGAGGTCATTGGAGACGAAACACGAGCTCTGATTATGGAAGAATGGTGGATGGAAATAGGCCACCACCTATCAACGGTACCATCTCGGCATTATCCTGAAGCGACCGGGATATCACGGAAAGCCTACATCTGGATGACCGGAAGGGTATTTGTACCGCCAGCCTCCCGAATGCGAATACAGAATTGCCAACTACTGTGTGCCACCTCGGTCGGTGTGGGTCGCTTCTGATGGGGCAGAAGACTGATGACACAAGCAAATAAAAATTACCGTATCGTGACTTGGACTGGGGTACAAACATGAAAATTCTGTCTTAGATAGGGTGGTGTAGCACACTTCCACCTAATCTCACTGAAATAATACTAAGAAGTGATAAATGTAAGTATTGCACAACAAAAGCATGGCCATTTTGTTACTCTAAACATAGTAAATACTATAAATAACTTAGCGGATAGGATATAATTTGATATCTGACTTTAAAAAATAGGCCAAATCACGATTTCATTTGTATTTGGTAATCGTTTCGGTTTTTCAACCATCCTCAGGCCAACAGAAATTAGAAATGGATTGTGATTTGGACAGATTTTTAAGATCAATTTAATAATCAATCGTTATTTTTAGTTTGATACTAGGTCTAAAATTATTAGTATATCTTAAATTATTGTTAGTACGACTTAAATTATTTGACACTCACCTCTGAACTGCGACTGCTTATCCCGAACTCCCGCCTCCTGGAGAAACGAGACGCCGCATTTTTTTGCGGTTCCGATGGGTCCGAAATTTTGTAACCCTTTTGCACACTCCACGCTCTCTGGATAATTCTTAACAAGAGGTTTCAGCAGCAATTCAGAAAAGCCGGTAGCATGACGTCACTTACGGCACAAACTGTTGCAAGCTGGGCGGTATCTGTTTCGCTAGGACGATTTCAAAACAGAACGTTCGTATACATTCGGATTCTAGAAATGACGCAGAATGTCATTGTCTGTAAGACGCCTGCTGTGGGTAGCGCTCTCTGTGGCCGTGTCAGCAGAAATCGCGACTTCCCGCACGGCAGCCGATGCTGAGGCGAGGACTTACATTCTGTCGGATGGAACAGGCAGAGGTTGATGATCTCGAAAAAAAGTCTGTAATCTCCAGAAGCGCGACAGAAGACGACAGTGCGACCATCAACTCCGGCTGCTTGCTGTAATCGTAACACGCTCCCACTGTGTTTCGAGAGTGCTTATAAGCATCGTAGAATTTCCACACACACACAAAAACACGCAATCAAAAATTTCAACACATGAAAGTCGCATGCTGATAAAAAAAAAACAAGAACGCTAGACGATAAATCAACCCTTGCGCTAGAAGATAAATCAACATTTGCGTTCTATTGCGTAAATAAACCATGTTAACACTACTTACCGTAAATAATTCATTACAGCAAAGTGTTTGAACCACCAAGTGAAAAAATTAAAAAAAAAGGAATACAAGCCGGCAACACCGTCATTTCGTTAGTTACACAAAATTGTCATTAAAATGATAAAGGATGTTTTTGTAGCCAAGTAGTAAAAATACACTCTTCGTCATTGTCAAAACAAGCAGTTGTTGCGGATGATGGTAATTTTAGTTTTTGCTCAAGTATTTGTCAGAAGTAGTTGCCTCACGTTCAGTTTCGTAAAGATCTTGAAGAAAATAATTTTTAACAACAGGAAACTGGATTTTGAATCACAAGAGACTGTTCTGATTTACGTTGTAGTTACAGACAGACGTTACTTCAATGTGGTAAGAATATACTGTAGGTATAATTTTGGATGATTCTTTTGTACGGTAATCTGGAAAACCAAAAGGAATCACAATAATCAAAGAATAAACTGCATACAAAATATTATACTTCAGCTGGAAATGGCGCTTCATACGAGCTGACACGTTTTCTTATGTGGCTGTGCTGTCCTTGGCATACACAGGTAATTGACCCGAAACCGATTGTGTCAGTAAAACTGCAACACAAATTCCATGGACGGAAAAAGTTCACTCCAAGAGCGGAACTTCTGTGAAGAGTGAAAAGCGATGTATTACTTCCTCCCACACATAACTCATCAAATAACCAAGAAGAGACAATAAGAGGAATTATGATTCATTACTTCATTCTTTCAATCCAGTCACGGAGCAGAGAAAGGAGGAAAATTATGCGGGCACCACAATACACACGCAACCAACAGTTGCACAAGAACAGCGGCGGTTTCTTGGAGTGTCAACTTAATCACGCCCTCACGAGTAACGCAACGTATATTACAAGTCACAAAGTCGCCATGACGCCTGTAGTAGCCTGTGTGACGAGTCTACGGTACACTGACTGTTCACTACCGCCGTTTCATTGCTGAGAGACCGCACAAAGCCAGCGAACGAGGCGCGGCGCTCGAGCGGGCAGCACGAACAACGTTACCGCGTTGAGGAACTAACCTGCGCGTGTGCGATACGGAATAATACATTTCTAGCGCGTAACCGATGCTTATGTAAGTTACTAACTATTGACAGATTAATGACTTATGGAGGCTGCATACAGTACATTAGAATCAAGGGTTGCCCTGATGTATCTGATGATTCACTACTACTGGCCATTACAATTGCTATACCAAGAAGAAATGCAGATGATAAACGGGTATTCATTGGACAAATATATTATACTAGAACAGACATGTGATTACATTTTCACGCAATTTGGGTGCATAGATCCTGAGAAATCAGTACCCATAACAACCACCTCTGGCCGTAATAACGGCCTTGATACGCCTGCGCATTGAGTCAAACAGAGCTTGGATGGCGTGTACAGGTACAGCTGCCCATGCAGCTTCAACACGATACCACAGTTCATCAAGAGTAGTGACTGGCGTATTGTGATGAGGCAGTTGCTCGGCCGCCACTGACCAGACGTTTTCAATTGGTGAGAGACCTGGAGAATGTGCTGGCCAGGTTAGCAGTCGAACATTGTCTGTATCCAGAAAGGAACCATACAGGACCTGCAACATGCGATCGTGCATTATCCTGCTGAAATGTAGGGTTTCGCAGGGATCGAATGAAGGGTAAAGCCACGGGTCGTAACACATCTGAAATGTGACATCCACTGTTCAAAGTGTCGTCAATGTGAACAAGAGGTGACCGAGACGTGTAACCAATGGCACCGCATACCATCACGCCGGGTGATACGCCAGTATGGCAATGACGAATACACGCTTCCAATGTGCGTTCACCGCGATGTCGCCAAACACGGATACGACCATCATGAGGCTGTAAACAGAACCTGGATTCAACCGAAAAAAAATGACGTTTTGCCATTCGTGCACCCAGGTTCGTCGTTGAGTACACCATCGCAGGCGTTCCTATCTGTGATGCAGCGTCAAGGGTAACCGCAGCCACGGTCTCCGAGCTGATAGTCCATGCTGCTGCAAAACGTCGTCGAACTGTTCGTGCAGATGGTTGTTGTCTTGGAAACATCCCCATCTGTTGACTCAGGGATCGAGACGTGGCTGCACGATCCGTTACAGCCATGTGGATAAGATGCGTTTCATCTCGACTGCTAGTGATACGAGGCCGTTGGGATCCAGCACGGCGTTCCGTATTACCCTCCTGAACCCACCGATTCGATATTCTGCTAACAGTCATTGGATCTCGACCAACGCGAGCAGCAATGTCCCGATACGATAAACCGCAATCGCGATAGGCTACAATCCGACCTTTATCAAAGTCGGAAACGTGATGGTACGCATTTCTCCTCCTTACACCGGGCATCACAACAACGTTTCACCAGGCAACACTGGACAACTGCTGCTCGTGTATGAGAAATCGGTTGGAAACTTTTCTCGTGTCAGCACGTTGTAGGTGTCGCCACCGGCGCCAACCTTGTGTGAATGCTCTGAAAAGCATATAACAGCATCTTCTTCCTGTCGGGTAAATTCCGCTTCTGTAGCACGTCATCTTCGTGGTGTATCAATTTTAATGGGCAGCAGCGTACTTCGAATATGATCATCATCGGTTAACTTTCTGAAGACAAATGCAGCAACAGATTGTAGTAAAACGATATTGCAATATGAAACTTCAAGATATTTTAATATATTAAATAGGAAATAGTTCTTTTCTTCTTTTGACCTCATGTACAGGGCGAAAATTAATAAAACTGATAAACTGCAGGAGCTGATTCCTGACTGAAAATGGAGGAAAAAAAGGCAGAATGAACATGTGTCCGGGAACGCAGCGTTGCCACGGTAAAGGGCGCTGACGAATGGAAGTTCCTCTGACCAAGTGCCGTGCGTTCCTTGTGTGTTGCACGCTGTGTGACAGACGCAGCAGATTGGTCCGGTATTCATGTCGGTAACAAGCCGAGATGGTGTAAGGCGAACCAGATGGAAACGGTCAAGAGGCAGCAGGGCTATACCAAGACGAGTACCCTCACAGACACCGACGACGTCACACAACATTTCAAGTCTGTTTAGGGCGTTTCACCCATCTCGGCTTGTTCCACACATGAACACCGGACTGTTCTGCAGCTCACAGTAGGCTGCATCAATCACACGGCCTGCAACAGACACGGCGCGTGGTCAGATTAACTTTCATTCGTCAGCGATGCATTTCCGGGCACATGTTCATCGGGCCTTTTTTCTTCCATTTTCAGTCAGGAATTCGTCCCTGCAGTTTATCGGTTTTATTAATGTGCACCCTGTATATGAACCAGTAATAGTAAATAAATTTACGGATAGAGATTGGACCAGCATGTTGCCGCGTATTTTGTCGCTAGAATACGAGAGTAGCAATGGGTGTGGTACTCTGCGCTACATCGGCTCACATTGTTTCTTGGCCCGTCTCACGGACTTAGTTGGACGCTACGTTGTTTCGTAGTTGTCGTTAATCCCGGAAGTTATGACGTGAGTACAGTTGATGAAATCTTCGCACGTATCAGCCGAGCCGGAGTCGTGTTGTCGCAACGTTTCGACGAGTTTGTTTATCGCTCCTTTCTGTTATTAAAATACCTGTGATTGCTTTTCCCATTTTAAACTACAACACATTATTTCAAACTACTTCAAATTTAACGAATCTTCAGACTAAGTGCTGGGTTCATGTACAGTTCGTAACTTTGTAGCTGCCGGAGCGCAGATTCCAGTGGCAAGAGCCGAACGGGTAGGCCAATCGCATGCTTCCGGAAGACATTCGCGGCCAGTGGACGTGATGGTGAGAGGGGGGGGGGCGGGGGGAAGGAATCGGACTGGACATGAACTCGGCACTTCGCCTCAAGATGACGAGCAGGAAACTCGTCGAAATATTGCGACAACACAACGCCGCGATCGGCTGATAACCCGAGAAAATTTCATCAGTGCAATTCGCCGAGATCGCTTCAATTCCCTCGAGTACAATGCCCAGCTCTAGCTGCTAACCAGTGAGAGCCGAGTGTGTGCTACGGACTGCCTTGTTCCTGTGATTGTCAGTCCACTACAAGACAGGGACGGAAAAACCGACTGGCTAAAACAGATACCGGTATTTCAGTTCTGAATGACTGGTATTTTTCAGTATGCGTTTTGTCTCGGTTAGAGCAGGTGTTTTTATTTCTTACTAATTACCGGGTAAAAGACCGAAATATCAGTAAGCCATTGCGGCAGTGTTAAAAGATTTCGTTTTTTGAATAAATCTTCTTATTCGTTAAATTTGAAGTAGTTTGAAATAATGTGTTACAGTTTAAAATGGGAAAAGCAATCACAGGTATTTTAATAACAGAAAGGAGCGATAAACAAATGGCTTAATGAAAGTTGAAACTTCCTGGCAGATTAAAACTGTGTGCCGGATCGAGACTCGAACACGGGACCTTTGCCTTTAGCGGGCAAGTGCTATACAATCTGAGCTACCCAAGAACGACTCACGCCACGTCCTCACAGCTTCACTTCTGCCAGTACCTCGTCTCCTACCTTCCAAACTTTACTTTCATTCTGGAAACGGCATAATAATTGGTAAAGCATTGCTGAGACAAGAATGTACCTGTGGTGCGGCTGCGGTCTGTTAGATGGTTCACGTGTACCGTGCAGTATGCACCACTTGTTCCACCTGGTCCGTGTCCCAGTTTCTCACTGTCATCGTTGGACATTGGTTCTGTTACAAAATGGAACAATGCCCAGTCTGGAAGTATTCAACGAAGTGAGGTATCAGTAAAGTACAGTAATCCATTTGCTTTAAAACATTAAAAACGGGAGGAGCCGCAACAAACTTGCGACATCATATAAGGAGCAAACTTAAAACTTAACAATTCATTCATCGTTTACTATAAAAACAGAAAACAGCTAATCTGCTGCCTTTGTGTATACAACGTCCCTTTATCTACCTTTGGCCTTGAAAGAGGACAAATTAACGCCAAAAATAGATTTCTTCAACCTCAATTTACATCCTTTAGCACAGACTGTTCGTAATTGCCAATCAGTAGTTTGATCCCCGATTACAACATGATTTTTGAGCAGAGTTTAAAAACATTCTAATCAATAGGAGAACAGTGGTGATTTTTTGTAGCACTCAAACACTTATCACTTCTCGAGAAAAGCAGCGAACGATTCATGGGCAATGTCTTTCTTTTATTTGCCTATTTAATTTAATATTTCGATTCCATGTGTCTTGAAACTGCGGAAGTCAAAATTGTTCGACCTTTGTTCGATTTCTGCGATTATAAGACATAATAAGAACAAAAAGGCGAAAATCGTTTATTTCGGAAACCGGTTGTTTTGAGAGGTTTTCCGGTTAAACTGGCGTTGAAAAAAAAAACTATATAACCGAAAAGCGGTTTTTTCAGTGACAGCCGCGACTCCTCCTAGAAGGCAGCGCCCTGTAGACTGGCTAACTCCCCTTTGCAGTAACTGATGACGACCGCAGTGCGCGGTTGTGCGGTGGTTTCGGCGCCTCACGGGACGTCGTGTTTGGAACGAGTGGCGCCGCGTTACGGGCTGATAACCGAGCCAACACCTGGAGAGTGGCAGCCGCCGCCGCCGGGTAGCAATCACAGCGCTAATGGAAGCGCCGCCACGCGCCCGCAACAAAAGGCCATTCTATTCTCTCTCTCTCTCTTTGTACACTCCACGCCGCGCCACATCAATATTCATCGCCGGCTCTCAAGCTGCCACCGTCCGGTTCGATACACACACGTGTGGCGCCAGCCAGGGACCGTCTACATGCAGCTACCACCAGCAACTCACACTGGTTCTCTACCTCACACGTGGGCTTCATTCTACGACTTGCAAGTGGAGGGACTGACGTGTGGGTCACCGATTTTGATCAAGTTTTGCAGAGAAGTTCTATACAGAAAACACAGAGGCACGTGTTTCGGCTTTTTGCTAGGCATTCCTTAGTTTTTGAAAAAACCGAGGAGAAAGTTGATGACGGAAACTCGTATTTTAAAGCTGTATATCGAAAGAGTCCGCAGCTTGTCGTCTTGCTGTAGCGTTCTCGTTTCTCGCGCACCGGGTCCTGGGTTCGATTACCAACAAGGTAAGGGATTTTTCCCTGTCTTGAGATGACTGGGTGTTGTTGTGTCGTCTTCATCACCATCATCATTCATTCCCATTACGGTCGGAGGCAGGCAACGGCAAACCACCTCCGCTAGGACCTTGTCTAGTACGGAGGTGCGGGTCTCCCGCATCGTCCCCTACGCTCCCCGGAGTATGGGACCTCCTCATCATCATATCGAAAGATCGTCTAAAAACAAACATTCTTTATTAATATATTACGGGTGCCCGAATTAATAATGTTTGAGTTATTAACGTTTTTGTGTTTTATTGTTGTAGTTTGGGTAAGGATACCCAAACCTCACCTTCAAAGCGGAGCCGGCTCGGTGGTCGAGCGGTCAAGGCTACCAAACCGATGGTTCGTGCTCGATTCTTGGTCGTGGCTTTTTTTTGGTTCGTTATTTTTTCGGTGTATCTGATAAATATTCTGATGAGGAGACTACCCAGCTTCTATTTTTTTAAGTAAAACATCTGGAGGTGTGACTACCAATCCAAAAAGTATATATAATGTACTGACAGCTCTTTTCATCGTCGTACACGATGCGCTACGACAGCACTGTCGTACTGATGATGCTCAACACACGTGCACTGTAAAACTGATACCACCGAAATGTACCTCTCTTTGTCAACCGTCTAACATTCACTTTTTTTCGACGTGCAAAGAATTTCATCAGACCACGTTAAAATTATGCGACATTACAGCAGCGCAGAGAATTACAAAAATTTTTTCATATGTTTTTTATACGCTTGGTAAGCATCGAAATTGATATCAGATAGATCTGGTTTTAGCAACGTGAAACAGGTATGTTTTCCACGAACGATGTACCTGAAAACATGTCAACGTGGCGAGATTTCGTTCGTGTCTTGCGCAAGTTACGAGAAATATTTATGTTTTGTCTGTTTCTATGATAAGTTTCACCCCACAGATTGCGAGAACGCTCACGAATGGAGGATCAGTTAGGACTACGCAATAATAGAATTTAGGTATTTATTTTTACTATGTATCACGATCACAATAACTGCACTTGCATTTTATATACTTATTTGATTATTAATCACACATGCCGATGTTTTACTGCAAAAAAATGCAGAGAAAAGTTATTCAATTATCCGAGTATTACCAGATACACACACAAAAAAAATCGAACAAAAAAAGGAAGCCACGACCGGGAATCAAACACTGAGCAGCGATTTGATTATCTAGGGCGTTAACCACTCGACTGCCAATCTTTCACAACATACTGACGGGTATCCAAGCTACACCGTGAAAACACAAAAATACACTCCTGGAAATGGAAAAAAGAACACATTGACACCGGTGTGTCAGACCCACCATACTTGCTCCGGACACTGCGAGAGGGCTGTACAAGCAATGATCACACGCACGGCACAGCGGACACACCAGGAACCGCGGTGTTGGCCGTCGAATGGCGCTAGCTGCGCAGCATTTGTGCACCGCCGCCGTCAGTGTCAGCCAGTTTGCCGTGGCATACGGAGCTCCATCGCAGTCTTTAACACTGGTAGCATGCCGCGACAGCGTGGACGTGAACCGTATGTGCAGTTGACGGACTTTGAGCGAGGGCGTATAGTGGGCATGCGGGAGGCCGGGTGGACGTACCGCCGAATTGCTCAACACGTGGGGCGTGAGGTCTCCACAGTACATCGATGTTGTCGCCAGTGGTCGGCGGAAGGTGCACGTGCCAGTCGACCTGGGACCGGACCGCAGCGACGCACGGATGCACGCCAAGACCGTAGGATCCTACGCAGTGCCGTAGGGGACCGCACCGCCACTTCCCAGCAAATTAGGGACACTGTTGCTCCTGGGGTATCGGCGAGGACCATTCGCAACCGTCTCCATGAAGCTGGGCTACGGTCCCGCACACCGTTAGGCCGTCTTCCGCTCACGCCCCAACATCGTGCAGCCCGCCTCCAGTGGTGTCGCGACAGGCG
Organism: Schistocerca americana; assembly: GCF_021461395.2. Classification (NCBI taxonomy): domain Eukaryota; kingdom Metazoa; phylum Arthropoda; class Insecta; order Orthoptera; family Acrididae; genus Schistocerca; species Schistocerca americana. The sequence continues at coordinate 1,265,166,762 of NC_060119.1, forward strand.
TGAATGGAGGGACAAATGGAGACGTGTCGTCTTCAGCGATGAGAGTCGCTTCTGCCTTGGTGCCAATGATGGTCGTATGCGTGTTTGGCGCCGTGCAGGTGAGCGCCACAATCAGGACTGCATACGACCGAGGCACACAGGGCCAACACCCGGCATCATGGTGTGGGGAGCGATCTCCTACACTGGCCGTACACCACTGGTGAACGTCGAGGGGACACTGAATAGTGCACGGTACATCCAAACCGTCATCGAACCCATCGTTCTACCATTCCTAGACCGGCAAGGGAACTTGCTGTTCCAACAGGACAATGCACGTCCGCATGTATCCCGTGCCACCCAACGTGCTCTAGAAGGTGTAAGTCAACTACCCTGGCCAGCAAGATCTCCGGATCTGTCCCCCATTGAGCAGGTTTGGGACCGGATGAAGCGTCGTCTCACGCGGTCTGCACGTCCAGCACGAACGCTGGTCCAACTGAGGCGCCAGGTGGAAATGGCATGGCAAGCCGTTCCACAGGACTACATCCAGCATCTCTACGATCGTCTCCATGGGAGAATAGCAGCCCGCATTGCTGCGAAAGGTGGATATACACTGTACTAGTGCCGACATTGTGCATGCTCTGTTGCCTGTGTCTATGTGCCTGTGGTTCTGTCAGTGTGATCATGTGATGTATCTGACCCCAGGAATGTGTCAATGAAGTTTCCCCTTCCTGGGCCAATGAATTCACGGTGTTCTTATTTCAATTTCCAGGAGTGTATTAATAACTCTAGTAACTCTTATTACACTGAATCGCCAAAGAAACTGGTATAGGCATGCGTATTCAAACACAGACATATCTAAAGAGGCAGAATACGGTGCTGCGGTCGGCAGCGCCTATGTAAGGCAACAAGCGTCGGGTGCAGTTGTTGGATTGGTTACTGCAGCTACAATGGCAGGCTATGAGTGTTTCTACCTGGCGTTATAGTCGGCGTACGAGCGATGGGACACGGCGTCTTAGCGGATTGTCTCGTACGACCGTTTCACGTGTGTACCGTGAATATCAGGAGTCCGGTAAAACATCAAATCTCCGACATCGCTGCCGCTGGAAAACGATACTGCAAGAACGGGACCAACGACGACTGAAGAAGTGTCAGCGTGCGAACCATTCAACAAAACATCATCGATATGGGCTTTCGGAACCGAAGGCCCACTCGTTTAGCCTTGATGACTTCACGACACAAAGCTTTACGCCTCGTCTGGGCACGTCAACACCGACATTGGACTGTTGATGACTGGAAATGTGTTGCCTGGTCGGACGAGTCTCGTTTCAAATTGTATCGAGCGGATGGACGTGTACGGGTATGGAGACAACCTCATGAATCCGTGGACCCTGCATGTCAGCAGGGGACTGTTGAAGCTGGTGGAGGCTTTGTAATTGTGTGAGCGTGTGCAGTTGGAGTGATATTGGACCCCTGATACGTCTAGATACGACTGTGACAGGTAACACGTACGTAAGCTTCCTCTCCGATCACCTGCATCCATTGATGCCCATTGTGCATGCCGACGGAGTTGGGTAATTCCAGCGGGACAATGCGACACCCCACACGACCGGAATTGCTACAGAGTGGCTCCAGGAACATTCTTCTGAGTAAAAACACTTCCGCTGACCACCAAAATCCTCAGACATGAATATTATTGAGCATATCTGGGATGCCTTGCAACGTGATGTTCAGAAGAGATCTCCACGCCCTGGCACTCTTACGGATTTATGGACAGCCCCGCAGGATTCTTGGTGTGAATTCCCTCCAGCACTACTCCAGACATTATTCGCGTCCATGCTACTGCTCGCTGGGGTTGCTACGCGATATTGGGTACGAGTACCAGTATCTTTGGCTCTTCCGTGTAATATACCTGCAGTTTTCCTAGTTGAGAGTTTGGTCAACCAGTGTTACAAAAATCGCACATTTACGCCTGACGTTTTTTTTACAGATTTTTCAAGGCAGGTCCTCTCTACCTATCAGAGATTTATTTAGCATTGCGTTCTGATTAATATAGAAGCTCTGTGGCATGGACTAAAGGTGCATTTCACACTTAAACATAAAAGTAATCAGTGGCGAATAACTGCGCGAAGACTTGTGTATCCCGGGAGCAAGATAAGAGTCGTGATAATGCCTAATATTTCGCGGCTTTTCTGTGCCTAAACTCTGTGAGCGCAATCGGGCTTTAGATATGAAGCATAGAGACGGAAACTCCGGGAGCTGGTCAAGGCTGTAGAACGAAAACTTCTCGTGAGGGTATGGCTGGTATTAATAGTCGTTACGAACAGCAGGCGTCTCAATATCGGCGGCTTAAGATACTGGAGTACCAGAATTTCCGCCAGCACTGAGGGATGGGGCGAGCGTTTTGGCGAAAGGGGGGGGGGGGGGGGGAAGGGAGGGGGGAGGTGGCTGGATCACGCACCGTGGTGGCATTTTCGTGGAAGGCTGTGAAATGTCAGCGTCGGGCACGCATGTCGGATAGCGATACTGGGTGGGAGAGGGGGGGGGGGGGGGAGGGGGAGAAAGAGAGAGAATTTAGTGGCTGCCCTTGCTCGCCGGGGACCCAACGCGAGAATCCCCTGTAGGGAACTGCCCCGGGTGAGTGATGCTATGTCTGCTACATCACGTCAGACCAGCAAGCACAGCTGCAAACTCCATGGAACTCGTCAGGTGCTGGAGATCACGGAAAGTTGTCGTTCTCAGCAATGGCATTATTAATTCACTAGTTTTGACACGGGTGAGAGAATGGTGCACATCCTCAAGGGGTGGTGGTATCGATATCCATGATAAAGTAAAATTGACTAAGAGAAGCCACTGAGGCTAAGAATAAATGAAAAATCGTGCTTAATTAATGACCGTGAAAATCTTCTTATTAATTTTGTGTGTGTTTCGAGAGTGACCGAGAGACTATGTAATGATATTCCGCAGGTACGCTAGTATTTTTCCTTGGTTTGTGTGAATCGATACATAACGGCGTTTGTACATTACAATTTATTTACAAGATGGCGATTTTCATAAACCCGTCCTGGGATAAAAGCATGCCCTCACGCGCAAGGACACATCGCGGAGCTTGTAAACTTAATATGTCATAACTTGCCTCAAAAACCCAGTTAGGTTGGCCACAAAAATTAGTGCCAGTTTATTCAGTCGACCATTTTTACTTGGGGGGCAAGAGGTTTTAAGCAGGGCCCGAGAAGAACACTCGCAGCTGTTTAGCTGCTCTCTGCCAGAACAAAACACGTGTCTGACCACATGAAGCTGCAGCTGTAGCAGTTTATCTGCGTGCTGAAGGCAACAAATTTCCAGTAAGTCACCATTTTATTCATCTTACTGCGCACTGGTCGTGAAGCCTTATTTAGCTAAATAATAGCGACAAGGAAGCACGACCGTCAACAACCCACAAGGTGCGCCGCCATTCAGCTAACACTAAGTTTCTACTCACACTTTACGGTTATTAGACAATATCTTTATCGCCCGCTCTTTATCTTGTCTTTCTTTAAAGTGGTTTGTATTTTCCAGCCAATTCGGTAATGACTGCCGAATTATTTACTAAGTGGTGCAAATATTGGCAGCTTGCTTTGAATGTTCAAAAATGTAAAATTTTCCATTTCACAAAATGAAAAAAAGGTAGTAAGTATCGTACGACTATAATATCACTGAGTCACAGTTAGAATCGGCCAACGTACGAATAACTGGGTGTAACATTTTATAGGCATATAAAATGGAATGAGCGCACAGGAAAAGCAGGTGACAGACTTAGGTTCATTGACAGAATACTGGAGAAAAGTAATCATTCAAGGACAGAATGCAAAACAATCGTGTGACCCATCCTAGAGCACCAAAACATCACTAACAAGCAACATTAAACGGATACAAAAAGGGCAGCAAGCACGAATGGTCACAGGTTAGTTTCACCCATGGGAGAGAGCCACGAAGATGCTGAAGAAATAAACTGCCAGACGCTTGAAGAACCGCAAACCATCTGATGAAAACCTACTTATAAAGTTTCTAGAACCAACTTCAAGTGATGAGTCTATGAACGTTATATTACAACCCCTTACGTATCTTTACCACAGGTACTGCGAAGGCAAGATTAAAGAAATTACAGCACACGCAGAGCTATTTAATAGATCATTTTTCCCCCGCTTCAAACATGAATGGAACGGGACAAAATCTTAATAACTTGCACAACAGGATGTACCCCCTGCCATCCACTTAAAATGGTTTGGAGAGTACAGTCGTAGACGTAGAATTTACTCTATGTTCATGTTGGACAACTCAGGCAGTCTTTGCCAGCTATTTCTGTGTGATTACATCTGTCAAAGACTGAGCTTCTGTATGTACGTAACTGGTGACATAGTTTATCAGTTTATTTGAGTTTACACACATAGCTGCAATCATTTTAACTGTGACTCAGGAAAAGTCTGGAGTTAATAACGCCTGCCAGTAGGAACTGAAAACTGGTTCCTACGACACGGTCACGACAAGAAAGCCACCAGGCAGGTCACAATTAAGCCAGACCTGACAGCGCAGAGAATACTGGCGTTCAGCTTCCTTTATAGATGTCAGTGACCGTACACAATTTGTATTCACAGAAACTTAAGATACAAAGAATTCAAACGGTCGGTCGCATTCACAAACTAAAATAAATAATGTGACAATCCAACCTTATCAGACTTAAGTAGGGGGAGCTATAGGCTGTATTTCAAGAAACACTACATTTTTGTCACAAGGTGCGTCGTGTATAACTTCCCAGGTTGTATTTCGCAAATACATTTTAAACTCATAATTTCGTTTTTCATTTATTAGCGTTTTAGTGTAACTACAAGCATTTAGGCAATCGATTTGCAATCTCGATGTGTCTGTAGAAGTTATCAATGGTAGCTCTGCTGGTTTCCAGGACTTTTATTTTGAACTGTATGAAGAAAAGTCAGATTACACAAAATGAGGACTTAAATATGGCTTCGGATTAGGTATGTCCAAAAATTTGAATTAATCTGGGAGTTAAAAACTTTAAAAACGCGCGTGGCTGTTTCAAAAAATAACTGCTTTAGACCCTTGTTTTCCTACTTTTACAGTAAAAGCTTCAAAATGCTGCTCACTGCAAAACGTAAGAGTATTGGTATTCTTTGTTAGTATTAGTGGTAATCCAGCCTTCAACTTCACTTTTTTGAGTAGTTCGTGCTCCCTGGACAACTGTCAATTCCGAGTATGTTGTTACTTCTTGTGGGCGTAGCGAAAGGAAACAAAACCACACAGCCACCATTATTAATTGGAGAAACGAGTCGAAGCCAGTAAGCTATACTGCCGTGCATCGTTTACGTTTCACAAGATGGCATGAGAATCCCGGGCATTCCAGCTATCGATCGCTGCGATATGCGATTTACCGGCATCCTTGAGATCTTCGGACAGATCGCACGTCCTGGCGTTGGATCACTGGCCCCTAAATCTCTTTAACACGATCGACTTTTTCGTCTCAATTGGCCACTCGAGTAAAGTGAGACTACTGCAGCACTCCTGGCGGTTTATTCTTGTCTCTCATATCTCATTTTCGTTTACACGTCAGGACCAAAACGGCGTGTGTTGTGACAGCTGTCTCGTCTGTAGTTTACCACTCGAACGTGGAAACTGAGGTCATGAGGTATTATCTTTTTACGAAAAAAAATCGGAATATCGTAACACGATGTACGAAAGAGCTATGATAATAGAGTTTATTAATGAACAAAGCAAAATTCATAGTAGATGTTCTTGTCAAAGGTCGTCTCGTAAATTCTCGTCCTTGCTGAGAACTGAACATAAATAATTCGTCTTTCTTGTGGGGTAACACTAGTAGGCAAAATACCAGAATATTGTGCAACGTGGGACGAAAACAAAGGAAACAATACGATAAAGATTAAGAAGGCACGAAAGCACAAAATCCATTTATATAACAGGAGTGAGCACGGACAGGACAGGTTAACTTCTGATGCAAGCAGACTCTGCCTATGTCCTGTTTGTGCGCATCTGCAGTGTGCAGCATACCCCGAAATTTAGAACGCTATACTCGGCACAATGTATAAATCATTGACGTCATACAAACACTCGCGACGTGCTTGGCTGCTGGTTTACGCGCAGGCACCAAGGGTGCAATCACTTCGTGCAGTCGATTTTGACAAGAAAGTCGCTGGTGCAACTCGTGCTCGAAACAGACGGTGCCAGAAGGTGCCGGCTATCTGTTCGTGACGTCACAGCTGCGGCTGCCAAATTGCCGCAGAGTGTGCGGCGCACCTCATTTCTGGAGCAGTCCGCCCGTGGCGCGCAGACAACCCGACACAGCTGTACAGTGGCTGTCTGTAACTGTACTCTGCGAGCCTGGGAGCGATTGTAGAAGTTGTTCATTACAGTTCTCTGGAGCCTCCCCAAAAACCTACAACACAATTTGTAGGTACACAGCTCTCTAGCCCCCAAAACCCACTTTATATTAACTTTTCAGTTACGGCACGTGTTTCCCAAGCTACGGTTGCAAACGCCTCGATCAATGACTAACACATCACCAGAGTAGCTCCGACCACCGATCGCCGTTGGATGAGAGACACCACAACTTCTTCGTTTGGTCTGTCGCGGTTCTCAGTGGTTCAAATGGTTCAAATGGCTCTGAGCACTATGGGACTTAACGTCTGAGGTCATCAGTCCCCTAGAACTTAGAACTACTTATACCTAACTAACCTAAGGACATCACACATACCAATGCCCGAGGCAGGATTCGAACCTGCGACCGTAGCGTTCGCGCGGTTCCAGACTGCAGCGCCTAGAACCGCTCGGCCACTTAGGCCGGCGCTTCTCAGTGGCGCCTGTGAAAGACTGTGTTTGCGGCTAGGGCAATATTTTCTCTTGTGCTTGCCCGTTTTCTCTTTCTCTCCAAAGCTCTTCGATTTATTAACATTCGATGTATCACTGATATGGTTTCACTCCATCACAAATACATCTCTTACGAAAAAAGGGAATTGTGATGATACATCATTGTCAGAGAATAAAATTGAGGCCGGAATTAATTTGTAGTTGTATAAGTAAAGAACTGTAGCTTCTCAGCAATATCATTATTCGAGTATCTGCTGCTTCTTGAATCTGCGACAAAGTTCAGTAGTATCAATACTAGAAATAAGAACAATATACATAAAGATTTAAAATCACTCACTCTTGCCCAGAAAGGAGTCCAATATTCAGCAACGCTTATTTTCAGTAAGTTACCAGCAACCATTAAAAGTTTAGTTTCAGACAAGGCACAATTTAAACATAATTTAAAAGAATTTTTGGTGCCCAACTCCTTCTATTCCATCCATGAGTTTCTCAACAAGTGCAGCAGACCATTTTAATGAAAATTTATTGTACTTTAATTTTTGACAATACTTGGTTGTAACAGCCAAGTAACTACGTATTGTGTGAATGATGGATGTATGGAAAGCAGATGTAAGTCTTAAATCTGTAAATAGTGGAAGTTTAGTTTTAAATCTTGTACATAATTTTACTGTTTATTGACTAAGGATGATTAAAATTAAGGAAACTCAGGTTTTTCTAATTACATTTTTGTAATGTGTTTATCTGAGATGTTCCACACCCAAGAGGATTCCCTCTTTTATGGGTCTATGGAATGAATAATTAGTCTAATCTAATATAAAACACATACACCACTAGCAAAACGCAAATCACTCTAGCGGACAAAACTTCGTAGATGGCAACGAAACGGTACCGAATGGTTTTGTTGTCGTGTAGGTTTCGTAACCCAGTAATTCGTACGTCTGGCACTCAAATTGCTGTGAGTGGTCTAGATACTAAAGCCACAGCCGGGGACATAAATGTATAACAATCTTTACCAAAGAAGTAACAGGCTGCTAAGAAGTAGTTAACTATTCATCGAAGATCGAGCCTTCATTCTCACAATAACCGCGCAACAAACTCTGAAAGCGACTTCCTGTTTATGTTTTACCATATTCCGAAGATAAAGGCTTGACCGTCGAAAGGCGTAAATTCTAAGGTTTTTATGCTCTAAATAGGTGATTAAGCCAACGTTTTAAGACTGATTCTTACAACTACGATCTCATATCCATTGTGGATAAATTCAAACGTAGCAAGTTTGTTTCGCAGCAAATGCAACGCAGTAAATCCGCCCCTCAGCAAACATTGCCCTTCGAGTTCTGACGTCACCTCCCGGCTCTGTAATGCACTTACCGCCGGTTGAGCACCGGGACTGGAACGCAGACACCGGCTGGCCGTGTTGTGAGGTCAGGGGGCGGCAGATGCGCTGCCTCCAAATGCCAGGTCAGGGGGTCACGCAGCCACACGCAGGTGGCGGGTGGGTGGGTGGTTACCCAGCACACAGCTCACGAAAACTTTCTCTTTCGAACAGCAAGCAGTTAATTTGAGGGGCGCGGCTACTGTGTGGAGAACCATCTCAACATACGTTGGTCTCGGAAAACAGGAGAAATAAAGGAAGGAAGGAAGTTTAGCGGGTTAAGGTTAAAACAGTTTAGGCCACAGCACATCTGTCATTAATAAAATAATGGCCACGTCTCATATGAAGAGTATGCCATGAATTCCAGTATCATAAAGACGGCTTTTAAAGGCAAACATACTAATTATACTGATTAGTACACATCGCTGCAAAGCGACACTAAACGATCGGTTGTAGGGAAGGCAAATGGTCGACTGCGTTTTACTGGGAATCTCCTTGGAAATTTTATCTCATCAGTACAGGAGACCCGAGAGGTCTAAGACGCTGCAGTCATGGACTGTGCGGCTGGCCCCGGCGGAGGTTCGAGTCCTCCCTCGGGCATGGGTGTGTGTGTGTTTGTCATTGGGATAATTTAGGTTAAGTAGTGTGTAAGCTTAGGGACTGATGACCTTAGCAGTTAACTCCCATAAGATTTCACACACAATTGATTGAGTACAGGAGACCCACTCCTAACTAATGCTCGAGTGTCTAGGACCCCCACCGGGTCGCATTGCAGGAAGATATCGAAGCAATTCAGAAGCGTCGTGATTTGTTGCCGGTAGGTTCGATCAACAGGCGAGTATTATGGAACAGCTTCGTGAAATGGAAACTGAATTCTTGGAGGCCGAAGACATTCTTTCCACGAAACACTATTGACTAGATTTAGGGAACCAGCAATAGCGAAAGACTGCAGAACGATCGTACTGTCACGGCGTAGAAAAAATTTCGCGTATGCGCCTCGAAGACAAAACAAATTTCGGTTCTTATGTAAGCATACTGAGCAAGCAGTGAAGGAAACAAAAGAAAAACTCGGAGTATGTATTAAAATCCATGGAGAAGAAATAAATACTTTGAGACACCAAAGGACTTGGAAGAGCAGTTGAACGGAATGGATAGTGTCTTGAAAGGAGGATATAAGATGAACAGCAACAAAAGCAAAACAAGTTAGTTTTCAGATATATATTTTAACTGTTTTTGTGATAATATTTACTATATAAGTGACTTATTAGTGGTTTCTTCATTCACCTCTGCATTTCGTGTGTTGTGGCCTGATATTTGTGAGTGTTTCGTATCGAGCAACTTAACCTCTTACCCGTGTTTACATTCCGCGCTGACCAGTTGCAGCTGTAGCGGCGCATCGAAAGCTAAGTACTAATTAATTGTTTGTGTATAGTAGTTTATTTAGGAACTTTAGTGGTCTTCAACCGGTGTTCTTGGTGTTTTCCGGTGAAATAACTTCAGAAGAAATTTTTGCGAACTGCTTTCAGTTTCGTTACTGTCATTAGACGTTTGATTTTCTTTCTGTGTTAGTATTTTGTTATATTCTCATTTGTTGTTGATTAATACTGTCAATAATAGTAGTTACTTCCCTTGTAGAGCAAGTTTGTGATAATTGTAGTCAGTTTTTAACATCTTCTTATTGTAGTAGCGGAACTTAGATAAAGTTGTTTTCTTGTTTCAATAATTGTAAAATTTTACCATGAGTGAGAAGTGTGGGCTTTGCCGTAGGTTCGTGAGTAGTGGATTGCGGTGTGAGACTTGTTCGAAGTATTTTCACTGGGGGGAATGCAGTGGGGAAGCCAGTGGGCATTCTGGTGAGATCCTCTCCTGGAACTGCAGGTTATGTAGCAAGAGTAAGTTGATAGAGGAGCAGGAGCGTAAGATCTGTGCCCTTCAGGTGCAGTTGAAAAACGCACAGGAGGAGCTAGATAGGATGAGGAGGGAGAAGGGGGTTGGGGAATGGGAGCTGGCTGTTGGCAAGAGATCTGCTAGGAGAAGGAGATTTTCAGATAGTTTTACTATTGGTGTTTGTAATAGATATGACCAACTGTCAGAGTCTAGTGGAGAGGAATCTCTAGTAGCTGTAGATGTAGGAAGTATGCAGCAGACCTCAGCAGTTACGGTGGCTAGGACAGTTGCAAAGTCTAAGAGAAAGAAGAAGGTTCTGCTGTTAGGTAGTTCTCATGGTAGAGGTGTAGGCCAGCAGTTGCAGGAAGTTTTGGGGAGTGAGTACCAGGTCACCAGCATTGTGAAGCCTAATGCAGGATTGGCTCAGGTGACTTTTAACATAGGGGGGTTATGTAGGGATTTTACTAAAGAGGATCAGGTAGTGATTGTGGGTGGGGCTGGTAATAGTATTGATAGGGATGGGAAGTATGACATAGATGGTGACCTGGAAAAGATAGCCACTCAGACTGGCAACACGAATGTGCATTTCGTGGAACTGTTTCAGCGTCACGATCGGCCTCATCTTAATATAGCCGTCAGGCGTAATAACATGAGACTTGGGGGTGCGCTGATGACAGAAGGCATGAGTCACATTTCAGTGGTGTCGGTGGAGTCTATCAGTAGGACGGGTTTCACTAGACATGGCCTGCACCTCAACAGGTATGGGAAGGGGAGGTTGGCAAAACTTATAGGTGACAGTATAGGTGGGGGTGGTGGGATCACTCATGGGAAAATTCCGGTAGTTGTGGGTGTTAGAGCTGTACCTTTTTTAGATTGAAGTCAGCTGATAGGTATTCCTGCTTAAGGGAAGTCTCTCTAACAAAGAAACCACTTTCTACAAAGCTTGGGTATCCGATTAATGAGGGAATTAGTATATTTCATCAAAATATACAAGGTATTCGAGATAAAGTTAGTGAACTGCTTATAGATGTTGACTCTGAAATTATTGGTATATCTGAACACTTCTTAAATAAGGAGATAATTCAGAGGCTTCCTTTACCAGGATACAGGTTGGCTGGCAGCTTTTCTAGGAGCTCTTTGCGGTGTGGGGGAGTAGCCATGTATGTGAAAAACGGTATCCCATTTGAGTCAATTGATGTTTCAAAGTACTGCACTGAAAAGGTGTTTGAATGTTGTGCAGGTGTGGTTAAATTTAGTGGAGCTAAACTTCTTACTGTTGTTATTTATAGATCCCCAGACTCCGATTTCACAACATTTTTGCTAAAGCTAGAGGAGGTTCTTGGTTCACTTTATAGGAAATACAAAAAGTTAGTTATATGTGGTGACTTCAATATTAATTGTATAAGTGATTGTGCAAGGAAAAGGATGCTGGTAGACCTCCTTAATTCATATAATCTTATGCAAACCGTATTCTTTCCAACGAGAGTGCAAGGGAACAGTAGAACAACCATAGACAATATTTTTGTTCATTCGTCATTATTAGAAGGGCATTCTGTTAGCAAAAAAGTGAATGGCCTTTCAGATCATGATGCACAAATTTTAAGTCTAAAAGATTTTTGTGCTTCAACACATGTTAAATATAGTTACCAACTTTTTAGGAAAGCTGATCCAGTTGCTGTACAGACTTTTGTAAACCTTATCAAGGAACAAGATTGGCAAGATGTTTATAGTGCTGATACAGTAGACGATAAATATAATGCTTTCCTCAAGACTTTTCTCGTGCTCTTTGAAAGTTGCTTTCCGTTAGAACGTTTAAAACAGGGTACTAGCACAAACAGGCAGCCTGGGTGGCTGACTAAAGGGATAAGAATATCTTGTAGAACAAAGTGGAAATTATATCAAAACGTTAGAAACAGTCAAAATCTAAATGCAGCAGCCCATTACAAACAGTATTGTAAGGTGCTTAAAAAAGTTATTAGGAAGGCAAAAAGTATGTGGTATGCAGATAGAATAGCTAAGTCTCAGGATAAAATTAAAACCATATGGTCAGTCGTAAAGGAAGTGGCTGGTCTGCAGAGACAGGTCGAGGATATAGAATCAGTGCGTAGTGGGGATGTCCGTGTTGCTGATAAGTCGCATATATGTACAGTACTTAATAATCACTTTCTGAATATAGCAGGTGAACTAAATAGAAACCTAGTCCCAACAGGGAATCATATAGCGCTCTTAGAAAAAAGTGTTCCGAGACTGTTACCTGAAATGCTCCTCCATGATACTGACAAGAGGGAGATTGAGTTAATAATTAAATCACTAAAGACCAAGAACTCTCATGGATATGACGGGGTATCTAGCAGAATACTGAAGTATTGTTCCACGTATATTAGCTCAGTACTTAGCCATATCTGTAACTTTTCCTTTAGCAGTGGTCGGTTTCCTGACCGATTAAAGTACTCGGTAGTGAAGCCACTTTATAAAAAGGGAGACAGGGATAATGTTGACAATTATAGACCTATTTCTATGCCATCGGTGTTTGCTAAAGTTATCGAGAGGCTTGTATATACAAGGTTACTGCAGCATTTAAATTCACATAATTTGCTGTCAAATGTACAGTTTGGTTTTAGAAATGGCTTAACAACTGAAAATGCTATATTCTCTTTTCTCTGTGAGGTTTTGGACGGATTAAATAAAAGGTTGAGAACGTTAGGTGTTTTCTTTGATTTAATGAAGGCTTTTGACTGTGTTGACCACAAAATATTACTGCAGAAGTTGGAACATTATGGAGTAAGGGGAGTAGCTTACAATTGGTTCGCCTCCTACTTTAAGAACAGAAAGCAGAAGGTAATCCTCCGCAATATTGAGAGTGGTAATGATGTTCAGTCCCAATGGGGCACTGTTAAATGGGGCGTTCCCCAAGGGTCGGTGCTGGGGCCACTGCTGTTCCTTATTTATGTAAATGATATGCCTTCTAGTATTACAGGTGATTCAAAAATATTTCTGTTTGCTGATGACACCACCTTGGTAGTGAAAGATCTTGTGTGTAATATTGAAACATTATCAAATAATGTAGTTCATGAAGTAAGTTCGTGGCTTGTGGAAAATAATTTGATGCTAAATCACAGTAAGACTCAGTTTTTACAGTTTCTAACCCACAATTCAACAAGAACTGACATTTTAATCAGACAGAATGGGCATGTTATAAGCGAGACGGAACAGTTCAAGTTCCTAGGCGTACGGATAGATAGTAAGCTGTTGTGGAAAGCCCATGTTCAGGATCTTGTTCAGAAACTAAATGCCGCTTTATTTACCATTAGAACAGTATCTGAAATAAGTGACATTTCAACACGAAAAGTAGTATACTTCGCATATTTTCATACGCTTATGTCATATGGTATTATTTTTTTGGGTAATTCTTCTGATTCAAAAAGGGTATTTTTGGCTCAAAAACGGGCTGTTCGAGCTATGTATGGTGTAAGTTCGAAAACCTCTTGTCGACCCCTATTCAACAGTCTGGGAATTTTGACATTGCCCTCACAGTATGTATTTTCTTTAATGTCGTTTGTTGTTAGCAATATTAGTTTATTCCCAAGAGTTAGCAGCTTTCACTCAGTTAATACTAGGCAGAAATCAAATCTGCATGTGGAATGCACTTCCTTGACTCTTGTGCAGAAAGGAGTGCAGTATTCTGCTGCATCCATTTTCAATAAGCTACCACAAGAACTCAAAAATCTTAGCAGTAGCCCAAACACTTTTAAGTCTAAACTGAAGAGTTTCCTCATGGCTCACTCCTTCTATTCTGTCGAGGAGCTCCTGGAAGAGATAAAAAATTAAGCAAATTCCAGTGTTACATTCTTGATTTTCTTTATTTAAACTAACGACTTGCTTCATTTTATCTGTTTCTACAATCGTGTTATAATTTCATGTATTGACTCATTCCATGACCATGGAGACTTCTCCTAAATGTGGTCCCACGGAACAATAAATAAATAAATAAAAAAAAAAAAAGATAATGGAATGTAGTCGAATTAATTCGGGTGACGCTGAGGGAATTAGATTAGGAAATGAGACACGTAAAGTAGTAAAGGAGTTTTGCTATTTGGGGAGCAAAATAACTGATGATAGTCGAAGTAGAGAGGATATAAAATGTAGACTGGCAATGGCAAGGTAAGCGTCTCTGCCGAAGAGAAATTTGTTAACATCGAGTATTGATTTAAGTGACAGGAAGCCGTTTCTGAAAGTATTTGTATGGAGTGTAGCCATGTATGGAAGTGAAACATGGACGATAAATAGTTAGGACAAGAAGAGAATAGAAACTTTCGAAATGTGGTGCTACAGAAGAATGCTGGAGATTAGATGGGTAGATCACATAACTAATGAGGAGGTATTGAATAGGACTGGGGAAAAGAGAAGTTTGTGGCACAACTTGACTTGAAGAAGGGATCGGTTGGTAGGACATGTTCTGAGGCATCAAGGGATCACCAATTTAGTACTGGAGGGCAGCGTGGAGAGTAAAAATCGTAGGGGGAGACCAAGAGATGTATACACTAAGCACATTCAGAAGGATGTAGGTTGCAGTAGGTACGGGGAGATGAAGAAGCTTGCACAGGATACAGTAGCATGGAGAGCTGCATCAAACCAGTCTCAGGAAAAAAAAAAAAAAAAAAAAAAAAATGTAAACATGTACCATATTATACGGACTATAAGACGCGCTTTTCTCTTTGAAAAATTGCCTCCAGATTTCAGGTGCGTTTTCTACTCGAAATTAATATAAAATTTTCTTGTAGTCGCGTCGACAGAACGAAAATACCCTCAGGAATTGTAAAGTAGCTACGGACAATGTGGCCACACAAATGAAAAATTTGATATAAAAATGGCCAGTGTTTGATTTAAAATTCCCGCCAGTCTTAAAAATAACCATATATTCGATGTCGTGGTAAACGTATCTCTATCTGGCAACACTGTATTCAACTGGCAGCAGCAGTGCACAGATGAGACCAACATGAGTCACGGGGATTCACTTGTCCTCCCCCTGCCCCGCCATCACAAACCCAGAACACTAACGCAGTCTACGGTGCAGTGAACTTGAATTGAAACTGATTTGTGTTGTCGGTAGTTCAAAAATGGTTCAAATGGCTCTGAGCACTATGGGATTTAACATCTGAGGTCATTGGTCCCCTAGAACTTGGAACTACTTAAACCTAACGAAATCACACACATCCATACCCGAGGCAGGTTCAAATGGTTCAAATGGCTCTGAGCACTATGGGACTTAACTTCTGCGGTGATCAGTTTCCTAGAACTTAGAACTACTTAAACCTAACTAACCTAAGGACATCACACACATCCATGCCCGAGGCAGGATTCGAACCTGCGACCGTAGCGGTCGCGCGGCTCCAGACTGTAGCGCCTAGAACCGCTCGGCAACACTTTCTCTTGTTAGTAGCTAGTTTCGTAATTTAAAAGAATAAAAGGTATTCATATGATGCGAGCTACCACTGAAGTTAATAGTTCGTGCAGAAGAACATTGAAAGTGGACAGCTGAGCAACATTTCGCTCCTCTACCAACATAAAGAGGCATTCGCGACTGTCGGGCTAGTAAAGAAGTTCTGGAAAAATGAGGAAGACTAAATGTGCAAGTCGAGGACTGAATGCCAAATTGCTAAAACTAGATGATGATGTATTGAAATAGGTTCAAGGACACCGTCAAAATGGCGCTGGAATTAATACAACATTGTTTCAAACACACGCTCGTAAGCTGGCGCTACAGTGGAAGTTAACAGACTTTAAGGGTGGAGCTGCTTGGTGCTACAGGTTTATAAAGGATCATGGACTTAGCATGCGAACCAAGACCAAAATATCTCAGAAAATGCCACAATAGTATGACGAGAAAATATTATCTTACAATCGTTTTATTATTCAGCATCGAAAGAAAACCAATGTGGAAATAAGCCAAATAGCGAGTATGGACGAAACTCCTCTGACACTTGAAAAGCTGAGTAACAAAACCGTTGCCGTGAAAGGTGCTAAAACTATAAAAACGAATGGACATAAAAAAATGCACTACACTGCTGTCCTTTCATGTTGCGCTGACGGTACTAACTTAATATAATGATCATTTTCAACCGCAAAACATTACCAAAACCTTCTGAAATGCCGCCGGGTGTTGGATGAACGAGACTGGTATGAAATTATGGATTAATAAAGTGTTAAGAGAGAAAGAAAGGTGCTTTATTGAAGAAGAGTTCTCTTCTTCCGCTGCATCAGTTTAGTAGTCATCTGAAAAATTCTGAGAAAGAGAAACTGAGACAGGGGAATACAGAGCTTGCTGTTATTCCGGGAGGGCTTACTTCACAAATGCAACTTCTTGACGGCTCGATAAATAAACCATGTAAAGTGTATATGAGAGAAGAATGAAACAAATGGATGATGGATGAAACCAAAGATGAATTCGCGCCGTAGGGAGCTTTAAAACGACCTGCAAGGAAACTAGTGTGTCAGTGGATACAAAAGTCGTGGTCTACAGTAAGAGAAGACATTATTGAGAACCGAGCGAGGTGGCGCAGTGGTTAGACACTGGACTCGCATTCGGGAGGACGACGGTTCAATCCCGCGTCCGGCCATCCTGATTTAGGTTTTCCGTGATTTCCCTAAATCGCTCCAGGCAAATGCCGGGATGGTTCCTTTCAAAGGGCACGGCCGACTTCCTTCCCTGTCCTTCCCTAATCCGATGAGACCGATGACCTCGCTGTCTGGTCTTCTTCCCCAACACAACCAACCAACCATTATTGAGAATTATTTTAAAAAGTGCGGCATAAGCAACGCTTTCGATGGCAGTGACGGCCATCTTATACACGAAGACAACGAAGAAGACGAAGAGGAAGAAGAAGAAGAACAAGAACAAGAACAAAGTTCAGATGATAATTTTCAGGAGGTTTAAAGGTCATATTTTTTAGTCTGGCTTTGCAATCTGATATTAATGTGGTAAAAATGTTATTTTAAATAAAAGATTTAAAATTTAAGGTGCGTCTTATAGTCCGTAAAATGCGGGACGGTCGTTTTTCCCTCGCTCCGTTTGGCAGCGGACCATGAAAGTTGACGACTAGCAGCAGTACAAGTTACCCTCCGTCGTGCACCGTATTGTGGCTTGCGGAATTTGTAGTTGTAGACGTAGATGTACTGCGTCCCTTTCACGTCGTTCGATTCAGCAATTTAAGCACAGGAGAGCAATAGGTAACACACAGCTCGAGCCTCCATTGTGCTCTGTGGCCGGGAAGACTATTAAGATCCCCGCAGGAAGTGTTCCAGGACTGAGGGGAGCACAGAGCGCGTCTCCAGTAGCGTCGTGTCCCGGACGCGCGACAGCTGCGCTGACGAGGCGGGCACAGAGGAGAAGCGCCAGCTGGCGTCACAGCTCGCTCTCTCTCTCTACAACTGGCGTCAGCTCCGCCAGTGAAATCCCCCTTCCCTCCCTACCCCAACGTGCAGTGACATACCCTCAGCTGCACACCCACTTTCAGAGTGCGGTCACAGCGGGTCGTTCCGCCGACGGCCGACCTTTTCAAATCAGTACGTCATCACGTGCGCGGTTATGTTGCGCCCGATCTCATCTCTCGAACGTACAGACGTCGGAAGCCAATCCGTGAAATAAACATCGGTTTTCTTCGGTCGAATCGGCCGACTTTCTTACACACGAAACATGGACTGCGAGAAACTGGTAAGTTTACTCCAAGAAAGGACGAGTTTGTGGCTCCCTGATGATGAAAAATATCATCGTTCTTGTGAAACACAATTAGCTCTTTACTCGCAAGAAGTGCTGAGTGCTGTTGACAAGGGATTTCAAATTGATTCCGTATTTCAGCGGCTTGTAGTGAAATTACCTGCTTATGGAATTCGTCTCAGTTATGCGACTGGATTCGTGATTTCCTGTCAGAGAGGTCACACTTCGTAGTAAATGACGGAAAGCCGCCGAGTAAAACAGGAGTGACTTCTGGCGTCCCGCAAGGTAGTGTTATAGACCCTTTGTTGTTCCTTATCTATATAGACGATTTGGGAGACAAACTGAGCAGCTGTCTTAAGTACACTACTGGCCATTAATATTGCTACACGAAGAAGAAATGCAGATGATAAACGGGTATTCATTGGACAAATATATGATACTAGAACTGACATGTGATTACATTTTCACGCAATTTGGGTGCATAGATCCTGAGAAATCAGTACCCAGAACAACCACCTCTGGCCGTAATAACGGCCTTGATACGCCTGGGCATTGAGTCAAACAGAGCTTGGATGGCGTGAACAGGTACAGCTGCCCATGCAGCTTCAACACGATACCACAGTTCATCAAGAGTAGTGACTGGCGTATTGTGACGAGCCAGTTGCTCGGCCACCATTCACCAGACGTTTTCAATTGGTGAGAGATCTGGAGAAGGTGCTGGCCAGGGCAGCAGTCGAACATTTTCTGTATCCAGAAAGGCCCACATAGGACCTGCAACATGCGGTCGTGCATTATCCTGCTGGAATGTAGGGTTTCGCAGGGATCGAATGAAGGGTAGAGCCATGGGTCGTAACACATCTGAAATGTAACGTCCACCGTTCAAAGTGCCGTCAATGCGAACAAGAGGTGACCGAGACGTGTAACCAATGAGCTCCTGTCTGTGATGCAGCGTCAAGGGTAACCGCAGCCATGGTCTCCGAGCTGATAGTCCATGCTGCTGCAAAAGTAGTCGAAATGTTCGTGCAGATGGTTGTTGTCTTGCAAACGTCCCCATCTGTTGACTCAGGGATCGAGACGTGGCTGCACGATCCGTTACAGCCATGCGGATAAGATGGCTGTCATCTCGACTGCTAGTAATACGAGGCCGTTCGGATCCAGCACGGCGTTCCGTATTACCCTCCTGAACCCACCGAAATGTTCGTGCAGATGGTTGCTGTCCTCCCCCCATGAACCATGGACCTTGCCGCTGGTGTGGAGGCTTGCGTGCCTCAGCGATACAGATGGCCGTACCGTAGGTGCAACCACAACGGAAGGATACCTGTTGAGAGGCCAGACAAACATGTGGTTCCCGAAGAGGGGCAGCAGCCTTTTCAGTAGTTGCAGGGGCAACAGTCTGGATAATTGACTGATCTGGCCTTGTAACATTAACCAAAACGGCCTTGCTGTGCTGGTACTGCGAACGGCTGAAAGCAAGGGGAAACTACAGCCGTAATTTTTCCCGAGGACATGCAGCTTTACTGTATGATTAAATGATGATGACGTCCTCTTCGGTAAAATATTCCGGAGGTAAAATAGTCCCCCATTCGGATCTCCGGACGGGGACTACTCAAGAGGACGTCGTTATCAGGAGAAAGAAAATTGGCATTCTACGGATCGGAGCGTGGAATGTCAATTCCCTTAATCGGGCAGGTAGGTTAGAAAATTTAAAAAGGGAAATGGATAGGTTAAAGTTAGATATAGTGGGAATTAGTGAAGTTCGGTGGCAGGAGGAACAAGACTTTTGGTCAGGTGATTACAGGGTTATAAATACAAAATCAAATAGGGGTAATGCAGGAGTAGGTTTAATAATGAATAAAAAAATAGGAGTGCAGGTTAGCTACTAAAAACAGCATAGTGAACGCATTATTGTGGCCAAGATAGACACAAAGCCCATGCCTACTACAGTAGTACAAGTTTATATACCAACTAGCTCTGCAGATGACGAAGAAATTGATGAAATGTATGACGAGATAAAAGAAATTATTCAGGTAGTGAAGGGAGACGAAAATTTAATAGTCATGGGTGACTGGAATTCGTCAGTAGGAAAAGGGAGAGAAGGAAACATAGTAGGTGAATATGGATTGGGGGGAAGAAATGAAAGAGGAAGCCGCCTTGTAGAATTTTGCACAGAGCATAACTTAATCATAGCTAACACTTGGTTCAAGAATCATGAAAGAAGGTTGTATACCTGGAAGAATCCTGGAGATACTAAAAGGTATCAGATAGATTACATAATGGTAAGACAGAGATTTTGGAACCAGGTTTTAAATTGTAAGACATTTCCAGGGGCAGATGTGGATTCTGACCACAATCTATTGGTTATGAACTGCAGATTGAAACTGAAGAAACTGCAAAAAGGCGGGAATTTAAGGAGATGGGACCTGGATAAACTGAAAGAACCAGAGGTTGTAGAGAGTTTCAGGGAGAGCATAAGGGAACAATTGACAGGAATGGGGCAAAGAAATACAGTAGAAGAAGAATGGGTAGCTTTGAGGGATGAAGTAGTGAAGGCAGCAGAGGATCAAGTAGGTAAAAAGACGAGGGCTAATAGAAATCCTTGGGTAACAGAAGAAATATTGAATTTAATTGACGAAAGGAGAAAATATAAAAATGCAGTAAATGAAGCAGGCAAAAAGGAATACAAACGTCTCAAAACTGAGATCGACAGGAAGTGCAAAATGGCTAAGCAGGGATGGCTAGAGGACAAATGTAAGGATGTAGAGGCTTATCTCACTAGGGGTAAGATAGATACTGCCTACAGGAAAATTAAAGAGACCTTTGGAGAGAAGAGAACCACTTGTATGAATATCAAGAGCTCAGATGGCAAACCAGTTCTAAGCAAAGAAGGGAAGGCAGAAAGGTGGAAGGAGTATATAGAGGGTTTATACAAGGGCGATGTACTTGAGGACAATATTATGGAAATGGAAGAGGATGTAGATGAAGAAGAAATGGGAGATAAGATACTGCGTGAAGAGTTTGACAGAGCACTGAAAGACCTGAGTCGAAACAAGGCCCCGGGAGTAGACAACATTCCATTAGAACTACTGATGGCCTTGGGAGAGCCAGTCATGACAAAACTCTACCATCTGGTGAGCAAGATGTATGAGACAGGCGAAATACCCACAGACTTCAAGAAGAATATAATAATTCCAATCCCAAAGAAAGTAGGTGTTGACAGATGTGAAAATTACCGAACTATCAGTTTAATAAGTCACACCATACAAATACTTTCAGAAACGACTTCCTGACACTTAAATCTATACTCGATGTTAACAAATTTCTCTTCTTCAGAAACGATTCCCTTGCCATTGCCAGTCTACATTTTATATCCTCTCTACTTCGACCATCATCAGTTATTTTACTCCCTAAATAGCAAAACTCCTTTACTACTTTAAGTGTCTCATTTCCTAATCTAATCGCCTCAGCATCACCCGATTTAATTTGACTACATTCCATTATCCTCGTTTTGCTTTTGTTGATGTTCATCTTATATCCTCCTTTCAAGACACTGTCCATTCCGTTCAACTGCTCTTCCAAGTCCTTTGCTGTCTCTGACAGAATTACAATGTCATCGGCGAACCTCAAAGTTTTTACTTCTTCTCCATGAATTTTAATACCTACTCCGAATTTTTCTTTTGTTTCCTTTACTGCTTGCTCAATATACTGATTGAATAACATCGGGGAGAGGCTACAACCCTGTCTCACTCCCTTCCCAACCACTGCTTCCCTTTCATGCCCCTCGAGTCTTATAACTGCCATCTGGTTGCTGTACAAATTGTAAATAGCCATTCGCTCCCTGTATTTTACCCCTGTCACCTTCAGAATTTGAAAGAGTGTATTCCAGTTAACGTTGTCAAAAGCTTTCTCTAAGTCTACAAATGCTAGAAACGTAGGTTTGCCTTTTCTTAATCTTTCTTCTAAGATAAGTCGTAAGGTTAGTATTGCCTCACGTGTTCCAACATTTCTACGTAATCCAAACTCATCTGCCCCGAGGTCGGCTTCTACTAGTTTTTTCATTCGTCTGTAAAGAATTCGCATTAGTATTTTGCAGCTGTGACTTGTTAAACTGATAGTTCGGTAATTTTCACACCTGTCAACGCCTGCTTTCTTTGGGACTGGAATTATTTTATTCTTCTTGAAGTCTGAGGGTATTTCGCCTGTCTCATACATCTTGCTCACCAGATGGTAGAGTTTTGTCAAGACTGGCTCTCCCAAGGCCGTCAGTAGTTCTAATGGAATGTTGTCTACTCCCTTTGTTTCGACTCAGGTCTTTCAGTGCTCTGTCAAACTCTTCACGCAGTATCGTATCTCCCATTTCATATTCATCGACATCCTCTTCCATTTCCATAATATTGTCCTCAAGTACATCGCCCTTGTATAGACCCACTATATACTCCTTCCACCTTTCTGCTTTCCCCTCTTTGCTTAGAACTGGGTTTCCATCTGAGCTCTTGATATTCATGCAAGTGGTTCTCTTTTCACCAAAGGTCTCTTTAATTTTCGTGTAGGCAGTATCTATCTTACCCCTACTGAGACAAGCCTCTACATCCTGACATCTGTCCTCTAGCCATCCCTGCTTAGCCATTTTGCACTTCCTGTCGATCTCATTTTTGAGACGTTTGTATTCCTTTTTGCCTGTTTCATTTACTGCATTTTTATATTTTCTCCTTTCATCAATTAAATTCAATATTGCTTCTGTCACCCAAGGATTTCTATTAGCCCTCGTCTTTTTACCTACTTGATCGTCTGCTGCTTTCACTACTTCATCCCTCAGAGCTACCCATTCTTCTTCTACTGTATTTCTTTCCCCCATTCCTGTCAATTGTTCCCTTATGCTCTCCCTGAAATTCTGTACAACCTCTGGTTTAGTCAGTTTATCCAGGTCCCATTTCCTTAAATTCCCACCTTTTTGCCGTTTCTTCAGGTGTTAAATAGGGAAAGTTTAATTGTAACCACCCGGTAGATAAGGGACAGCAGAGAAGTTGAACACGTCCTTGGGGAACGCCAGATATCACTTCCGTTTTTCTTCGACGTGATGCTGAAATACCTTTCGCCGTTTTTTGGATGTAGCTTGGGACTTTCGGAATTTCGACACGAGGCGTCGCTTGCAGAGCGGGCGAGCAGTCGGAAGTGGGGGCGGAACCGGCGGGCCGCCGCGGCGATCACACGGCCCGCAGCGCCCTGTACCGTGTGTACCCGTCCACTGGCCACCCGGCCGCCGTGGTTTGCGCAGCGGAACACAATTTCCGGCGCCGCGTCGCGCCCGCCCGCTTCCATTCAGCAGACGCCAATTTCCGGGCGGCGCCATCACCGCTGCCCTGCCCTGCCCTGCCCTCTGGGAGTCGGCCGACGCCTCCAGCCTGCGTCGATCCCGCCCACATCCACAGATCCGCCTTTCCGCTCCGCAGGCGACACAGCTGTACCTGGTCAGGTGCGACGCGGACTCCCGCAGTGTCGATTCACCTTATCCTTTATCGCCATCATTTCAGGTTATTCTTCGTGTAGAAAATAGCAAACTGCCCATCAGTTGTTCAAATAACTTACGGGTTTGCTGCCGGGTGACGTCGCCGAACACCGCCGATATTTCGACAGGAGCACACCCTGCCATTCTCAAGGCACAAATGCAAGGAAGAAAAAGTGTGACAGAGGAGAAACAATGAAGACACCACACACAGAACAAGTGTCAACACAACCAAAGATAACCAACATCAGAAATATCGATAGTTACTATTAATCAACAGGTGAGGTAGCACTAATTCTGTCCCTCTGTTTTTTGATGAGAGACATTTAAACAATATCCACCATCATTTAGTGTAATGCTGCTTGGAATCCGGCTCCGTCTCTCATAAAAAAACAGAGGGACAGAATTAGTGCTACCTCACCTGTTGATTAATAGTAACTATCGATATTTCTGACGTTGGTTATCTTTGTTTGTGTTGACACTTATTCTGTGTGTGGTGTCTTCCTTGTTTCTCCTCTGTGAACCGAGGTATTAAATTTGCTTGCACATTTCTTGTTCCTTGCATTTGTGCCTTGAGAATGTCAGGGTGTGCTCCTGTCGAAATATCGGCGGTGTTCGACAACGTCACCCGGCAGCAAACCCGTAAGTTATTTGAACATTCGATTCGCCGCGAAAAGTTAAGGTCTCACAGCCCATCAGTTGTAGATTGAAAGGTTTATTAAAATTCCTTTACCATGGTTTCAACGTTTAGAAAAACGACTTCTTCAGAAGGAACTAAAGACAACTGAATTACATGTTGTGGCAGAGGTACGTTAAAATATAGGCGAAAGGCGTCAGTCAAATATTTCACCCCCATAATATGCACAACACGGTTGTTGTCATATGGCATTTCGTCGCTAATGTACAGCTGTTACACTGTGCACAGCATTTTAACCACCCTTTAGAAAAATTAATAAATGACTGTGCTGGCAAACCCCTTACGTTATTTGATTTTCAAACAGCTGAGCAGAACTGAACGTACTCAGACATTTCGCTCTTTACTTATTCTGATCAACACTAAACTGACACACAATATTTTTAGCGCAACGCAATCTGACTTTCAATAATCCCTACAAAAGAATGGCCCTGACTAACAATCACCTATACCTTTCATGAATCACTTACCTCACAAAAATCTTCCTTACTCGAACTACTGCAATACAGCGAGCACCACTACTGCCAGCTAAATAAAAGATTACAACTACCGAAGGCACTAACATATATATATATATATATATATATATATATATATATATATATATATATATATATATATATATATATATCAGTTCATGACATCCAGTATTATAAATTTACTCTTTCTGATGGACACACGTCCAGATCGTCCGCTCTCAAAATTCTGGCATCTCTCTCCCCACATCCACCAGTGCTGGCGGCTCACCTCCAACTGCGCAACGCTACGCGCTGTTCACACCCAACTGCCCAACACTACAAAAGCAAATATTCCAACAATGGAAACCAGCCACAGACTGCACACAGCACAGCCAGTGATTTTCATACAGAGAGCTACGTGGCGTTACCAACATAAAAACATAAACAGCCTACTTACACATTGGTGAGGAAATACCATATGACATCAAACGTGTTGTGCGTGTTTTAAATTATTATGGAGGTGAAGTTTTATATTTGACAGACGCCTTTCGGCTATATTTTAACGTACCTCAGCCACAACATGTAATTCACCTGTCTATATTTCTTTCCGAAGAAGACGCTATTGTAAACATTGAAATTATGGTCAAGGGGCCTTAGTAATCCTTTCAATTTGCAACTGTTTCGCTGTTTACTATTTCTATAAGATGTCGTTCCACGGTTGCTACTCCAGCTATGCAAAAAATTTTAAAATTTCAGCTTATGTTTCCCATGACTGTCACTGGGGTCGACTCAAATTAGTAGTTTCCTATTACCAGTTACCACTGCACGCTTCAGAGATTTCAACCTCCACTATGGGGTGAATTTATGTTGATTAATAACACACCTATTGATAAGGAATCATTGTGAAATACAAGATAAAAATAAATGGATGAACAAGAAAAAACGAAATTGGTTGGATCATATGGAAAGGATGGACCCTCCAAGAATAGTTAAAAGTTGTAAACATGGACGACCCGAAGGGGGACCACTGGATGACCAACAAGAGATGGAACAGTAGCTGATCCAGTACATCCACGATATGAGGCCGACGAACAGGGAAATCCCAGTCAACAGACGGGTGACGGGGGGACAAATCCGAGTAACACTCACGCTCTGAGAGCCCAGTACAAACTTCATTATGTATGTAAATACTTCATCTACATGTTCTGATGAGTATCAAAATATGGGACTGTAATGGCTGTATCTTGACTTAGAAGCTTAATTTTTTACACCGCCAACGGACCACAGGGCTTTGTATTTCACGTAAATTTCGACTAGACAGCTCTATCCGTTCCCGAGAGAAAGAATTCTTAACAGACGGACAAGAAAGTAATCCTAAGGGTTCCATTTTTACTATTTCAGATTCGGAGCCCTAAAAAACAAATTTGTGTGTTGTGTTTACGAATTAGGCGTAACGTGTGGCACCGTCTAGAAGTAGCAAACCAAGCATTGTTTCAGTACATGGCTCATAGTTTTATGGATGTCTTCGATTGCAAAAATAAATAAAATGTAAATGTGGAAGTAAAAGTACCTCTAGTGAGCACAGGCTCCTTTTTCGGTCGCGTACATCACTTACAACATCGCATGCGCTTTGTAAAGGTGGCGTCTAGACTCCAATAAGCGCAAACAACGTATAAAATAATAAAGTTACCAACAGTGGAAAAAACACAAACGAATAATTATTTAGGAACAAGTCTCGAACCGATGTGGAGGATTTTGGCTGCATAACCGTCAACTGGTTTGCGGAGTATCATATTTTTACATGGGGCATCTTAATTCTCATATACATCGGTGTCGTGGTTGTTCTTCTCCGTATCGAACAGTCTTCCCACTACCACGTCACAAACTTTACATCCTTATGTTTCTTGTGTGGTTGTACTGGACCACTAGTTGACCTGCGTCTGTCAGTATAGACTAACCGTTTTGCAACCATGCGTCGATACTGCAGCACCATACCTGCTGCCCTTAGAGCTGGCCTGCTCGCGCCACACATACGCAGAGGTGCTAACCAACCTAAAAACATACAACTGTAATGGCCATAACTATTAGTGTGTAAATGATGTAAACACTGTCTTCAGGCACTAATAGAAATGCATCCACTATACCCTGTATGTAAATATCTCCACTCGTCACAGATTCTTTTATGTCGTGCTTGCGTAATTTCATACCTTTTGTATGTTGAAGTAGGCAAGGATCGCGTATAAGAAACATTAAGTGTAAAGACCAATGATACATAACCATTTTACGCACGTGCTTAATCACCTCACGTTATCGGCAGCATTTAACACGCTGTAAGCAAGTAGACGGCAACTGTACGATTGAGTGGTCTAGTGTCGACAATAGCAAACAGGATGCGTACTCAGGTGCGTCTGGGAAATATGTTACAAGGGGACTCGTTTCCGAGAGTTCATATTTAGACTTTCCACAGATTCTCCAAATCGCTTGAGGAAAAATGCCGTGATAGTTCCTCCCAAATAAGACAAGGTGTATTTCCTTGCTCTAGCCCTTCTGGAGTTTGTGCTCCGTTTCTAATGATACCGTCGTCGACGGGCCGTAAAATTCTGATCCTCCGTCCTGCGTCGCTACGCCTTTGTGCGGCAGCTTCTCAGCACTGCGTTGTAAGCCTCAATAACTGACCCTTCACCCTACCCCGCCCTTTCCACATCGTGCTCTGCGCCTCCAGTCTCCAGTCTTCTGCGCTGGAACACACTGCCGGCGCCGTCAGATTAGCGCTGAGTGCTTCGCTCCCCCAGCCGGGGTGGAAGGGGCCACCACTGCTGAATGGATGGCGCACTCACCGGCGCTGGAGGGGTGGGAGGGGCACACACCCCGCACCCCGCACTACGCACGTGGACGCGGAATTTTCCGTCCGCTGCACCCACAGACCACGGGCTGCGACCCAAGCCTTGCGCGTTAGGGATGGCGGTTGTCGTTTTTCGGTTTCGCCGTTTCTTTTCGTCTCCAGTTTAACCTGACTGTTAATAGTGCTCAAAATAATCAGTTTCTGCTGTAACCGACTTTCGGTATTTTTTTTTATTGCTATTACTCCCTAAAATAAGCGTAGACTTCGAATAAATATTAAAAATATCTAATAAATATTGAGAATTCTCCATTTTTGTGGCCATATTGTCCGTAGTTCCTGAGAGTATTTTTGTTTCGTCTTTACAAATACCAGAAAAAGCGTGATTTTCTCACCAGACGCTTTTCGTTTTATTGAGGTAAAGCATCATCAACGTTCTGCAACTGAAGATGTTTACAATTTGATTTGTTTTTAAGATCGAAAAACATTTCATGATTTTGCTTTGGTATGGAGCCACAGTCATGTGAAACTGTTTGAAAGATTTAACCGCCATTTGACTGTACAACAGGTTTTATTTCACAGTCTAGACTTCGACCCGACCGTAACCCATTAACGCGTGTTTAAAAAAAAAATAGCCTTGAGTGGAATACAAGTCATCAAAAAAAAAAAAAAAAAATCTTTCTTCGGTTATATAAACCAATTCTATCGAAAAGAAATGCGAAAACATTTATGTAATAGACTAATTTACTGTCAATTAGCATGACTTCTCCCTTTATATGGTTGTGGAATACAGATTACAATAGATGACCAAATCACAGGTTTTAAACGTCGCTAAATTGTATCTAAGCAGCCATTGTGTTAGACACAGTGTAGCGAAGTTTAAAACCTGTGATTTTGTCTTCTACTTTATTCCTCAACCATATCAAATGAAGAAGTCATGCTAATTTCCAGTAAATTAGCCTATTACACAAATCTTCTAGCATTTACCTTTGACTAAATTGATTTATATAACCGACGATACATATTTGGCAATGTCCGTGTTCTGCTGAACACTTGATAATAGCCTAAGGACAGATTGTGGAATAAAACCTGTTGTACAGTCAAATGTCGGTTACATCTTTCAAAAAAAAAAAAAAGTACATTTCGTTAACAGTTTGTTGGTTCTTACGGTGATTGCTGCTTGCTTTCTCGCCTAGATCTGGAAATGCGTTTCGCTTTATTGAGATAAATTAAGATACAAAGAAGTGCTTTTCCTCATGTAGGCGAGAAACCGAGCAGAAATCGCAGTAACTAAAACCCAACAAATTGTTAACGCACTGTTTTTCGATCTTAAAAACAAATCAAAATGTAAATAACTTTAGTCGCAGAGGACTGCTGATGCTTTACCTCAATAAAGCGAAACGCGTCTGGTGTGAAAATTACGCATTTTCCTGTAGTTTTGTAACGACGGAACGAAAGTGTCCTCAGGATTGTGAAGAAATAGATCACGATCCATATGGGGTTGAGGCTGCGGCAGAAATTGGTCTCATTGTCTCCAGCAAAGATGGCGAAGGGAACGATCCGGATACGACGACAGCCAGAGCGAAAGGTCACAAGTTGACGACTTCGCTACACCCTCACTTTTGGATGCTGTCAATTTTTCACCCTGATAAACCACAAAATTAAGCGTTCAGTTATTATTCCACGTTTATAGCACGTCAATATCTTCTCTTCCAAGGAACAATGTGGCTGTTTTCTCTGTATCTGATCTATGTTTGTTGTGCCTCCTCCCGCTTCTAATCTGTTAAAACCAATCGAGCATTGCACTTCATTGCTAGCCCACATGGTGAAATACTTCAGAACGACGGGTGGTACCATTATGCAATACAACTGATGTCCGAGGACAACAACGAGAAGATATTGTATAAGCCACTGCACGTTCACGCGTACCGTCCGGTACTACACACTACACGGCGGCAGATACTTCGTTGTTTCTAGAATGTTGCTCCGATTCTTATGTCATCTGTTTGTTGCTAGTTTCTAACGGCAGGCATTGTTATTAAAAAATAGTGATGATCGCTTTTCCTAGTTCCAGTAATAAACCAATATTTCAAAGCAGTGGAATTGTTCTGAATAAACATTAGTCGTTTTTAAAAAAAAAGTTTCATTTACAAACAAAAGTTTTAGCACTGTTGCTATGGCAAATTGATATGCCGGTTTTGTACCCGGTTATTATTAAAAATGGAGAAAAGACCTGTTATAATCGCGACTAAATAAATACCGACGGATACTCGTTATTCAGAACTAAAATATCCGTATCGGTTTTAAGCGGTGGTTCTTTCTGTCCCTGCTGCACGTTCCTCGCAGGTGGCATTTACACGTGGCATCGCTTGTTACGTGTGCTGTAAATTTCCCGCTCCAGTGACAGCCGCTCTTCTGCCCCGGTATCATCTAGACAGGTATTTGGCTGAAAATTCTAGGCTCTACGATGGGCCATTACTCGAAACAGCCCTCTCTCCCGTTACGGACAGCAACTAAAAAGTATTAAAAGGAAGGAAATACCCGCGCACGGCGAGTAAGCCATCGACTTTACTCTGGCACAAAAAAAAAATGTGCCTTCACGAATACTCGTACTATGTTTTCATTATTTTTGTCTGGTAGATATGGACGCTTCAGGAAAAAAGTGGTCAATGTCGAATTTCCCAATTTCCATTTAAACGTTGCTTCTTGTAGGCGAGACAGATCTGTCAGGGAGAAAACGAACCATGTCTCGTAGTGTCTTACGTCAACACCAATTTTAACTTCGGAGTACTTTTGTAGCTGCGCCATTTCACTCGCACAGATTGCAGAAAACCTGGAACACTTACTCTCTTCCGACAATAAGCCACTCTCGTTGTGTAATGGTCTTAGCGTGAGACGTCATGTGTAACTCATTTTCTGAAGTCACAACGTATGCTACAATTCTGCTTATTTCCAGCTTTTTTTTTTCATTTACGTATTTGTTTACGTTTTTGGACGTAACAACGAGAATTAAACAAGGCAATTTGAACTCAACGCTGTTTACTCAGCAAACATGGATTATGTCTGTCGTGTACTGTCCTAGAAAGATGCTAGACATGGTGTTATCTCTTACAGCTTTCTCGACGAAACTGACAACTGTCAAGTTTTTGCGTTTGGAATTTTCTGTTTTCATGATATTTCGACTCCTTCTCTAGTTTTACTTGTCACATGCGAATCGTAGATTTCATTGGTCGTTCTGTGGACTCTAACGAAGCATCTGCGTACCACCAACCCGCCCCTAGCCATTGGTTCCAAGCGCCGTTAACCAGTAAAACATTTTCTCGATACAGCTCGACGCAGTGGAACACCTACAATTTTTTACAGACGTTAATTTTGCCGACTGTTTTTTAGGGAAATTTGTTTCCACTCACAGTGCCGCGAGATGTCTTGGCGTCATCCTGGCGTATCATCTAGCACTGATAGTAGAAACGAACTTTCCGAGAAAGGCCCGCAAATAAAGTCCGGGGAAAAATTGTAGGTTTTTAGTAGATTGTTTCCCTTTGAAAGAAAAACTAAAAAATAAAAATAACAAAAATTAAAAGTCAGTCAAATGATACGCAAATCCATTTTAAGTGAAGCGAATTTTGTAAAGCTCTTAATGAAGCCCTGTATAAGAGCGGATAGATACAAAGACAGAAAAACTCTTAATGAAGGCTTATATAAGAGCGGATGGATACAGAGTTAGATAGATAAATAGAGAGGGAGAGATAGAGAGAAGAGAGAGAGAGAGAGAGCACGTAGCACACACAGCTTCACAGACGACCCAATGATTGTTTCGAGAACCTTCCGAAAACAGACTTTTTCTTTATTAACTGTGGCACCTTATTCCGTCTGAGATATTCTCTGGGCCAGTTTTATCCAGGTCGCCGTATAGACCACTAACGCTATCTTCCAGTTGGCGTTTGTACTGTTGATAGAAATATGCCTGGTGAGGATATTCTGGGAAGCACAGGAGTGTTTAGGTGTAAAATAACAGCGACACGTGTTGGTACGTCTGGCGTATGAATCTGGGC
This sequence comes from Schistocerca americana, assembly GCF_021461395.2. NCBI lineage: Eukaryota > Metazoa > Arthropoda > Insecta > Orthoptera > Acrididae > Schistocerca > Schistocerca americana. Next base: position 1,265,198,130 of record NC_060119.1, read on the forward strand.
GTTTTCCTTGGCTGGGTGTTGCGGTAGTGTGCGGGAGGCCGACAATAGACCGCAACGCGTGACGTCATCCACCAGCTCTGACACGGCTGAAGTCGCGAAGCAGCTGGCAGCACGCTGGTTTCGCAATATGGTAACTCCATTCTGTCCGCACCAGAAGAGAAAAGCACGCAGCAGCCACTCCTAGTCCGAAGGCGGCGAATTTTCGCAGAGTATAACCACACTACAGTGTGCACTGCCCGATTTAAATTAGTTTGGGTTTAACGGCGAGCGGGCTGAAAGTAGTAAAGGAGTTGTGCTATTTGGGGAGCAAAATAACTGATGATTTTCGAAGTAGAGAGGATATAAAATGTAGACTGGCAATGGCAAGGACAGCGATTCTGAAGAAGAGAAATTTATTAACATCGAGTATAGATTTAAGTGTCAGGAAGCCGTTTCTGAAAGTATTTGTATGGAGTGTAGCCATGTATGGAAATGAAACATGGACGATAAATAGCTTGGACAAGAAGAGAATAGAAGCTTTCGAAATGTGGTGCTACAGAAGAATGCTGAAGATTAGATGGGTAGATCACATAACTAATGAGGAGGTACTGAATAGAACTGGGGAGAAGAGAAGTTTGTGGCACAACTTGACTAGAAGAAGGGATCGGTTGGTAGGACATGTTCTAAGGCATCAAGAGATCACCAATTTAGTACTGGAGGGCAGCGTGCAGGGTAAAAATCGTAGAGGGAGACCAAGAGATGAATACACTAAGCAGATTCAGAAGGATGTAGGCTGCAGTAGGTACTGGGAGATGAAGAAGCTGGCACAGGATAGAGTAGCATGGAGAGCTGCGTCAAACCAGTCTCAGGACTGAAGACCACAACAACAACAACTATTTAACACCTTATAACACGAAAACTAATTACCATAAGAGTAGCAATCTTGGTAGCATTAATGTCCAGAGTAAGGGGTGCATGATATCCACGTGTCACAACATCAGCCTCCAGTTCGAACTACGGCCAGAAGTTGCTGTGAACAGTCATCGTGATTCTTAGTCACAAACGCCTGACCAGTCACAGCGCACTTGCTGACGTGTCAACATGAGTGTGGACAAATGGAGCAGGACATTATTGGTGAAGCTCTATTTTCAAAACAACAGTAATGCTGCGGCTGTATTTCGAGAATATCTCCGGCTGAAAGGATTACGGAAGGGTCCGCTTGCTCCACCTGCTGTGCGGAGCATGACGAAGTACATCGAATCAACTGGAGAACTGGGTGTCGCTCCGAAAAGAGGCGAGTGGTTGATGAAATCGCTGTTGCTATGGTAGACAAGGCTGCGCGCCATCCCCGATCCTCAGGCAGTGCGCGTGCTGTGGCAGGACAGTTGGTCCATTGAACGGAAGGTGCTTCGAAGCATTCTCAAATGGTATCCGTACAAGATCTATATCGTACAGCACCACAGGACACACAACGACGTGTTGACTTCGTTCTCCACTTTCCCACGAGGATTCAAGTTGACGTGGGTCAGCCCTGGACCATCCTAAGGACAGACGAAGCTCATTTTTCTTTGACGGGTGAGGTGAACACACAGAGTTGCCGAGTGTCGAGATCTTCGCCTCCAGTCACTGTGCATGAAGTTCCTCTGTATGGTGAACGTGTCAGCGTATGGTGTGGCTCCATGGGTGCGTTCATCATTGGCCCATTCTTTTTTGAATATGTTGGTGCTCAAGGACCAAAGACGTGCAGTCTGACTGGCCAGCGTTACTGCGATATGATTCTCCAGCGTGTCATACCCTCCCTACAGGAGACAGACGCACTGAACTCAACAGTTTTCGTGCTAGATAGGGCCCCAGCTGTTGAAGTTCACCTGCTTCTCCGAGACTCATCTGGAAACGATCGAATTCTCAGCCGATCGTTTCCAAATTCCTGTCCGGCACGATCACCTGATCTCACTCCCTCCTGATTCCTGGTCATGGGGCTACCTGAAGGACAGGGTTTACCAGGGGAACATTCACACGTGTACTGATCTGAGGCACAGCATATCAAGAGAGGTAGCCACCATATCTATGGACTGCTTCGTTATGTTGTCCAGAATACAGTCCTGCACTTTCAGACTCTTCTGGACACTGATGGGCGCTATACTGAGCCCCTTACGCAGTGGTAATGGTGCCGGTATGTAATGGTATCACGTACCGTAGCAGCACATTAAAAGTGTTTCAATTGAACTGATTCTGCTTTATTTCTCTTCCCCTCGCCTTTGACATTAATCTTACCAAGTTTGGTCCTCGTACGGTAATTAATTTCCGTGTTATAACGTGTTAAATAGGGAAAGCCTAATCCCGTATATAAACGATTTAGGAGATAATCTGAGCAGCCACCTTAGACTGTTTACAGAGGATTCTAGCAAAAGCGTCGGAAGATCAAAACCATTTGCAAAATACTAAAATCCCTAACGACTTTCAAAATGGAATGTCCCATGCGTCTAGGTACAACTACCATTCGGCTTTCAACGTCTCTTAATTCCCTTCGTGACGCCTTAATTAAATCGAAAACATTTTCACATGGACCACCTGATTATAAATTACTGCTCCGACAATGTACTGCCCTTTTCTACTTGGTGTGCGCGATACTATCGCTACCTGTATAAGTGAATATTGCTGTCCCAGAAATTCTGTCCCCTCACTGTATATTTGAATATGGAAATCCTATCAAAATTCACGTGTGCATTCCTGTATTCTGGCAGAATTCTAAAGAGTCATTTTCTCCTTTTCTATGTGAGTGACGGACGAAGATTCATACCAGAGTTTGAAGGAATTAGTTATCAGGAGGTTCCTTTTAATTAAAGAGATGAACTTTTTCTCGAGATGTGAGTGACGTCAATAAATCATATTTGTTTGTGTGCAAATGTTTTTCTGCGAACTTGGGGTATTTACTCTGAGGCAGTATCCTGTGCTGTCTTTGTGATTGTAAGTTGTCGTAACTTGCTGGGAAACAATCCAGTAAGTGCATATGGCAATCTTTCTTAATTCAGTCGTTCGACATGAATCTGTGGTTTTGGAGTAATGTAAGCTGTAACAGTGCCTCGCAGGTCAAAGCGAGGCTGATGTAACATATTTAAAGTGATTTTAATAGTGTGTCGGTGAAGGAAATTAATCCAGGTCTACCAACAAACGTTTTCGAATTAGTCTTCGGAGCAGTACTCGTGCTACGCTTCGATAAGTGTGTGTGGATGCCAGCCGGGGCCTCGAATGTGACATCGTCCGACGAAATGCAAGCTCGAAGCAAACGTGCGTGTTTCCAGAGGGCAGCCTTCCGAGGTGACACACGCGCCGGCTCCGGCGACACTCGCCGCCCTCCGTCGTCGGCCACACGCGCCGCCACCGTCAGCACGCATTAATCAAACGACACAATACGACGGCCTGTCAGCGCTGCCACACATTAACCCGCTGCCAGCAACAACAACAACAACACGGAACTCGTTCTGCTCGCGTTATTACAGAGGCGTCCCATTACAGTCATAATGACGGCATTTTGATTAGGCAAATTAGAGTGTGTTTCTTAGATGGCAGAAATGTACTCACATTTCCTACAACGTCGAGTACCACAACAAGATGTCGCAAGCGTTCGCAAAGTGAGGGGACGTACCAGTAGAGTTGTGCAACATCGATGTCGTGCGTTTCTTTCTACTGGTAGACCAGAAGCGTCAGTCTATGAGTGTAAAAGTTACTACGAGGGGCGTTTAATAAGTAATGCAAACAGATTTTTTTTTTCTTGGCCAACTTCGGTGGGAAAATGGGTATTTGCTGTGGGACATCGCGGATTATTCTCGCTTCAGCCCCTACAGTTTCATGAAGTTCCAATATGTGGCGGCACTATTCGTAGCCTTCGAAATGGCGCCCGTAACGGATATGCGTTCCAAGCATAGGACTTTCACTGAGTTTCTTTTGGCGGAAAACCAGAGCAATGCACATATCCACAGGCGCTTGCAGAATATCTGCGGAGACCTGGCACTGAACAAAAGCACACGGAGTCGTTGGGCGAGGCGTCTGTCACCACCGCAACACGGTCGCGCAAACCTGTCCTATCTCTCGTGTGCCGGCCGTCCACACACAGCTTTGACTCCTGTAGTGTTGCAACGTGCGGACACTCCCATTCGCAGTGAACAAAAGCGCGGTGAGTCGTTGGGCGAGGCATCTGTCATCACCGCAACGAGATCGCGCAAACTTGTCCGGTCTCACGTGTACCACCAGTCCACACGTAGCTATGACTCTTACAATGTTGGAAAATGCGGTCACTGTCATTCGAGGCGATCGGCGGACTGCAATCAAACATCTCGCTGCACAACTGGGCGTCTCTGTTGATGGTGCTGACACACTCCTAAACCAGTTGGCGTACACACAAGAGCGAGTAACAGCTGCGCGTGCTAGCAGCGTCGGAAATCGTTTTAATACACATACGGCTAATTCGCAGTACTAATCGCGAAGCCGTATCAGATTGGGAGGCAACCAGTAGGCAGGTAAAAGCAGGCACCGTGGCTGTTACACAAGAAAGCAGTATTTGTACAGAACCAGTTCAAACAACAGAATACGTTTTAAACTGTTATTATAGACTGAGTATTGGTGCACTCAGGTGAAAGGGATCTCGCCAGGGACCAAAGTGAAACGTACCTGGAAAAAAAAAATCAGTGGTGCATAACGGACATAACCAAAAATTGATAATAAACCGGTTAATTTTTTTATTACGCACTAGAAACGGTGTGACTGTAAAAACCGTCATTACGTAGGTAGAAGGTGACGGGGTCCGCTCCAACTCGTTCATCGGTTGCTGGCCGACGCGTCACCATCGAGGCGAGATAGCGGGGGCGTTGGCGCCGCCAGCCGCCAAGATGGAACTGGACTCGCAGAGTGTCGGCCAAACAAACACATCCTTATTAGAGGCGCGCGACCACAGAGCGCCTTGTCTGGGGGCCAAACACGGCCCGTGCTGTGGTGTGCGTGCGTTGCCAAAGTGCGGCCGGCTGTGCTCGCATCGGCGCTGGCCGGCAGAGCCGTGCCGTGCTGTCGCCGGCTCGGAGTCATTGCGGCGGGTCTTCTGATACGCCCAGAGAATGCTGCAGCTGTTCCTTCGCTTCGATTTACGACGCCTACTTAGTAAAGAGACAGCTATGTAGGACATAGCGAAACAGCGAAATTTGTTCAACTGGTTTCGAATGCAACGAAGCTAAAAAAACTTGCAGATGCATTCGAACTTGTCGCCAGATTTTTGTGCCGGACCGGAACTCGAGCTCATGGCATCAGTCAACAATACTCTTACCGACTGAGCTATCCAGACTTACAATTCACTCTCGCTAACACCCCTCCCACTTTCCCCGCAATACCCTTTCATTTACGAGTCCTAATTCGGGAAAGACATGCCGCAGAGCTTTTGCGAAGTCTGAAAAGTAAGAGAGAAGCGAAGCTGCGGGAGAAGATGGTGAGTCTTGCCTGGATACCTCAGTCGCTAACAAACTATAACTATAGGCCTATATCTTTCATGTCCGCCTGTCTTAGAATTTTGGAACGTGTTTTTGTGCGCGTATTATACCGTTTCTGTAGATCGAAAATCCCGTCTGTAGGAATCGACATAGGTAAAGAAAACAATGATAGTGTGAAATCCACCTCGCTCTGTTCGCCCACGAGACGCAGAAAGCAATAGATACAAGCGCCCAGGTAGGTGCCGTGTTCCGTGACTTCCGGAAAGTGTTAGATGCAGTTCCGCACTGTTTCCTAATGAAAAACATACAAGCGGACGGAATGTAAGAACAACTGTGTGCTTTTCTACGTCCGTCCTTGTGACTGGAGGTCTGTGTAAGAAAATGAAACACCTACAGCAGTCCTTATGATGTCATTTATTGTTTGGCTACCAGTTTCTGTGCTTCAGTGCACCATCTTCAGGCCTTTACTGAAGGGGCTAACACCACCTGTATACACGTCGCTTCAGTGGCCAACTGTTGACAGTTGATGAGTGCAGAGACAACATCACAGTTAGAGGTAGTCTGCATCAACCAGTTATTTTGGCCACTGATGCGTCGTGTATACGGATGGTGTTAACTCCTTCAGTAAAGGCCTGAAGATGGTGCACTGAAGCACCGAAACTGGTAGCCAAACAATATGTTCCGGCATAACGTCAAGCGCCGGCGCGTCGGCCAGGAACGTAACAGCAGAGAGGGCCGTCAGACAATACTACGCTGACCAAGCCCTCTCTAGGACGACACCGAGACAGAAGCGGTTCTACCCGAAGAGAATATAAGCGAGTGGTCTAAGGCGCTGCTGTCATGGACTAAGCGGCTGGCCTCGGCGGAGGTTCGAGTCCTCCCTCGGGCATGGGTGTGTGTGTGTGTGTGTGTGTGTGTGTATGTCCTTAGGATAATTTAGGTTAAGTAGTGTATAAGCTTAGGGAATGACGACCTTAGCAGTTAAGTCCCATGAGATTTGACACACATTTGAATTTTTTTTTTTTTTTTTTTTTTTTTTTTTTTTTTTTTTTTTTTTATAGTATAAGCGCCGTGCCGCCTGGCCGCGGGCCGACTTGTAGACGAGCCGTCCCACGAACGCTGCAACACTGACTTACGAGTTGCATTGTTTTACTTGTACTGGAATTGTATATACTTAAGGATATCGATTGTTTGCATGTCGCAATTTGCTTGCGACACATCTTTGTGAATATCCAAAGTTAAGTATTGTCATTTATCTTACTGTAATAAACTTCATTAATACAATCTGCTTGAATTGTTGTCTAGCTATTCGACAAAGCAGGTTTCCTAGGCACCCTATTTTAGACGAGTGGGCAGAACACAACACAGTAAATGACATCATAAGGACGACTGTAGGTGCTTCCAGTTTCTTACATAACTGTGTGACTAAATTGAAGAGTTTTACTAAATAGAACACTATGTCATTCGAACGGAGAGAAGTAACTTCTGGTGTAACCAACGGGAGTGTTATAAACATTATTGCTTTTCACAACATATATAAATGGTGTAGTGGATAACGTCGGAAATTCCACGACGCTTTTCTCGGTTGATGCTGTTGAGTACATAGAAGTCTCAACGGTGAAAGATTGTAGCAAAATGCAGGAAGGCCCGGAGCATGGATTGGTGATTAACCCTCAACATAAAAAACTGTCACGTATTGCGTGTAAATTGGCAGAAATATTCATTGTTGCATGATTACACTATTGCAAAACAATCACTGGAAGCGGTTACTTCCATAAAATATCTATGAGTATACTCACGAAGTGATTTAAAGTGGAATGACCACAGAAAATTAAACACGGGTCAGGCAGATGCCAGACTGACATTCAGTCTCATACAGAAAGGAGGTTCGACCAATACTTGAACAATGCATCTGGGATTCGTACAAGATGGGACTGATAAAGGAAATATTAGAGGGCCAAAGAACAGCAGTGCGTTATCAATTGGTAAGCGCCGGAAACGTCAAGGAGATGCTCAGCCATTTTGAGGGTCAGACGCTGCAAGGGAAACTTTCTGCATCTCGGAGTGGTTTACGGTTAAAATTCTGAGATGGTACATTTCTAGAACAGTAGCTTCCTCCTACATACTCATATAACACGTGAAAGACATATGAACGTAAAATTAGAAAGACTAAAATTCACACGTAGGCTTCGATCTTCCCACGAACATTCATACTTTGACAGGGAAATGGGAAAGTAACAGTGTTACAGAAAGTAGCCTCCGCCACACACCGTAGGGTGGCTCGAAGGTCTACACGTGTAAAGCAAGGTTTTGGGTTCAAGAATCGACCCGGCAATCTGTTTTACTTTGTCAGGAAGTTTCAACAGATCGAACACTTCGGTGTAGAGTGGAGGCGTTTGACATCCGAAACGGTTCGTTTAATAATTTTTCCTGCACAGGTAACACAGCTCCTTAAGAATTTAGAGACACGTAAGTTAACAGCGAAAAGAATTGGGCCTATAATTTTTGTTCAAAAATGGCTCTGAGCACTATGGAACTTCTGAGGACATCAGTCCCCTAGAACTTAGAGCTACTTAAACCTAACTAACCTAAGGACATCACACACATCCATGCCCGAGGCAGGATTCGAACCTGCGACCATAGCGGGCGCGCAGTTCCAGACTGAAGCGCCTAGAACCGGACAGCCACACCGGCCGGCCTCAACAATAATTGTCCTTAGGTCAGTTAGGTTTAAGTAGTTCTAAGTACTAGCGGACTATTGACCACAGATGTTAAGTGCCATAGTGCTCAGAGCCAATTTTTCCATGCAGCTAATACTGCTTAACAGGTTGCTTCGTAGTTTCGGGGCCATGTTTTGTTACATGGACCGACTTAACGTATTCTAGGAAACTGGTAGTGTTTCCACCTCATCGACAGCATCGCTTCGGAATAACAAGCTGATATGTGTTGCGTTGGTAACATGGTACCGTGTGGGGGCTATTTTGTATTCTCGGCAACAAGTAGTTGTAGCTGCCCCATCAACACGCGAGCGTGGCTAACACGCAACGTCGAAAGGTGCTTTAAAAGGTGATTGCTACGGCCCTAAGAGTATAGAGTATATGGACAACACTCTGCTTATGTAACTCCCATTGTACCCCCCCACCCCCACCCCCACCCAAGATCTCAACGTAGTTCGCCGTTTTTTCTACGATTTTTAGTATTGGGGATGAGCCGATTTTGACTTATTAAAGAACATAGAAACGTTGTTTTCTGCCATTTGTATATATATACACATATCTCTCAGGAGCCTAAATACTGTTTTTCCTTTATTGTTTTGTTCATTCATTACGTTTAGTAACAAATATCAGTACATTCAAGTAACACGACTATCTTAACATAAGTATTGTAATGCATCCCCATGAATCTCTGCTATACGAGAGCCAATTTGTAAGTGCCGAAACTCGGGAATCGAGTGGTAGACTCAGTGAAGTGAAGACAGTTTTTTTTTTAATTTTTTTAAGCGAGGGCACGAATGAAGCATTTAAATTAGTATATTCAACTTTTCAATGTGAAGTCTACAAAGGCAGTCATCCATTTGGAGCGAGCTGTGAAGTGTGCGAGGGTCCGCTGCGCTTTTATTCGTGGATAAACTAAGATAGCGCTGCAATGGACGCAGATCGGCGGGTCCCTGGTGAAACTGTGCGCGTTCTCGATATCAAGCGTTAACATTGCGAAGACTGTGATTCGGTGACAATAAACCTTGATCTGTGTAATACCCACCCATTAAAGTGAAACTTTTCCGCGGGTGCCACGAAGTACGACGTTGGATAGAAAAATATACTCCGTAAATATATCAGTGCCGCGTACTTCAAATTGTACACGCTCTGGAATAGCAATCCCACGGCATCAAGCTCTCGACGTCAACTGCGACAGTCAATTTTATACTTACCTGCAACAGATATATAATGAATCTGCAGACATTATTTTCAATCCAGAATTGTCGAATACCAACATCGTGCGTCATCGGTGCCGCAATCTCTCGAAACCCTGCAACGAGGTGAGGTGCACCCGAGACGGGGAATTTGGAAACATACTGCTAAACGGGATCAGGCTGTCAGCTGCTATAGTCATCTATTACGCATTTTTTCTTTAAAAATAGAATGTTGTTCTACTTGTAATATGCTCTTTAAATTTACAGCATTGCCACTGCAACAATACTACCATTTAAATGTAGTCTATTTCACTTCCCTCCCTACAATAATCTTTTCTTAATTTGTACAGTAGTTGTCACATAAATTCCTCTTCACTCAGTCTACTTGCCATGTTTCGCAAATTCTGATTTCTCGTGTACTAAATAAATAACTTTCCGAAGTGAACAACGTTGAAACGCCATTATACGGCGTACGGGGCCTACCTATCAAAAACGTGCTTCGTATGATTGGTCGAAAACTGCAGCGCGCGCTCTGTTTGAAATTGACAGCTGATGTAAGCGTGTATACGACATTATGCGGATTCGGCGCGTTGTTATATTACGGGCGACCAAGTGCATTTCACGGTGCATCCATATTTACTATTCAGCAACACTGAAGAGCAGCTTGTGCAAGAAAATTATGCTTATTTATTGATGGATAAATTCTGAAGGACTATAATGACCTTATTTTGTAACTCTTGTAAAGATATTTGCTTCAGCAGCAAACTGGGGTGTAGAGGCGCTACTCAGTTCGCCAGCTGCAGCTTATGTTTGTCTAGCACTCTAACCTTTTTCTTTCAAAGTTCCACTTTACTCCTAACATACTCTCGTTTGTGTCTATTTAATTGCAACATTGTAGGTCAACTGAGCTACCACTCGTGACTTCCTATGCGATACGTTTAGCATGAGCAGCATTAATATTAATATTGAACCCCTACCGCACTTAATTTCAGTAGGCTAGCTCGCATCATCAGATGTGGTAAGGTGCATAAATACACAGCCAAAGGAGGTCACCAGTCACAATATTGGAACGCCACAACGAAACACACAGAGGAAAAAGACACAATCCGTGTGCGAGCAGGATACACTTTACGTATTTAACGTGTCCAATGAAAACTACCACACAAAAAATCGCAGTACGCGAATCTTTAGACTGATTTTGAATTGGACTTTCTCATATACTGTGACGCGCCGCGTGCTAGCTTGCGAGACAGGGAGGTGAGCTAGAAAAAAAATGTTCAAATGTGTGTGAAATCGTATGGGACTTAACTGCTAAGGTCATCAGTCCCTAAGCTTACACACAACTTAACCTAAATTATCCTAAGGACAAACACGCACACACCCATGCCCGAGGGAGGACTCGAACCTCCGCCGGGACCAGCCGCACGGAGAGGTGAGCTAGACCCGGATAGAATCCGCGCCGCGGGTTAACGAACGTGGACTGATGTACGGGCCACGCTGAGTGCCGTTTTTTGGTGGTTTCTCAAGCTCGATTAGGTAAATGCTGGTATGGTCCACAAATTCCGTCTTAGGGAATACGGTACATCAACGTTAAAATACGATAACACGCAGAACAAAGTTCATGGACAGGTGTGGCATACGATTTTCATTTGAAAAAGCGGAGAGGAAAAGAAAAATACGAAAGACTACTCTTGAATTGTCTGATGGACGATGTCTCTGTCCCCTCCCAAACTCATACTCTCTCTCTCTCTCTCTCTCTCTCTCTCTCTCTCTCTCTTTCTATCTCTCTCTCACCGCGTCCTCTGATTATTGTGGTGCACCAGGATCCTAATATTGTGCCTACCTGCGCTTTATCTTCCGTAAGATCTAACAGATATGAACTAACATTTGTTTATGGGAGTGGAAGAAGTGGGAAATTGTGCCGGCGAAGCAGTCAGTCCACGTGCGTTTCGCTGAGTCAAACGTGTCCTTGCTTCGTGTGCGTCCCGCAGAAATAGCCTGCACGTTCCTTGCGGCTAAGGATGGTGCACGCGTGTCTTGCTCGCATGGGGCTGCCAACACGTGCTGCGAAGTACTCTGCAGTGTTCAAGGTTATGGAAGGATTTTAGTGGCTCTGTAGGGCACGTGGAGCGAGGACAAGATAACAAGCAGCACATCAAGTGTGCAGACATGAGGCAGTAATAAGAACGTCGACGACAGAGAAGTCTACGGACAACTCTCGCAAAAGCTCTCACCACGACTGTCAACAAAAACACCGCCACCGAGTTACAGATCTCAAACTGGTGTACTGAAGTGTCACACGAAGCGAGGGAAGTGGCTTTCGCGTGACGCTTCAGCTGGACAGAGCGCGTTGTGGGAGAAGACTTGTCGGTGTGCGTGTGTTTACACGCCGGCTGTTTAACCCGGCCGACGGCAGCATACTTGCCACGACCTCTGGCCGCTGGCCAAGCCGGCGCACACAGCACCAGCTGTCTGAGTGGCTGTGTGTCTCCAACACACTGCCGGACCACGTCACAGCTGGCCACTGGCAATGCTGCTGATGGCAGATTTCAGCAAGAGTTATGTCGCTACATTCCGTCTTTGTGAATTCGCAAAAATTGCTAAAAAAGACAAGTCAGTTAGGAAAAACACAGTAACATGAATACACTAGTTTCACCAATTATTATTGGTTTTTCCGTCTTAAGCTTACTCCAGTTTAAGGGTGTTTCTCACGATACGCGATTTGCTTTTCTTTACAAAGCATCTTCTGAGAAGTTCATTTTGTAAATATAGTAGCGTATGCACAATACCTCTCCACGTATTGCTAGTTATGGATTAAAAGCAGTGTTTCTTTACGAAAAAAAAAGGCGCACAGTACTATTTTTAATCTATAAATAACGAAGTGTGGAGACACATTATGTGTGCGGTGGTGTATTTACGAAATCACTGATGGTTACAATGTGTGTGTCTATCCTGTGTTGGTTGGCTCATTTGTGGGAGGGGACCAAACAGCGAAGTCATCGGCCCCGTCGGACTAGGAAAGGACGGGCAAGGAAGTCGGCCGTGCCCTTTGGAAGGAACCACGCAGACATTTGCCTGTAGCGATTTAGGGAAATCACAGAAAACGTTAATCAGGATGGCCGGACGCGGGTTTGAAGCGTCGTCATCCCGAATGCGAGTCCAGAGTGCTAAACAGTGCGCCACCTCGCTCGGTCTATTCAGTGCCTGTATCTTCACAATAGAATGTGCTTCAGATATGCATCCAAACACAGACAATGTAATCATCTATGACGTATCCATGCCTAAAATGGCGATATATTTTTTATAAATTTTTACTTATGGCACCCACAACTGTTCTGCAATATGTTCGTGGTAAACAAGTCCCCCACAGCTGTAAAATACTTTTATTGACCGAAGTCTTACACGAAAGAAGTAGCTATACAAAACCTCGGTTTCAGGGACTAAGTCCCATCATCCGGTATATCTGAAATGTAGCAGTAGTCAGAAACGCTAACCATTACACCACCACAGCACTCTGCCAGCAGTAGGACGTCATGCCCATGCATAAACAAGTAGTAGTAAAACCTCTGCAGTTTTGGCCTTTATAGCCTTTGACGATGGCTCTCGCAATGGGGGGATGAAAGGCTGGTCACAGAAACGTGCCTTGGATCGCGACCTCATGCCCATAAAACTGAAAGCACGGAGGATGTAAATATTCGCCGTAAAAGCCTATATTTCGTTATCGTGCTTCACACAGTCACTATTGTTGTCTATTAGCATCACGAAGCCTTCCAAGGATTTTACTCCTTGACCTTCACCTGGACAGCATGCAGCACTACAAGAATTTCTGTGAAGTGTTGCCTGTTTGTCATTACATGTATTATGCCGAACAATTATTACTCGTAACGAGTAAGACTTGTACCAACTGTAGTAACATTACAGTTCAGTCAAAATCACTGAAGTAAATGGATGCATGCCGATGAAATCAATGAAGATTAAAGTTCGTCACAAAACTGTGAAATTGATGCAGATGTAACGACATGCAGCGATGTTGAAGAAAAACTCTCAGAGACGCTGACTTGTAATCTTACGAGTACGTCACGACAAACGAAAATTTGCGACAAAACTGTGAAATTAATTCGTTCACTTACGGAAGCATCACTAACAGTGGCAGTTTGAGTAAGGCCTGAAGGCGTGTTCGGACAGAGGATGCAGGTGGTCCGCAGCTGCCAGCGCGTCTTCAGTTACTACCACAGGTCCCATGCAGGCGCAGGAGTACGTCTCCCATAGCATAATACTGCTCCTAGTAGCCTGCGTCCGTGATGCGCTACACGTTTCGAGTTGCCGTTCACCTCGAGGACGCCGTTCGTGGAGACGACCAGCGACACAGTGCAGCAAAAATGTGATACACCCAAGGAGCTGACAGTTTTCCATTGATCGACGGTCGAATCCCGATGGTCAACGTGTGAACACGTAGGGCTGGTCTCCTGCGGAGCTCCGTGTTCAACAATGTGTGATGAACGGTGTGCTTCGAAACACTTGTGCGGGCACCAGCATTGCGCTCTTTCGGCAGAGATGCTACATATCACCATCTACCGTACTTCACAGAGCAGACAAGCTTCCACACCCCACGTTCTGTAAACAGTGGTGGAGGTCCAACAATTTAGCGCCTACTGGTAGTTTCACTGTCCTTCTACCTCGTTCCGTAGACGTTGACGAAAGTAGCACATGAAAATTCCACTAGCTTCACCGTTTTCGCGATACTAGTTTACAGGCTCTGTGTCATAATAGTCTGCCCTTTATCACAGTCGCTTATCTCAATGGAATTCCCCATTTGCAGACCGCTAGGGCGATTCCCGTCCGCGTCTGCTCCGGTTACATAGTCTACTTTTGTTACAGCGTCACGTGTCCACATCGCCACCGGGCTTACATACTTTTGTTACAGCGTCACGTGTCCACATCGCCACCAGGCGGCATACAACGTCGCAGTGGGCGGTGGTCATAATGTTTTGGCTGATCGGCGTATATCGTAAAATCGTTTGTTGTTTACTTACACATCACAGAATATAACGTCCACATAGGACAAAACATACTCCATCGCCGCTACCTCTCTTTTCATGCAGATACAATCAGCCTTATGTAAGTACTACGTATAAAGTACATTATACGTCCAGAATGAGATTTTCACTCTACAGCGGAGTGTGCGCTGATATGAAACTATCTGGCAGATTAAAACCGTGTGCCGGACCGAGACTCGAACTCGGGACCATTGCCTTTCGCGGGCAGGTGCTCTAGCATCTGAGCTACCCAAGCACGACTCACGCCCCGTCCTCACAGCCTTACTTCTGCCAGTACATCGTCTCTTTTTACAATATACGTTTTCAATTTTTTTTTCAATGTCACTGTAACTACCGCAGTTCATTTTACGTTCGCTATCGTAAGCATATGCAGTTACTTACGGAATATATTAAAGCTAATCAGTGTTTATAGAATCTGTAGCACGTAACAGTTCTTTACTCGTATCAATACGAGGAAAAGGTTGTTGCAGTTGAAATGTTTTTGTGACGCATTATAAGCGAAAAACAAAAAGTACACCTGTATATTATATATGTCTTTACGTCACAAATAGCACCGATAACTATTTGTTGTAATACTCGCAGAGGCAAATACTCAAAAATGTGCTAATATTCAACATTATTCTTGTAACGCAACAAAACTACACACCTAAAGATGAGGGTTGATAACCTAGAAAGCAAAGTGCAGTTGATAAATAACGATAGTAAGGGACACGCTTCATTTGTTTTTTGAATCTGCAACAATTACATTCTTAACCTAAGACCCATCACGGAAGTCATTAATGAAACGTAAGACATAGCGTCGATGGATTTATGGCGACGGATTACCATAAAATAATCTTAAAAAATCACGAAGTTTCTTTTCGGTGAAATTCAGCCTTCACATCAAAACGGCCATGATGAGAAGGCGGAGTTGGCAGCAGGGGCGAAGTAATGCCTTATACGTGGTACCGATCAACCGTGTAGCGTAAACACCTTATAAACAACTCCAAGGTTAACAACTTGTTTACTTTGCACGGATGACTGGTTCCTGGTGTAAGCTATCACTTCGCTGATGCTACCAACGCTGCCTTCTAAACGTGGCCATTTTTGTCTGAATACTGTCGTTTGACAGAAATCCGCCAGAAAGCGTAGACAAGAGGCCAATTCGCATTTTTTTAAAATTGATTTATTTTATTTTCTATCGACGATTCGTTTACAATATATACCATACATGAGAGTAGACATCGAACGACTTCAAAGACGTGCAAAAGTAGGTCTAGCCAATGCGAAAGTGAAACAATGATGGTAGGCGAACTTAAACGGGAATCTTCGGAAGTACGGCGACGTTTTTCTCAGGAAACCGTGTTCGGTTAATACAGAGAAGCGGAACTGCAGGAAGACAGTGCTACGGTATACATCGCACAGGGACCAAAATAAGATGGAGGGAGATTAGGGAGCGTAAAAAAGGTATGTAGACAGCCATTTTCCCCCAATGAGTGGCCTATGCGAATTCAATACAGACGAAAATGTTCGAATATTGATACCAAGTACCATCCGTCAAGCACTGTCCAGTGGCTTGCGGAGTACACTACTTGGTCAAAAGTATCCGGACACCTGTAGTGAACATTAATATGGGCCGTGTCCAGCTTTCACCTTATGACGGCTCGGATTCAGCCGGGGATAACCTCAATGAGCTGTGTGAAAGTCTGTGGAGGAATAGCACTTCATTCCTTCTCAAGACTCGAAACCAAAGAAGGTAATGGTGTTGGACTCTAGGGTATGGAGCCAAGTCGACGTTCGAATTCATCCCAAATGTGTTCCACTGGTTCAGGCCGTTGCTCTGAGGAGACCAGTCCATTTGAGGAATGTTATTGCCCACAAACCACTGTCGCAGAGGTGCTGGTTTATGACAGGGTGCACTGCCATGCCGATAAAAATCAATTATCATCTCCGAGCTGTTTCTCTACTGTGTGATGCACATGGCGCTGTGCAACGTGCCCATGTTCTTCAGCCTTTAGCGATTTATTGAGAGCAATGTGGGTACCGCACTTTGATCTCTATGAACAACACCGTACCGTAACACATCGTCCTGCTCAGTACTTCATTGTTGGCACTACACATAACGGCAGGTAACGTTCTCCAGGCATAAGGCAAACCCAAACCCTAACGCAGGATTGCAATACGGTGTAGCGTGATTCATCAGTCCAAATCACTCGTTTCTAGTCATTCACTATCCACTGGTGTCGCTCTTTGCATCACCTCAAGCGTAGCTTAGCACTGACCACACGTGTGTGGCTTATGATGAGCTCCTCGACAATCGTATCCCTTCGTTTCTGACTCCCTGTGCACATTCACTGTGCTAGCTGGACTTCTGGTAGCACTTAACACCTCTCGAGTAATTGCTTCCATTCATTCCACGAGACTTTTTGCAACCACCAATGCTAGACAGCCCCTGTCCGTTAGTAAGTGAGGTCTACATGGTCTAGCTGTGGCTGGTCCTTCGCGTATCCACTTCACAGTCAGATTACGAAGCTTTAGAAGGTTTGAAATGACCCTCACGTGTCTGTTGCTTAGATGACGTGAGGGGCAAACTGTACCCCATGTCGAGCAGTCGTAAAGAAGCGCAGGGAGGATTGTTGCAGAATAAAGGCGGAGCTTGGTCCACGTCCGTAGTTCCGTGCTGGCGAGTGTAAGATAGATCTGGTGGAGAATGTGTAGCGGCTTGATTCGTTTCTCTCGTATGTGTGTGTTAAAAAGTAGCTTCTTATCCAGGATAATACCAAGATTTTTAACTCTGTCCGTCCAGTTCAGTGGTCGAGTGTGCAGAATCAGGCGATCACGGAGATCAGGTCGTCGTCGTGGAAACATCACGGCGTTCATCTTTTTTGCATTGTGTTTGATACAGTTTTCCAACGCCTATTGTTCAGTTAATGTCCGTTGTCGCTGGAGGCGGTTGATGATGGCAGCTACACGTCGGCTACTCGTCAACCAAGCCGTATCATCAGCAAACTGGGAACGCACCACTCGCGGCAGAGCTGGGAGGTCGTTAACATAGATGACGAAGAGAATTGGTGACAAAACTGATCCCTGTGGAATGCCTTCCGAAAGCTGTTAGAGACTGGAGCGTTGTCCTTCTATCTTAACCGTTATCATCCTGTCCTGAAGAAAGCTGATGATCGACTCGGTGCAGTAGTCAGGAAGGACGCGACGCTCATACAATCTGCTGATCAGTTTGTCACGCCTTCTCTATATACAAAAAATGGCGGCGGTATAATTAGACACATTCATATTATAAGCGGTATGTTTTGAGATTCGTAGAAGTTGTAATTCCGCCGAAAGTCGAGGACTAAATGTGAAGTGATTCGGCCTTACCCCATTCTGGTCCAGGATACTCCTAGCCTCTCTTTTATACTGACGGGTCCGCCTCTCGTGACATCAGGTGATCAGTTCCGCAATAGATAAGTGTGTCCGGATACCTTTCATCCTACAGTGTATGTACGTAAATGTAGAGCATTCGATATGAGGACAGCTTTACTTTTACATTACGTAAATCGATTAAAAGTACCGATACCGGGTTAAAATAGCAGGGGGCGGTCTCTTTCAGAGCACTTTTTCTCGCATATATAGCTGCAAAAACTTTGCTTGCGAACATAAACGAACATTAAGTCAACACGTACGTCTTTTCACACAACACCTTGTCGGCCATTGCGTTCAGTAGTGTGGATCACGACGTGTGAACCGTCCACCCCGGTCGTACCGCCGTCCCTGTGGGAATCAAACGGCCCTGGGTGACAACAGACGCCGGAGGCTGGCAGGGGAAGGGCTGCACAGCTTCCGGATGTGGTGTCCTGGCGTCACAATGGCAGGCGTGGTGCCGCCAGATTGTGGGCGGCCAGCGCACCCACGCCTAGGGCCGGAGAAGCGAGCAGCCTCTCAGCCTGAGCTCTCAATCCAACGATGTGCAGCGCGTTTCCTGCCCCGTCCGTATGGTCACTAAATCGTTTTCTATTACCATATTTGCCGGACGTTGTGACCGGGCAGTTCTAGGCGCTTCAGTCTGGAACCGCGCTTCTGCTACGGTCGCAGGTTCGCATCCTGTCTCGGGCATGGGTCTCTGTGATGTCCTTAGGTTAGTTAGGTTTAAGTAGTTCTAAGTTCTAGGGGACTGATGACCTCAGATGTTAAGTCCCATAGTGCTCAGAGCCATTTGAACAATTTTTTATTGCCATATTTTTTTGACGATGAGCTCCTGGTGCAGGCTGTGGGGGTATCGACCGGTCACCGTGTCATCCTCTGCAGTAGGACGTCATTCGGATGCGGTATGGAAGGGCATGTGGTCACCGACTTTCCAGATCTTGCAGCAGCAATTTACTCAAGTAGCTCATCAAATTGGCATCACGAGGCTGAGTACATCCCGTATGTCTTCCAACCAAGGTTCAAATGGTTCAAATGGCTCTGAGCACTATGGGACTCAACTGCTGAGGTCATTAGTCCCCTAGAACTTAGAACAAACCTAACTAACCTAAGGACATCACAAACATCCATGCCCGAGGCAGGATTCGAACCCGCGACCGTAGCGGTCTTGCGGTTCCAGACTGCAGCGCCTTTAACTGCACGGCCACTTCGGCCGGCTTTCCAACCAAGGGAAAATCTTTGGCAGTACCGGGAATCGAACTCGGTTCCTCCGCTTGGTAGCCATCACTCTGATCTCTCAGATTCGTAGGTGGACATCGTATTTTTTGTTTAGTCTGACATTTTTTGTTTGAGTTTTATTTCGCAGAATCATGTTTCTTGTTAATAGTACACATTTCTCGTTATGTGAGCGTCGTCATTTCAACATCTGCGCAATCAGCATTTATATGTGTGTACAGATCCAGATGCAGCTAGCATTTTTTGCGAGTTACATGTACGTATCGATCATTTGAAAATGGCCATAGTGGGTGAAATTAGCTGTGTTACGTATAAAGACTTTTGCCTAACGATTACAACATAATGAAGCATAAAAGATGTCCTTTAATAATTTTGTATACCCTGTTATCCTCCTGTACACATAAAAAAAGACTTTCCATATGATATCGTCTGTAGAGTTGCTGAACAGAAAGCTCTGGCAGTAATTCAGCCTGTCGCCAATTTGGTACCGATAACGGTCGATTTCCACCAAAAACGTTGTTTTTGCCCCATCTAATGAGAATGTAATAGCTTGTCATTACTCTAGAATCCACAAATACAAAAAAAAAAGAGGCGAAATGCTGCCTCGTTGGTTTAACTCCGCGCCAATAATGGAGCAGTAATCTGTCGCTGCAGACCAACGGCAACGTTCTTTCCCGAAATGCTGTTTTCAGTAGACATTTGAAGAGTGCAGTTGTAAAGACGGTCAAGTGTTTGAAAATTCTTTTTACAGGAAAGCCAGAAAACCAGCTCGCGTATTTTGGACTGATTTATAACACAGTATCACTTCCAATGGCTATGTTTATACACTTCTTTACCTGTTTACATACTTGGGAAACATTTGGAAACTAATTGTACCATTGGTTTTACACTGTATCTGAAACTAGACTTGAAGCTCACGTCCGCATTCACCCAAGTCATCACTTTCAGTATTATCCACTTTTATCTATAAATTTATAACTTTGTTTATACGAGAGACCAAGTATAGTACTTTGTACAAAGTACAACTAAAAACAAAACCATTTTACTATACTGTCACTTACTGACAGGTTGCAGAGAGACGTTGGATTTAGCGCAGTTTCTTCGTCCTACGGCTCACAGGATATCACAGTTATTAGTTACAGATGCACGACATAGAACAGTTCTATCACAATACCATTGATGTGTAGCCAAATAACATTAAATCAGTCGGTAATATGCCACTGGAATACGTAAATTTCTTACACCAAACGATTTAGTCAATTTCGATTATTTCGGAAAATTATTTGACGTAAGAGGTGATTCTACTATAAGTTATCAATCTCCTGGAGAGACAACAGCGGAACGACAGAGTAGCGGCGTAACGTGTTGTTTAACGCTCGCGGCGACACAGTCAGGCGGAAGAGTCGCGGCCTTGGACTGGCGGCGCACTTCCGCCTGATTGCAGTTGCGCCTGAAGACGTGCGCAGACGTGCCGAAACGCTGTTTCGCCGTGGCCGCACGTGCGCGCCCGCTCTGGCGCCGCGTCAGCAGCCGTGTTTTTACTGCAGCTCCCTGCACTCGCCAAGACGCCGTCGTGACGTCTCGCCAGTCGCTAAACCTCAAGCGCGAGCCCCGCGAAATGCATTTCACGCATATATGTAGGCCATAAGGTTTTATCCTATTTTTCTACATATTGTGCGACGAATTTCGTAACACCTCGATGATGCGCACTATACTGATATTTAAGTTCAGTTTATGGCGGTCTGGAAGAAAACTAGTTTGATGGAACTCTCCAAGCAAATACACTCTTAAAGCAGACGCCAGAGCGCAGTGCGTGTTGATAATCTTTTCTGTCATGTTACGTTCGCATACTGAATAACCGAAAAATGACCGTCTATTCTGATTTCTGCGCGCAATGTTCGTTGTTGGCTGCAGAACTGTCGCACCGTCTTCTCGAACATTGGTTTTCTGAATTTACTCAACAAGGTTTCCGCAGAAAAGCGACGCCGTTCTTCCAAAGGTTCTCATTTACGATCTATGTTACACTTACGTGTGGGCTATATTGACCGGTTACTGTCTAACAGCGTCCCTGAATTCGTTTCATGTCTGCTCTCATACCAACTTGATGGTAACTCCAAAGTTGGAGCAGTACTCTAGAATCGGTCGCACTAGCTTTTTTGTACGCGTTGTGTTTTCAAGATACACTGCACTTACCCAAAGCTCTTCCAACCTACCTGAGTCTCCCGTTCGCTTTCCCTGGTTCAGATTCTGTCCACTCGTCTCATTTCCCATCGCACGTGAGTATCAGCTGTAAATGCGACGCGCTCGCACTCTTCTAGTAATCGGATATCAGCGCGATCTCTCTCTGTGTCACTTAAATCAACTTCTATTTTAAAGACAGCTGACGTTCATTACACAAAGTTTATCCAAATCTTTCTCGATTGCATTACCACTGTCTGACATGTCGTTTTTTGTAGAAAACAGCAACGCTGGATAAAAATCCGGTAGTGCTAACGACTTAGGAGGCTAAAACACTTATCAGTATCACGTTGAAGCCCCTCTGGTCTGGTTAAATGCACTGATTGGGTTGGGAAGGCTGCCACAGAGCCAAGTCGTTGCATCCTCTCCTAAGCTAAGATGTCCCACAGCTGTTGTAACCAGTCTCTGATATGCTGGATACAGGTAGTGGGGCGAATTTGAGGTCCGAGCTGAACCCAAATATGTTCTCTTGTGACAGATCGATAGATCTTGCAGACCACACGGGTACATCAACATCACGCGGACCCTTCATCTATATATACGTGCCCTTTGCGGACAAGCATTGTCCTCTTGGGGAAAACTGGCAACACAATGTTGTCGCATGACAGCTAGCACATGTGGACGGAGGGTGTCCGTGACTGACAGAGTTCCCTAAATCACTACCACCAATCACATTAAGACGTACCTGATAATTCCACACTCCATAACGCAGGAATAACTCCGCAGTGCGTCTCCAGAACATTGACAGAATGGGACCTTTCTCAGGTCTTCGAATGCCGTCACTAAACTTTTACTTATGGTTGCATCTGCAGAAACTACGATGGAAAACATACAAATAAATTACAAAATTGGGATTGAAAAACTATATCTCTTCTTATTGACTAAGCATACTTCAAAGTAAAATATGATCTACACCTGCGAACCAGCTTATAGTAATCGTGATGTAAGTAACATGCGTTGTCATAGAAACTTAAAAGACCAGCGTTATACACCTAAATAGACGACGTAGGCTGTACACTTCTAGCGCTACATGCGCGCGCCCTTTACATGTGACTTCAAAACACGAAAATAATTTTCTTTATTAATGTAATTCGTACCCATATCACTGTTGCCATCTGTGTATTAGGTAAGAGATATTTTAAAAGGTGAGAGACATAACATAACTTAACTTAGTAACGAAATGTTTTTAAGGTGACAGTGCATAACGATGTTTCGCATTGGGACAGAATATGCATAAAAAAAGAAGGAAAAGCAGGGTTTGCACTAGAACCAGTGCGTACGTAAAAGTGAATATTGTAGCATGTTATATCGTCCATTTCTGACACCCTTCATCCGGAAACAAGTAATTTACTTGGCGATGTCAGCGCAGCTCGGACAGGGCGACACAGCGACTCATTCCGGGCATAGGGGCATTTCCGGTGGACGAGAACTCTCGGAGTGCACATACGCAATGACGTATCGAGCAGGAAGTTTCTACGAATACTGGGTGCAAGTTTCATAGATTTTTGTGCGGGTGCAAATTTCACAGGGCGGAGTTTTCATACAGCCGCGAGTGGTACCTCATTTCTTGTACACACGTTGAACAGTCTGCGTTGATACATCAACGTACCCGACACCTTATGCACAGGGTGTTCCAAATACGAAAGATTTTTCTGCCACTCTCTCGTATCTCCACGACGACCCGCCTTACTACGGTGATTCCATACAACCGACTGGGACATACGCACCGCTTCCCTGCCACGACTTAAGCCGTCGGCACGCGTGCCGTTCTTCCGAAGGTCAACGTTGAGTGTGCCGAGTTCAACGTGCAGATGGATGCACAGAAACGATGCGGCTTATGCACACGGCACGTGTGCCTCAACGTGGTATACACGATCGCAGGCCCTTCAGCGACAATATTGTCGGCTGTAGTTGGCTCGCAAATCACACTGTTTACCAAATAGACAGACATAAATTTCTTACGTTATCTGTAGGCCTATTACAAGGCCCGTTTCCTCCCTTGTCATATGCTAGTCATGTTCATTTGTGTGTAATAACGTAAATAACAATTTCAGTGTTCGTGAACAGGGTATAATGGAGAAAGAAAAGCGCCATTTCCAGTCAATAAGGACATCGGCTTATAAAAGTTCCATTACAAATAGTGCGATGCAAATATACCATAATTCTCCAAGTGAGATAGAAATTATTTCCTCATTCTCACGTTTTAGTGAAACCCTAACGTCTTTCTTACTTGATCACCGTTCTCATTCAGTAGCAGAGCCTTTGCACCACGTGAAATGCAAAACTTGAAACAAGAAAGTGCAAAATGTCTTAGTGCAAGTTGTCTTGTAGATAAACGCGATGAAACGACTCACTCCCCAGAAAGAACGCACTTATAATAATACAATTTCGAATGTTATAGACTATTCTTCTACTAAAGTGATAAGGAAGGTCTGGAACCGCACGACCGCTACGGTCGCAGGTTCGAATCCTGCCACGGGCATGGATGTGTGTGATGTCCTTAGGTTGGTTAGGTTTAAGTAGTTCTAAGTTCTAGGGGACTGATGACCTCAGCTGTTAAGTCCAATATTGCTCAGAGCCATTTGAACCATTTTTTTTTTTTTTTTGATAAGGAAGTATCAGAACCTATAAGAAAATGCGATGGTTAGGGAAAAAAAAAAATTTGGATGCAATGAGACGCGAACCAGCAACAAATCATCTGTTTCATTATTAATCTGTATCTCTACTCATTAGACTACGCAGACTGTACCCTGCGTCTCAGCATCTCCTCAAAGCTTTAATCATAGATATATCATTACCCGACGTTTAACTATAACAAATCGTACCAAAAACAATGCGTTTCTGATAGATCCTCAATATTCCGCTGCCTTGAAACGGCATACTTACATAATAAACAACTTGAAATAATTCTTTAATCACCACTGACGTTCCCCGTCGCTTATTACAACAAATCGTACAATTACCGACGGGTTTTCGGGAGATCCACAATTTACTGGCGCACAGAAACAGCATTTATGTACATGGGCTCTACATCTACATTTATACTCCGCAAGCCACCCAACGGTGTGTGGCGGAGGGCACTTTACGTGCCACTGTCATTACCTCCCTTTCCTGTTCCAGTCGCGTATGGTTCGCGGGAAGAACGGCTGCCGGAAAGCCTCCGTGGGCGCTCGAATCTCTCTAATTTTACATTCGTGATCTCCTCGGGAGGTATAAGTAGGGGGAAGCAATATATTCGATACCTCATCCAGAAACGCACCCACTCGGAAACTGGACAGCATGCTACACCGCGATGCAGAGCGCCTCTCTTGCAGAGTCTGCCACTTGAGTTTGCTAAACATCTCCGTAACGCTATCACGCTTACCAAATAACCCTGTGACGAAACGCGCCGCTCTTCTTTGGATCTTCTCTATCTCCTCTGTCAACCCGACCTGGTACGGATCCCACACTGATGAGCAATACTCAAGTATAGGTCGAACGAGTGTATTGTAAGCCACTTCCTTTGTTGATGGACTACATTTTCTAAGGACTCTCCCAATGAATCTCAACCTGGCACCCGCCTTACCAACAATTAATTTTATATGCTCATTCCACTTGAAATCGTTCCGTACGCATACTCCCAGATATTTTACAGAAGTAACTGCGACCAGTGTTTGTTCCGCTATTCTAACTGAAGGTCAAAATGGCGTGTCGCGACTCTGTACTTAAGTGAGATGGAGTCATCTGATGTGACGTATGTGGCATCCTTCCTTTCCATTGGTTCACGTGCAAACCCGCGTTCAGAAAATCTGACGTGCTAGGTACTGCCCTGCACGTTCGGAAAGACTCCCCGACGTGTTTTTTCCACGCTACGACGTCAGAAACTCGACATGCTCAGCGCTCAACGTTCGTATGCACGGCCTGCGTGCCGACGGCTTTACGTCAGCAGTGAGGGTGACACGAGTGTCTGGCCCCAGTTCCGTACCATCTGATCCTCTCCGAAGCGACCTCTGTGCTTCTTTAACGCGACGAGTCAGTCGCAGCATTACCAGGAGGATAAACAGCAGTGCTGATGGACGAGCGAGCCGTCAGCAGACAGGGGAGGGGTTTCGTATTGCTGGCAGTGCAGGTGAGACAGGACAGGGCTGGGCTGGGCGCAAAGAGAGCCGCGCCGGCCGGCCATTGTGCGGTCCGCCGGTGTTCATTACTCGCCGCTCCGGACACACAATGGCCGGCCGGTGCGGATTACTCCTCTCTGCCGCCGCCGTATCGGCAGCTGCGAACCGCCCCCGCCAAA
Organism: Schistocerca americana; assembly: GCF_021461395.2. Classification (NCBI taxonomy): domain Eukaryota; kingdom Metazoa; phylum Arthropoda; class Insecta; order Orthoptera; family Acrididae; genus Schistocerca; species Schistocerca americana. The sequence goes on from NC_060119.1 coordinate 1,265,223,693, forward strand.
CAGGTAGGCAGCCCGACCCGGCCCGTCCAAAGTGACGCGGTGCGGGCTTTCGTTTGTCCACAGCACGCGCCACAATTCCTAGACAGGTGACTACCGCTGGCGAGCAAACACACACACACACACACACACACACACACACACACACACACTCTTCTGACTGGTTTGATGCGACCCAATTCAACCTCTTCATTTCAGGAGTAACATTTGCAGTCTACGGCCTCAATTATTTGCCGGATGAATTCCAATCTCTGTCTTCCTCTACGGTTTTTGCCCTCTACAGCTCTCTGTAGTACCATGGGAGTTATTCCCTGATGTCTCAACTGCTGTCCTACCAGCCTGTCGCTTCTTGTAGTATTTCACACATTCCTTTCCTCGCCGACTCTGCGGAAAGCCTCATCATTCCTTACCTTATCAGTCTACCTAATTTCAACATTCTTCTGTAGCACTACGTCTCAAACGCTTCTAGTCTCTTCTTTTCCGATTTTCCCCCAGCCCATGTTTCACTACCATTAAACTGCATGCTCCAAAAGCACAATCAAAGAAATTTCTTCCTCAAACTCTATGTTCGATAGTTGTAGACTTCTCTTGGCCACAAATGCTCTTTTTGCCAGTGCTAGTCTGCTTTTTATGCCCTTCTCGCTCCGTCTGTCATAGGTAATTTTGCTGTCTAGGAAGCAGAATTCCTTAAATTCATTGCCGACACGGTATCTCAGCGTGTTTGGTCAGAGGGCTGCATGCTCTCGGTAATAAAATAAAACTGAGTCAAGGAATCAACGTTCAACTCGAACGGAAGTCTTGTGACGTCCGCCCAGACCAGACGTAACGAACTATATCGAACAAAATGGAAGAAGAAGAAGAAAGAAAAAAAAGTGAGAAAGAAAAAGAGGTCAGCGCGGCGGAATGCCACGCCAAGGGGCCCGGTTTCGATTCCCGACTGGGGCAGGAGATTTTCTCCGCTCACGGAGTGGGTGTTGTGTTGCCCTCACCATCATTTCATCCCCATCTCCGACGCGCAAGCCGACCAATGTCGCATCGAATGCAGTAACTACTTGCCCTCAAAGGTGGAACTTCCCCGAATGGAGGACGCCCGGCCCACAATGCCGTACGCTCATTTCCACTGGTGATAGCGATTTTATCAGCGGATCTTATCACTGATATCCTCTCACCTTGAATTTTAATTCCACTCTTGAACTTCCATTCTTCTTCGATGTCTAGATTGATAGAGATGAAAGTCCACATCCCTGCTTTACACCCTTTTCAATCCGAGCATTTCATTCTTTGTTTCCAGCCTTATTGTTGTTTTTTGGTTGTTGGAGGTACATGCTGTATATTACCCTTCTTTCCCTACAGCTTATCCCTATTTTACTCAGAATTTCGAACATCTTGTACCATTTGAAATTGTCGAATGCTTTTTTTCCAGGTCCACAGATCTAACGAGCATGTCTTGATTTTTCTCTAGTCCCGCTTTCATTATCAACCGCGACGTCACAACTGCCCCCTCTGGTACTTTTATCTTCCTAAAGCCAAAATGATTGTCATCTAACAGATCCTCAACTTTCTTTTCAATTCTTATGCATATTATTCTTGTCAACAACTTGGATGCACGAGCTATTAAGCTGATTGTGCATTAATTCTCGCAATTGTCGACTCCTGCAATCTTCGGAATTGTGTGGATGATGTTTTTCCTAAGTACCTGATGGTATATCATCTGACTCATTCATTCTACACACCAATACGAATAGTCGTTTGTTAGTACTTCCCTATCTAACTTATTTGCGGACTGTCTCCTTCGGACTAGCCTCTTAAACTTCAGCCAACCCTTCATCGCTACTATATTGTGATCTGAGTGTATATCTGCTCCTGAGTACACCTCAAAATCCAGTATCTGATTCTGGAATCTCTGTCTGACCACGGTTTCGATAGATCTACGCTGTAGTCATCGGATCTTGTAACATTATTATATATACATGCTTGTTACAACACTGAAAATCACATAGTGATTTTGCATCAAAGCATAACAAAATGTCGCAGCGCATACACAGGGTGATCCCCTTATGATGTGACAAACTTCCGTGGATTGTACAAAAGGGGTAACTGTATCAGTCTGAGGTAAGAAACCCTGCTCCAGAAACGACCGAGTCGAAAATTAGAAGCGAAAATCGTTCTGAAACCTCTAACACTGGACCTCGCCTACTGCAAGCTCTTTGCTTTCCATACTTTGAGAGGTCGTAATATGGATCAAATCACGAAAAAACAAGTTCAGTACACATGCGATCTAAAGTGCATAGCTTAAGATCTATGAGCCCTTGTTCGATTACGGAACACATCTATTGTACTGAACAGGTGCTCGTAAGTCGTCAGGTATGCATTTGGAGCCCATGTTTACTAGACAACTTTTCCTTCTTTTCGACCACACTATCTCCTCCCTAAACATAGAAGAACTTGCCGTAGAAGAGATTCACTGTCAGAAGCATCACAACGACTTTCACTTCTATTTTTCGACTCGGTCCTTTAACCACGAGGGTCTCTGACCTCAAATTGATATATTTGCCCTACTCCATCGTCCCTGAATAATCGTAAATCATCACGGATTCATTCTGTTAAAGTATATTCACAAAAACCTTATGAGTTAAGATAACTTTTGCAACAAACCGCATAGCTGTACCTAGCGTAATTGCTTGGAAATAAATTATTGCTTCGAGAGGCAGACTTTATGCTCATCCCATATTTCAGTACGCGCTGTACTATTCCTCATACTAAAGGGAAGTGACGTGGAAGGTTCAGGATTCACCGTTTCCTTTACTTTAATTAGTAAACGGAAATAAAGGATTGCCACACGCATAGTTGGCCATTAAAATTGCAACACAACGAACTAAACTTCTTATGGATATGAAGTAATAGTGTTTGAATGCACAAATGATTAGCATTTCTATCAACGGCACAAATTAGGTAAGTCTTTGTTGATCCATTATCGACTGTGGGACAACGGCTGACGTATATTTCTTGATACAATAATTTACCAACAGTCGTATGTATTGTAGAAATTTCTTTTATGAACTTCTTGTATGCAACCAGTTTCGGCATAACACTGATGCCATCTTCAGGCCCCTGAGGCAGCTACTTTCGTTGCATTAATCCACTGAGCACACTGCAAGGTGGTCTTACATTGGGGTTCCAATGCGGTGCCTACGGGACCAGGTGTTTTATGATTTTTATAGTACGCTTGCATTGGTTTAATTCGTGAATGCAGTTGGGTTTTAAGACAAACTTTTTTATGCATCTTATCGTTAATATTGCGGCAGCTATTTATCGTACCACACATAACACGACCTAGGCTACACATACGTAACTTATGTATTCTGACATCGTTATGTCACATTTTACTGTATTTTAATTTATTTTATTATTCATTTGTATTAATTAATTATTTTAAAAAAATTTGTTCCACTGGGCGTATGATTATATGAAGTACATTTGATTGTAGTCATGTATGGCCTATTACAACTGTGTGGTACGGATTTATCAATGATAGCGTATACATATGTTCATCTATTATGCTATATTCGAGTAAAACAGTGAAAACTATTAACAACAGTATGACACAGGCAGAAGCATATTTGCCCTAATGTTACACATAGTTTTAATGATGTACAATATGTCCTTTGAGCCACTTACACAGTTAACATAGATACCTTTTAATTGTTAACGTATGTCCTATATTTTTATAATAGTACATTTTTTCTACTCATTGTACAGGGGCCTGAAGATGGCATCAATGTAATGCCGAAACTGGTTGCATATAAGAAGTTCATAAAATAAATTTCTACAATACATACGGCTGTTGGTAAATCATAATATCAAGAAATTAGTTAAGAGTTAGGCCACTTACATTCTGTGTAGACTGAGGTGACAAGTCATGGGATATGTCCTAATATCGTGTCGGATCTTCTTTTTCCCGGTGTAGTGCAGCAACTGGACGCGACATGGACTCAACAAGTCGGGAGTTCCCTGCTGAAATATTGAGATATGCTGCCATAATTCCAAAAGTGTTGCTGGTGCGGGATTTTCTGCACGAACTGGCCTCTCGATTTTGTCCGATAGATGTTGGATGCGAATCACGTCGGGCGAGCTGGGTGGCCAAATTATTCGCTCAAACTGTACAGAATGGCCTTCAAATCAATTGCGAACAATTGTGGTCAGGGGACATGGGGCATTGTCATGCATAAAAATTGTATCGTTGTTGGGGGCCATAAGTCCATGAATGGCTGCAACTGATACCCAAATAGCCGTACATAACCATTTCCAGTGAATGATCGGTTGAGTTCGACCAGAGGACCCAGACGGTTCCCTGTCACCATTACGGAGCCGCCACCAGCTTGCAGACTGCCTTGTCGACAACTTGGCTTCGTGGCTTCGTGGGGCCTGCGCCACACTCCAACTCTAGCGTCGGCTCCTGCCAACTGAAACTGGGGGACTCGTGTGACCAGGCCACGGCTTTCCAGTTGTCTGGCGTCCAACTGAAACTGGGGGACTCGTGTGACCAGGCCACGGTTTTCCAGTTGTCTGGCGTCCAACTGAAACTGGGGGACTCGTGTGACCAGGCCACGGTTTTCCAGTTGTCTGGCGTCCAACTGAAACTGGGGGACTCGTGTGACCAGGCCACGGTTTTCCAGTTGTCTGGCGTCCAACTGAAACTGGGGGACTCGTGTGACCAGGCCACGGTTTTCCAGTTGTCTGGCGTCCAACTGAAACTGGGGGACTCGTGTGACCAGGCCACGGTTTTCCAGTTGTCTGGCATCCAACTGATACGGTCACGAACGCAGGCGATGTCGTGCTGATAGCAAAGGCACTCGCCTCGGTCGTCTACTGTCACAGTCCAATAACTCCGTATTTCGCCGCACTGCCCTAACGGATACGCTCGCCGTACGTCCCACAGCACTTTCTGCGGTTATTTAACTAAGTGTTGCTTGTCTGTTAGCACTGGCATACGTAAACGGTGCTGCCCTCGGTTGTTAGGTGAAGACCGTCAGCCACTGCACTGCCCATGGTGAGAGGCAGTACCTGAAATCTGGTATCCTGTGCATACTCTTGCCTCTGTGAATCTCGGAATATTGAATTACCCAACGACTTCCGAAATGGAACGTCCCATGCGTCTGTCTCCAACTACCATTCCGCTTTCAAAGTCTGTTAATTATTGCCGTGCGGCCATAATCGCGTATGAAACTTTTCCACATGAATTACCTGAGTACACTCGGCAGCCTCACCAATGCGCTGTCCTTTTATACTTCGTGTCCTTTATATTACAACCAGCTGTGTATATTCATATCGTTATCTCATCAACTCGGTGTATAACAAAAGGTGACGCAACGGATTTTTTTCATTCAGAAATCGCTACGAACGTTGTTTGTTTGTGAGCAGATCATGTTATTTCTTCTATAAGAAGGAAGAAGGACTACCTGCACTTATCAGAATTCGACAGTCGCAGTATGGTGCCCTATCGACAGGGGGCTTATCGTTTCACAATTTTTTGCCTCTTTTGGTAGCGATCCCACGAAAGCCATGTGTATGGAAGTGTGACTATGGAATCGTGGCTTCAAGATGGACATACTCAACGCCGTGCAGTATCTTAACGGCCGCAAGCGACTAGCGCCCGAGAGGACAGTAGTATTGTTAGCGCGGATGCGCAGGATCGTATAGCCGCATCACGCGAGTCCACGTAACGCGCTTCTTTGCAGCACAAGTATCCATGCGGACAGTGTGACGTCATCTACAGCAGTAAGGGCTGTCTGCACAGCCGTCATTGTTGCGGCTTCCCTTGGCGCGGCAGCGGAGATCGGCGCGCCGACAGGGTTAGGCGCAACGACAATACTCGACACACAGAACTGGTACCGTGTCGTTTCCCCGTTCTGTGTACAGCGTCACGATTCACGTTGTCGCGTATGAAGGTTCGGAGGACAGCGAACGTTGTCACATTGCATTCGCTATCGTAATACGGGCACAGCAGCTGGCGTTATGGCCTGGTGTGTCACTGGGTACACAACTCAAGCCGCTACATTTCCGTCGCGTTAAGGCCGGTGGCTGTGCCTTATCTACAAGGTCTCCGTGAAGTTATCTTTCAACAAGCTCCTTCTGTACTGACCTACCTCGACAGGGACGACGTTCGGCAGTTTTCCTGGCCAGTACTTTCTGCTCATGTCTACCCACTGGAAAAATCTGGTCGTGGGTTGCCGAGAGCCTGGCAGGCCGTACCTCGCGAGTCACTTTGGCTGATGACTCGAGCCCGGAATAACGTACCCTTATCCAGGATTTAAGTTCTGTTCGACTTGATGTCCTTCATCACCAGTCTTTGCAACAATGTGCTGGATCAAATTCCAAATCTGTCCGCAGTGTCTCATGAAGAGTGGGCATGCGGCACTGTTGATTGTTATTAAGGATATTGTAGGTGGAGGGGAGAGAAAGGAAAGGAAAGGGAAGGAACTGACGATATCAGCTGCATCATGACTTTATGCGGAATCAGCGGGACTCGATCCCGGGATCACGTGCTAACTAGGCAGCTGCGCCACCCGGACACAGGGATGGGCGGACCATGCCGGCGCGCTCAGCCGACTGCCACTCCCACCTGGAGCCACCCATGCACAGTGCCCGTCCGTGTCTTCCAAGCTGCCTAATTTCAGATTCCCGCCGCAAATCTAACGTCGATGTGCATCCGCACTGAAGGTTGGGCATTCATTGCCCACCGAGACGAATCAATCACACGAATCCTTGGTGTCTGTTCTTTCTGGCATGTGCGGAAGAACAGATACCACGCATTCCTACAACAGTTGATGGTGAATGGGGACGTCAAGGCAGGCAGTCCACTTCGTGCACCGAGTTTCCCCTTCTCCCCTCTGTATCATCCCCACAACGAATATGACGTTACACTGCACACACGCACACATTACTGTCGTCCACGCTTAAGATATACTTCCACACTCGCCTCTCATCCTTGGCGGAGGAAGGTTACTTGTGGGCGCGAAAGACAGGAGAAACCGTTTACAATTAGGCGGCTCAGCCCTCTCTTCGGTGTCTCGCAGACATTCGTGCCATACGAATTTCCTTTTTTTCGGCCTGATGTCCAGCCGAGATATGCTGTTGCTGCCAGAGCACAGAGGGTGATAGCTCTGTGTACTATAATGCATAAATTAACTCAACCTGTGTACATAATCATGCATTCTTGCTACTACACTGTTTACGAACAAGTAAAATTTCACGAACCTCTAGCACGCTGCAGGTAAACATTATGTCCGCAACTTGTTTTATAATTGAAATAAATGGTTGTCGCTCCGTCCTACGTTGCGTTAAGAAGCATCTCTTTTATTTCTTGATGGTCACTAATTTCGGACACCTACGTCCATTTTCAAACCAACCGTATTGTGTGAGAAATACAGGCGGTAGCCTATGTACAGAAACTGCCCCACTGCAGGGAGAATTTTTGTACATAGGTTACCGCCTGTATTTGTTACACTTAAAGTAAGGTTGGTTTGAAAATGGACATAGGTGTCAGAAAATAGTCAGCATCAAGAAACGAAAAAGACAGTTGTTAATGCCTCTTATTTCAGAGCTACAACGATTTAGTTCTCGGAGTTGCCGTTGTAATAACCACCAGTGTCCTTATTCCCATGTGCATTTTCGTCTCCTGTTTGTCTACAGACAAAACGGTATCTCGGCATTTTCCTCGTTTTTCGGTGGAGGGCAGCCTTCCGAGAGTCGGGGAAAGCGACGAGCACCCCTCCCCCCCTCCATCCCGCTATCGCGACGGAGCATCACCAGTGATGGCGACTCCTTTGGCGGAGTTTCCTGCAATTTGGCGCGACAAAAGCGCGGCAAACACGGCTCCGCTTCCTCCCGCGTCCAGCCTTTGTGTGTCCAGAGGGCGAGCATAAAGGCTGCCAGATTACCAGCCCTCCTCTAGGGCCGCAGCTGCCTGTTTCTCCAGGCTCCTCCTGGATCTCAGTGTACCGCGACACTGCACCACACATCGGGTGTAGAAGGAGAGAGGGGTTTCCTATTTACTTCATTCCACCGTAAACGCCTGTCAGAGAGTCTACACACGCTGGCGACACTGCAGCTGCAGACCCTGGTCCACACGCTGCGCAGACAAGCCGTCGTCACCTACTATGAGCCACCGCGAGCGCCCACACTTAACCGTTGTGGAGTGCCTTCTAAACTACTTCATCTCACTTCCTTGTTTTATGCTGCTTTAGTATATCCTAGAGTCACAAACTAAAATTTGTCTTACGAAAAATTCACTACACCCTGAAGCTAGTTATATTATTGGAAGCACATGAAATGTTTCCGCAGTTGCGAACACGAACAACCATCACTTGTAGAACGGTATGACGACACTGAAAATTTATACGGGATCGGGACTAGAACCCGAATTTTCCACTTTACTAACCCCGTTGGCTCCGTGCACGACTCGCAGCCAAACATCCGTATGTCTTCGCTCCTGCATCTCAACCTTTACTTGTACACACATTATGTAATTATCGTATAGGGAGGACATTTTAATTGAAAGTCGCTGCCCGGTATCGGCGGGTAAATTGCCGGCTCGGCGGAGGAGCGCCTCTGAGGACGTCCAGCACAGTCCTGGACGAAACTTCAGGAACGGAAGAGTTTCTTGGACCACGACCTCACATTCAGAAAGGTTTACCAGCACCTTGTGTGTACAAGTAAAGGTTGTGATGCAGGAACGATGACATACGGAAAGGGGTTAAGATAACCGCTCACGTAAATTGGGCCTTCATTCTATATTCGTATTTCTGTTTACAAGCTGAGTAAAACACAAGACGTTATGCACTGTAATCAACAACTGGCCGAGGTTCATCTAAAATAATTTTTGGGAGAATGAGTTCAGTCAGTAACTATGCTGTGGGTAAAAAATAAATAAATAATAACCAACACTTCAAACAAAGTAGCACTCAAAACAAAGCTTGGTTCGAATTCACTATTGGTTATTCGATCAGGGTGCTACCTGTCACTTTATAACCTCTTAGGCGAAATGCTTAAAATATATGACATTATAGCAAGTTGTCATTTTGAAATTACCAGACTCTGTATTTAGCATAATAAATAAGTTCTTTTAAGTTTGTGCTTCAACATTACTTGTACCAGCACGTCTCCTACTCCGCAAGTTTGGAACTGTCTATTTGGTCCAAAATAATTTATACTTGCCTGTTTAAAACTTTATTTGAATTTAGGTTTTTAAAACTGCGGGAGCTAGAAGTGTGTGTGGTAGCGCGTCTCCTAAAAACGCAACAAGCAGTCACCGTAGAATAACAGCCAGTGAGGTAGGGTGAGGTATGTTCGCCTTCGTCGCACTGGCCGCCGAAGCCAGCTCCCGTCTGGAGATGTGGCTGCGTTTCTCATCAGGCTCGATGGCGCACTCTACGGCGCGATGTGTGACGTCAGCAGGATAGCTCTCGGGGGGCCACGACAAATATGACCCCCCCCCCCCCCCCCCCCCCGCCGCGGCAAGGAGCGTATGGCGTCGCAGTATTCGCCTTCTCCACCATACTTCGCGAACACCCAGCTCCGTGCAGCGCCCACGGGAAATCAATACGTCAATGAAAAGATATCCAGTAAAGGTGTTCACTTTGTCGTGCGCTATCGAGAGCTTACATGCATTTAAACACGCAGGTAACATTCATTGAATTCGCCTGAAACAGTTACCGGCTCCCCGTCGGAGACGGCTGCTGGCACTCGTAAAGACGTCGGCACACGGAACGCGCATTCGAACGTTGAGCGTGCCGTGTTTCTGACGTCATAGCGTGGATAAAGCACGTTTGGGAGTCTTTACGAACGTGGGGAGCAATATCTAACATGACAGATATTCTGAATGTGCGTGTGAACGTTGACCAATGAGATGGAAGAATGCCGCCTACGTCACATGACGTCATCCGAGGCCTACGAGAAAGACAGGCTGCGGCGCGTACGTCACGAATGCAGACCTGCGCTCGCTCAACTCAGCAGACAAACTGCGTTTCTACAGCTGCTAACTTGTAAATGGGTGCGCATGCACAAACGAGAACTACATCTTCCATTGACAGACGTTAATTGTGGAGTCTTACTGCTATTAGTCCTACAATGATCGGAAGTCCATAGGCCTGTACTGGGGTACAATTAAATTAAAATAGTTCCAAAATGATTATCAGTTGCGTAAGGTTCCATTTCTTGTATGAAATGAGGATGTTAAGCAGAAGAGAGTAAATGCTATAAACAAGTCGAGCGAAGGGGCGCATTGGTTAGCACACTGGACTCGCATTCGGGAGGACGACGGTTCAATCCCGCGTCCGGCCATTCTGATTTAGGTTTTCCGTGATTTCCCTATGTTGCTTCAGGCAAATTCCGGGATGGTTCCTTTGAAAGGGCACGGCCGACTTCCTTCCCCGTCCTCCCCTAATCCAACGAGACCAATGACTTCGCTGTTTGGTCTCTTCCACCAAATTAATCCAACCCAAGACGTTATACCATTTATATCGAGTATTGATCTTAAGTTGATCAGTAAGACTTCATAAAAGCAGATTCGAGTAGAAGATGCAATTCTTGTTAGTATGTACACGCCCATCTGCGAGTTAACGGCTTTGTTTGCTCAGATGAGCGAGCGAGTTGCGGCCCACATTCGTGACCTGCAGGCCGCGGCCCGTCCCTCGACGCCACTGCCATCTCTCTCCCGTACAGAGTCGCGAGTCGCCATTTTGGCTTTCAGTTGAAGCCCATGCATAAATGCCATTTCTATGCGCCAGCAAGAAAACCCGTCGTTAATTGTACGATTTGTTGTAATAAAACGATGGGAAACGTCATATCGGTGGTTAAAGAACTGTCGTAACTTGCGTTTAGTAAAAGTATGCCGTTTCAAGGCAACTACACACAGAGGATCCTTAAGGAATGCAATAGTCTTGGTGCAATTTTTGTTGTTGTAATTAAATGTCAGTTAATAACACATCTACGATTTAAGTTTTCAGGAGACTGTAAGATGAAAAGTGTGGTCTTTGTTGTCTGTATAGCGCAATGAACAGAGTCGCAGAATTGTCAGGTACCGGGTGGTGTCTTCCTGGTTGGCGTTCGAGTGCATTCATAAACTTTTTTTTTATTAGGTTTCCCGTTTTTTAACATGTTCTGATAATTTCTTATTAATTTAATAAAAGTATATTCTAGAATATTCGCTGTCATGTAAACATAAGCGCGCTCTTTCTGAAGAGTAATTGGCTTAATGTACAAGTCAGCCTACACGGCTTGCAGTAAAATATTTCGCACTTTCTTGCTTGAGGTCTTGTATTTATAATGTTGTAAAGATCGTGCTGGTGAATATGAACAATGATCAAATAAGACTGACCTTTGGATTTTGCTAAAAACTGAGAATAGTGAAATATCCTTTATTTTACGTGCAGAACTGTTGTCAATTTGTATCGCACCTTTTGTAATGAAACTTTTGTAAGCTGATGTTCTTACAGGCTGTGTATGGAGCTTTCCTTTTTGCCTTATAACGCGTCCAAGGATGCTGAAGTTTTTATTTATGTATACTACAGGCAGAACAACATGACTAGTATATGGAAAAGAGAAGAAATGTGCATTTTAATAGCGCTAACGCAGGAATTTCACGTTCGTCCATTGTGCAAACAGTGTGATGTGCGAGCCACAGACAGCCGACAACTGCCGCTGGAGCGCGCTGCGATCGCGTGTACCAGTGGCTGCCAACGTTGCTTTTACCATTCCGCCTGAGTGCAATCAGACATTAGCTAGTACTCCCCTCTTGCCTCCACTCCCACCCACATTGTGACCAATTTTAGCATCTGACTAAACTGTGGAATGAAAGACTTTTCTTGGAACACTTCTATCTTTTAAATGATGAAAGATGAATGACATTTAGTGTGTGTGTGTGTGTGTGTGTGTGTGTGTGTGTGTGTGTGTGTGTGAATGACGAATACATCTGTGTTTGCATCACAAGTGATACTCACAACTCCTTCTTAGATAAGACAGCAAACTATCCACAGGGATGGTCTACACTTGACACAAAATGTACTTCTGCATAACTCTTCTCCATTGCGGCAGTCGCTTGTTCTACACACTGCAACCCCATTTACAATCTACCAAGATCAAATGTGTGTACTGTACTTAGTGTTCGTATATCACTTGATTCTGCACTCCTTACTTCCGAACTGGCACAAGTTGGAGAACTTCTGGTTGTTAATGCTGTTTGTCTGAGCACATCCACTAATAGTAATTGTAATAATAATAATAATAATCCTGTGGACAACACTATAGTAGCCCATATGTACTTCCCACTGTGTCGTCCTGTCAAATAATTCATGTGTCTGTTCGGAAGCGAGTAATGTAGCGATTTCTGGACTACTGCAGGTACTATCCACAGTTTGGAGAAGACATTTTCTTCAGATATTTATTATTTGTTACAGCGACGAACGGGACAAAGCACAACATATCTGTGTAGTGGGTGGACTATGCGAGGAACCTGTAATCTCCATCGCATTAATGCTACTAATTAAGAGAAAGTAATTACTGGTAACTTATATAATCAATATTGATGATGATCAAGTCCCATACTCCTTGACAGAGCGTAGGGGAACGATGCGGGAGACCCGCACCGCCGTACTAGGCAAGGTCCTAGTGGAGGTGGTTTGCCATTGCCTTCCTCCGACCGTAATGGGGATGAATGGTGACGATGAAGACGTCACAACAACACCCAGTCATCTCGAGGCAGGTGAAAATCTCTGGCCCCGCCGGGAATCGAACCCGGCACCCCGTGCTCGGGAAGCAAGAACGCTACCGGGAGACCACGAGCTGCGGACTAATCAATATTAGAGTATTACAACACTGTGTTAATTGTACTGATCTTCTGAAAGTAATTTAGTTTCGTGACTGAAACAGAATCGAATCCTTTAGCTTTTGTTGTTGTTGTTGTGGTCTTCAGTCCTGAGACTGCTTTGATACAGCTCTCCATGCTACTCTATCCTGTGCAAGCTTCTTCATCTCCCAGTACCTACTGCAACCTACATCCTTCTGAATCTGCTTGGTGTATACATCTCTTGGTCTCCCTCTGCGATTTTTACCCTCCACGCTGCCCTCCAATACTAAATTGGTGATCCCTTGATGCCTCAGAACATGTCCTACCAACCGATCCCTTCTTCTAGTCAAGTTGTGCCACAAACTTCTCTTCTCCCCAATCCTATTCAACACCTCCTCATTAGTTATGTGATCTACCCATCTAATCTTCAGCATTCTTCTGTAGCACCACATTTCGAAAACTTGTATTCTCTTCTTGTCTAAACTATTTATCGTCCATGTCTCACTTCCATACATGGCTACACTCCATACAAATACTTTCAGAAACGACATCCTGACACTTAAATCTATACTCGATGTTAACAAATTTCGCTTCTTCAGAAACGCTTTTCTTGCCATTGCCAGTCTACATTTTATATCCTCTCTACTTCGACCATCATCAGTTATTTTGCTCCCCAAATAGCAAAACGCCTTTACTACTTTAAGTGTCTCATTTCCCAATCTAATTCCCTCAGCATGACCCGACTTAATTCGACTACATTCCATTATCCTCGTTTCGCTTTTGTTGATGTTCATCTTATATCCTCATTTCAAGACACTATCCATTCCGTTCAACTGCTCTTCCAAGTCCTTTGCTATCTCTGACAGAATTACAATGTCATCGGCGAACCTCAAAGTTTTTATTTCTTTTCCATGGATTTTAATACCTACTCCGAATTTTTCTTTTGTTTCCTTCACTGCTTGCTCAATATACAGATTGAACAACATCGGGGAGAGGCTGGGACCCTGTCTCACTCCCTTCCCAACCACTGCTTCCCTTTCAAGTCCCTCGACTCTTATAACTGCCATTTGGTTTCTATACAAATTGTAAATAGGCTTACGCTCCCTATATTTTACCCCTGCCACCTTTAGAATGTGAAAGAGTATTCCAGTCAACATTGTCAAAAGCTTTCTCTAAGTCTACAAATGCTAGAAACGTAGGTTTGCCTTTCCTTAAGCCGTCGGCACACGGACCGTGCTGTCGAACGTTAACGTTGAGCGTGCGAAGTTCAACGTGCTGCTGAAGGCTCACGAACGATGCGACTTGTGGATACGGTACGTGGGCCCCAACCCGGTATACGCGATCGCAACGCGCTTCAGCGGCAGTTGAGGGATGTTTCTAGTTCGTAAATCACACTGGTTACTCAACGGACGCGCGTAAAATTCCCACGTTAGCTCTATTATAACGCACATTTCCTCCATCGCCCACGAAATGTAAATTACCATGTCCAATCAATAAGGACACAGACTTATAAAAGTTCCATTACATACAGTGCGGTACAAATTTGGAACACTTCTCCGCATAAGATAAACATTATTTCATCATTCCCACATTTTAGTAAAACCGCAAGGTCAGCCCTACTTGATCACTACCCAGCAGCATTATCTTTGCGACATGTGAATTACGAAGCGTAAAAGAAAAAGGAACAAAGCTGTCCTGTAGATTAAGCCAATCGAACAAAATCACCCCCCAAAAAAGGTGAATTTATATTTACATAACATCAAATTATAGCATTTACTTATATTAAACTAATAATAGAGTATCAGAACCTAATACAAACGCGAATGTTAGGAAAAAAAATCTGGGAGTGTTATGACGCGAACCACCGCCCCAACTAAATCACAGTAACGTTCGCAGACGCTACTCATTACGCTAATCCTACCACACAATCCTTGTGTGTAATCATATAGTATTACCCGTGCTATAAACGTTAATCGTACATTATTATGAAATTTAATTATAACAAATTATACCAAGAATAATACGTTTTCGGTGGATCTTCAGTGTGTCGCTGTCTTCAAACAGCCTTTTCTCATAATACGCAGGTTACAAGAATTCTTTTGTAACGAATATGATGTTTCTCATTATTTTATTGGAACAAATCACACAACTAACAACGGATTTTCCAGTGATTCTCACTTTGCTGGTGTTCAGAAACGGCAAGTATACACAAAGGCTTGAAATAAATGCCAATATGGCGCCTCACAACTCTGTACTGAAGGGTGATGGCGTGTGTGTGACGTAGGTGGCGTTGTGCCATCTCATTGGTTAACGCTCAGACGCACGCTCAGAATATCTGACATGCCAGATATTGCTCTGCACGTTCGGAAAGACTCCCGAACGTGCTATTCCACGCAATGACGTCAGAAACTCGGCACGCTCAACGCTCAACGCTCAACGCTCGGATGCACGGTCCGTGTTCCGACGGCTTAAATCTAACTTCTAAGATAAGTAGTAGGATCCCTCAGAAAATTTCATTTTACCCCTCAGAGGGTAATTACCCCCAGGTTGGGAACCGTGGCGTATACCATACTGAGAACATACACCGTACGCTCAAGTTGCATCGTTTCTGAGCGTTCGGTAGCACATCGGACGTGGCACGCTCGACGTTAGCGTCCGAAAGCACGGCCCGTGTGCCGGATCTCGCTCGGTGTGACGTAACGCGCCGCGGCCCGCCTTCCTCGGACGGCCTGCTCTGTCTTCACTGCTGCCACTTCCAGTGCGGCGGCGACCAGGAAGCGGCGCGCGTGAGAAGCCGCGTTGCGAAACTCGGGCAGCAGCGGCAAGGTCGCGCCGGGCTCTGTTTAGAAGCCGCGCCAGCGTTCTGCACGCACAGCAGGCGCCGACTTCCGCCGTCTGCGATGTCGACATTTGGGCCTCGTCTCCGTGCCACGGCTCTCTCCCATTAGTACACAGATGTACTACGGGACCTACAGATTCTGTACGACCGCCCGTGCAAATCCTGTGTTTCACTTAGTGAAGTACAAGGACTGTACAAAAATATGGCTTCAACATAAATGTAGGATCTAGCCAAGTCTGCAGGTTGCGCTGTTACATTTCACCACGGACGGCACGTGTGCAGTGCAAGTGTCATTCAATGTCAGAGAAGTGTTCTGAGCAAGTGCATTATGTCGGAGCTCAGTGCATTCGCACGTGGGCAAATTGTTGGTGATCCTATGTTGTGTGCTTCTGTAATCGAGATAGCCTAAGTGTTTGGTGTTTCAAGAGGCACCGTATCGAAAATTTATATCGGGTACAGAATCAAAAATGGCCAAATGTGTGTGAAATCTTATGGGACTTAACTGCTAAGGCCGTCAGTCCCTAAGCTTAGACACTACTTAACCTAAATTGCCCTAAGGACAAACACGCACACCCATGCCCAAGGGAGGACTCGAACCTCCGCCGGGACCAGCCGCACAGTCCGTGACTGCAGCGCCTGAGACCGCTCGGCTAATCCCGCGCGGCTCGCGTACAGAGAAATCGGAAAAAAGCATCATCCGCTTAGTCGTAGTGCTGGCGAAAGCGTGCGTTGAGTGATCATGGCAGACGGTCATAGACGAGGACTGTGACGAAACCTAAGAGGACTGCACTTGCAAAAGCCTCTGCACAACTGAATATCGCACTCGCGGACCCTGGCATTCCAAAGCAACACGGAGGGAGCTCATAAGGAGGGAATTACAGGCGAGTTCGAATCACAAAATCACTCATCAGTGTCGAAAATGCCCGAAACAGGAGAACGTAGTGCCGAAGCCATTAGACCTGGACTGTGCAGCAATGGGAGGACGTCATGTCGTCGGATGAATCATGTTTCACATTGTTTCCAGTTTGCGTTCCACGATGAAACGTGGTGGGGCTTCGGTGATGATCTGGGCCGACATATTCTAGTATTCTGTGGGCTCCAACTTACTCTGCAAGGTCGTTTCTCGCCGAGGAGTATGTGATCATTTTGTTAGATCACGCCCATCCAATGGTACAACGTCTGTTCACCAATGGTAGTGTTGTGTTCCAAGACGACAGGGCCCATGTTTACAAAGCTCGCATCGTCCAGGACTGGCTTTGTGAGTGTTAGGCTGGATTTTCGCATTTCTCATGGCCACCACAGTTACCAGATCTCAATTTTACCCTACTGAGCCTTTTTACTTTACCTAAAACAGAAGACTACGTCATCGCGCCCAGCATCACCCTTACCTGAACTTGCCACTATTTTACACGAAGAATGGTGGAATATTCCCTTGACAACCATACAGTGTACTCCGAGACAACTAGTAGCGCTCTGAAAAGCTCACTGGTTTCCTAGACCACATGATCCACGTAAAGGTATTGTGTTTGTGGTGTTCCCATATTGTCTATGACGTAAAAGCTGCATATACACATTCTAGCAAATTCCTTATCAAAGAAGTGAGTCCTGTATATTTTAAACAATTTTCTGTCGCAGACCTATGAGCACAAGAAACGTTAAAACAACAAATATTTTTAAATCTGCCTCACACTAAAACAAGTGAGTGATGGAAAACCAGTGGGTTATGGTGAATAAGAGGGAACGGAAGGAAAAGAGAAACAGGTAGATGAAGAGCTAGAGGTAACTAAAGAGGACGAGGCAAGTGAAGAATATGAGGTAAATGAAGAACAAACCACAGACGACGAGGACGAAGAAGATGAAGAGGAAAGGAAAAATAAACAGGCGGCCAAAGATAATATGGTGGAGCGAAAAGAAAATGTAGAGCAGACAGTACTAGAAGAAGAAGAAGAAGAAAGAGAAGTAGTACAAGAAGAAGTGTTAGAAGAAGGAGAAGAACAATAGAAAGAAGCAGTAGAAGAAAAAGAGGAAAAAGTAGAGAAGGAGAAGAGGAAGAGAAAGGTAACTAGAGGAAGAGATAGATGAACAGGAACACTAAAGATCTCACAGATAGCGTGAGCAGCAATCTTGGTCTGTTTGCTGATGACGATGCAATGTACGGGACAATGCCGTCTTTAAGTGACTGCAGGAGGATATAGGATGACTTTGATACAATTTCTATTTTGTTTGATGGATGGCTGCTTCCTCTTAAATGGCTCTGAGCACTATGCGACTTAACTTCTGAGGTCATCAGTCGCCTAGAACTTAGAACTAATTAAACCTAACCTAAGGGCGTCACACACATCCATGCCCGAGGCAGGATTCGAACCTGCGACCGTAGCGGTCGCTCGGCTCCAGACTGTAGCACCTAGAACCGCACGGCCACTACGGCCGGCTGCTTCCTCTTAATGAGGGAAAATGTAAGTTAATGCAGACGACTACGAAAGAGAATGCCCTCAAACGGGTTCTCTGGAGAGAAGAAGATACTATTATTGCGAAACACTTGAGAAAGTTTAGCGATCCTACTACCATAAATATGCATTTTGCGTAAGAGCCGCGATGACAAGATAAGAGAAGCCAGGGCTTGAACAGAAGCGTATAGACAATCGTTTTTCCCTCGTTTCATTTGAGATTGGAACAGGGGGGGGGGGGGGGGATGAATTACTAACAGTGGTACAGAGTACCCTCTGCCATGCACCATATGGTCGCTAACGGAGTATGTATACAGATACAGAGAAAAGAGGGGACAAAACGCTGGTAACGGATGAAATGGTAGATACGTATGGGAATGAAGGCTAAAGAGATAAGGAAGGATACGGAAAGTGAAAAATAGGGGGGGGGGGAGGAAGGAGGGGAATGGCATGAAATAAGGAGGAAGCATGTTGGGCAATGAGGAAGGAGGTAAAGATGAGGGGAGGATGTTAGGGTGGAGCGGCACAGGTCAAAAGTGATTGTAAGGTAAAAGATGCGAACAGTAGAGAGAGGAAGGGGGAAGAAGGAGACAGAGAAAAAGGAAGAGATGTCACAGATGGAGGATACGGAAGTTGAGGAGGTAAGGAAGCTGAATGAAGGATGGGGAGGGAAAACGGGGAAGGGGGACAGGCGAAGGAAACGTTGAAGAGGAAGAGGGGCAAAATAAATCAGAGGAATAGGAACCTAACAGGCAGCAGGGGAAGAAGATGATTTGGAAAGAAGAGAGACAGGAAAATGGATGCCTACGGACATCATCTGCATGTGACGCCACATCAACACGAGTGTCACTGGGATGGGGTGCAGTTAATGTAGACATTAGGCACGATGTTTCTTAGGAACCATCGCGAAATTTGCCTGGTTATTTGAATCAGCACCTCGGGGCAGCCCAGCTGAGCCAGCTCTCAGTGTGTAACCAAACACGGCGGTGGCGCGCAGGGGGCACACCTGGCACCGGGTGTGGGCG
This sequence comes from Schistocerca americana, assembly GCF_021461395.2. Taxonomy (NCBI): domain Eukaryota; kingdom Metazoa; phylum Arthropoda; class Insecta; order Orthoptera; family Acrididae; genus Schistocerca; species Schistocerca americana. The sequence continues at coordinate 1,265,242,845 of NC_060119.1, forward strand.
GCGCAACCCACGGAGGGCGGCACCCACAGCAGAGCAGAGCACTGACCCAGCACACGGCGGGGGCTCCCGTCACGCATCTCAACTCCCACTGCCTCCTTCATGCTCCAACGCGCATGCTTCTGCTACACAATCGTAGACAGCTAGCACATTACCATTGTCTACGAACGTCTCTCATTCATGGGTTTTGTGCATTTAAGAATACTGTTTAGTAATTGTGAAAATGGTACAAACACACCAAATATTAGCTACTCTGTCCTGCAAGTGCTGTGTGAGAGAGGGCGATATTGATTCACTGTGTCTATGTGAAAAGAAGAAAAAAGAGCGATGTCTGGCAACAGTCATTTGAAGAATCCAGAATCCGAAGGAACTGTGATTAATTGGCGAGAGAAGGGACGAAACAGTCGTTCCATCTACTGGTAAAATGGAAATGAACGTATGGCATTATTGGCCGGGAGGCCCCATCCGGGGAAGTTCGGCCGCCACGTGCAAGTCCTATTTCATTCGACGCCACACTGGGCGACTTGCTCGCCGGTGGTGAGGAGGGAATGATGATGAGGACAACACAACACCCAGTCCAGGAGCGGAGAAAATCTGCAAACCGGCCGGGAGTCGGACCCGGGTCCGCTTGCACCGGAGGCGAGCACTTTTTCACCGAGCTAAGCAGGCGGACTCATCTACTGGTGAATATTGTTCGTCACTCAGGAGCCCTTACCATACAGCATTAATAGAGCAGATATGAGAAAACGCAGACCATCAGTTCGTTTCGTGACGGCTTCTTTTAGCAAGTGCGAGAGTGTTATAGGGAAGCTAATTAAACATTAATGGTACACACTACAAGAGAGGGATTTAGCACCGCAGAGAAGTTGACTGTTGAAGTTACAGGAACGTGCGTTAGAAGAAGAGTTAGGTGACACATTACTGCCTGCTACAGATATCTTGCGAAATGACAATGACGGTAAAATGAGACAAAAATAAGAACCCATACGGAAGCTTTCCGACACTCGTTCCCACGACGCGCCATTCGCGAACGGGATGGGGAGGTATTTGTTTTAAAATAGCTTCCTTCAAAAGGAAAGTACGAGTTTCGGCCGTCACAAGCTATCTTCAGTTAGAAACAGAAATCAGTCGACTGACAGCGCAAGCTAGTCATTTCCATTCGAAGGTTTGCATGACTGAGCCGCACAACGTACCATTTCAAAAAGAATTTTATCAATCACAGACGTCTCCGTTACAGCTAATAGCTGCTTTTTCGAGGAGGATAAATAGTAGTAATAACAGAATCACCCTCCTTCACGCACCTTCAGGTTGTTCACGTAATCAGATACGACTGGAAACTAGTGCATTTGTAAGAAATTGACCAGTGCGGCCACAGCGGACAGTGCCACGGTACACATGAACCATAACGACTTTGCCGTGTTTAGAATCTCCCCGGCCAACTTACCGCAGCACTAGTACAACAGCAGTTAACGCTCAGTTTTATCATCACTTCGCTGGCTCGTTTACAAACGTAGCAGCTGCCGCGGCACGTTAAATCGCTCTCGTTGTGGAGAATACCCTGACAAGGAAATCTCCCCATCGCACCCCCCTCAGATTTAGTTATAAGTTGGCACAGTGGATAGGCCTTGAAACACTGAACACAGATCAATCGAGAAAACAGGAAGAAGTTGTGTGGAACTATGAAAAAAATAAGCAAAATATACAAACTGAGTAATCCATGCGTAGGATATCCAACATCAAGGACAGGTTTACCGCAGAAGCGCAGTGGTCCCGTGGTTAGCGTGAGCAGCTGCGGAATTAGAGGTCCTTGGTTCAAGTCTTCCCTCGGGTGAAAAATTTTATTTTTTATTTTCGCGAAGTTATGATCTGTCCGTTCGTTCATTGACGTCTCTGTTCACTGAAATAAGTTTAGTGTCTGTGTTTTGCGACCGCACCGCAAAACCGTGCGATTAGTAGACGAAAGGACGTGCCTCTCCAATGGGAACCGAAAACATTTAATAGCAAGGTCTTACGATTCCTCCACAGGAAAACACGTCTGATATATTCTATAAGACACTGGTGACGGCATGTGCGTCACATGACGGGAATATGTTGTCGACCCACCTAACTTGTACACTTGGCGAATGGGTAAAAACATTCTTCTACCTTGCCCGATTTAGGTTTTCTTGTGGATGTGATAATCACTCCCAAAAAAGTGATGAAAACATAAGAGTTTGTGACATAAACTGCAACAAATGAATGCAACAGTTTCACAGTCGCACAGTTTTCACTGTGCTCTGTCAAAACATATGTTTTTAACGTTTTCAAATTTTTCCGTGTGTAGACCGTCAAATCCTGCATATGTCCAAGCAAATCTGAACATGTCCTGGAATTTTGGAAAGCGAAGTCGATTATGTGTAAGTGCCTGAACTTTCATAATTGCCTGAAAATAAAAAAATTAAAATTTGCATTCGAGGGAAGACTTGAACCAAGGACCTCTAGCACCGCAGCTGCTCACGCTAACCACGGGACCACTGCGCTCCTGAGGTAAAGCTACCCTTGATGTTGGATATCCTACACATGGATTACTCAGTTTGTATATTTTGCTTATTTTTTTCATAGTTCCACACAACTTCTTCCTGTTTTCTCGATTGATCTGTGTTCACTGTTTCAAGGCCTACCCACTGCGCCAACTTATAACTAAATCTAAGGGGAGTGCGATGGGGAGGTTCCCTTGTGAGAACCCTTTCCGCCTTCAACCAGACGCCAGTGTTGCTCTCGCACTCACAACGCGGCGCATACCACTTTATACGTTCCAGCTCGCGTTTTGGGACGTTACACAGCACTCGGCAATAATTTTGATCGCAGACAAGGCCGATGAGAAGTGCGCACACCCCGACAACGAGGCTGCGCACGCCGAGGTCGCACATTTACCTCCGGATGCCCCTGCCAACGTATTCCTTGACCACGCCCAAACACGTAATGCTCGCAGTGAGGGTGGTCTTCTCAGCAAGAACTCCATGCTGTAACTTCTCATTTACTACACGTTACACTATTAAAGCCCGTAGTTTCGTTTGAAAACCGCGGTAGTTCAAAAGCCGAGGTTTTGCTGGAGGTGGTATTCCCCTATCTCTCTGCGACCTTTCAACTCACTTGCGTAGTCAGTTACAGGGGGCCTACAACAATCGGCCAAGACATTCTGGCTAATTGCTGAATAAAGCTTTGGTTCGCCTTCGGAACGCTTTACAGCAGCGATTTTGCATGGCATGCATTCGACACGTGCTAGTTACGTTCCCAGAAACGTCTGCCACCTTGTGTCTGCATGGGCGGTTTTCCTAGGCGCGGAGCTTGCGCCCAATGACGTCACATACACGTTCCATGGTGTTCAAACATTCGAATTTAGTGGCCAAAGACGTCAACGTGAGTTCACTATCATGCGCTTCAAAGCGCTGCGTAGTGAAATGGATAGTTATCCTGGTGAAAGGTGCCACCGCAGTCGCAGAAGGCATCACGTCTGAACGGGTGGAGGAGGCCCGCAGTAATGTCCATGTACTCCAGAGTTGCCATGTCTTTAATTACTACCAAAGGTTCCATGGAAGTCATGTCATCGTAGCACAGTACTACCCCAATTGGACTACGTCTGTGTCGCTGTCCATATTTCAAGCTAAATTATGTATCCGGACACGTCCATCGACACGGTGTACCAAAAAATTGTGACGCATCTCGCCAGGTGACACTATTTCATTGATCCATGGTCCAGTTTCAATAGTCCCGTGCCCAATGCAATTGTAATTTAGAATGTCGTTGGGTCAACGTGGGAACACGTAGGTCCCATCAGCTGTGGATCCCATGTTCAACAATGTTCGCTGAACGATGTTCTCCGAAACACTTATGCCTGCACCAGAATTTGTCGTCAGATCTGCCGCAGATCGCCGTCCATCTTGCTTTTAGAGCGACCAAGTGCCCGATCTCCATGTTCACTGAAGGAGCATTAACGTCCAACGCCATGTCGCCTACTCTTGGTTTCAACCCTCTTCAACCAATTTCCGTAGGTGCTGATGACAGTGTCACGCGAACAGATGACAAGGTGTGCCGTTTTCGGGTTCCTCGTTCCATGGAACTGTGCCGTAACAAACTACGGCGTGTCGCTTATCTCGGTGGATTTTCGCATCTGCGGCTAGAACCATTCCTCATTCGTCTCTCATTCGCTTATGTACTTTCCCTACCGCGTGTCACGCTTCAATGGTCATAATTTTTTGGTTCCTCAGTGTATGGTTTAAAGTAAATTCCGAACCACGGTGCAGCTTGACAGTTCACGACAATAGACCATTGCGAGTGGAGAAATACGTGATAAACTACATAAAAGAATCCCGTGATGACTAGGATCGAAGCAAGGCCCTTGGGATCTCTTCTCAGGCACCTGACTGCAAACTCAACGAGCTTTATTAAATCCATACATGTCTACTACATACTGTGGTGTCACCGCCAGACACCACACTTGCTAGGTGGTAGCCTTTAAATCGGCCGCGGTCCGTTAGTATACGTCGGACCCACGTGTCGCCACTATCAGTGATTGCAGACCGAGCGCCGCCACACGGCAGGTCTAGAGAGACTCTAGCACTCGCCCTAGTTGTACAGCTGACTTTGCTAGCGATGGTTCACTGACAAAATACGCTCTCATTTGCCGAGACGATAGTTAGCATAGCCTTCAGCTACGTTCTTTGCTACGACCTAGCAAGGCGCCATTACCAGTTACTATTGATGGTGTAAAACATGTACCGTCAAGAGCGATGTTCACCAATTATGAATTAAAGTTAAGTATTCCAGTAGTTACGTACGTTCTTTGCTACTATAAATTCCTTGTCCTGTTCCAGACCTCACGCCAGCCTGCGTGAGCTTAAACGCGTGCCTTTCGGCTTCCTCATAGTGGCTTGGCTGCCTTGTCAAGCCACAACACATACATACTCTGCCAGCCACCGTACGGTGCCTATTAGAGGGTACCTTCTTCCGCTACAAGTCATTTCCTCTCCTGTTCCACTAGCAAAGAGCGCGAGGAAAAAACGACTCCCTAGGCTCCCTAATTTCTTATCTTCGTGGCCTTTGCGCGAAGAGTACGTTGGCGGCATCAGAATCGTTCTGCAGTCAGCTTCAAATGCTGGTACTCTAAATTTTCTCCACAGTAATCCATCCTCAGACTCTCACAGCATGATGGTACGCCGTGGCGGTGAATGGAGAGGGTGTTGTCACTCTACGGACATCAACCGTCGAAATAAATGCTTTTCGGGTCGAGACTGTTTACAATACAATTTTAAAGTATTTCTTAACAGTGTTCCTAGAAAAGAACGTCGCCTCCCCTCCTGCGATTTTGAGTTCCCGGATCATCTCCTCAACACTTGCATGTTTTTCGAACCTATCGCTAAAAATTCTAGCAGCCCACCTCCGAATTACTTCAATGTCTTCCTTTAATCGATAGTGCAGATCACAAACACTCGAACAGCACTCAAGGATAGGTCGCACTAGCGTCCTGAATGCGGTCTCTTTTACACACGAACGAAACTTACCCAAAGTTCTTGCTACCACAATTCTCAAATGCTCATTTCATTTCATATCGCTTTGTAACGCTACGCCAAAATGTTTAAACGACATGTTTGTTTCAATCAGGACACTACCAATGCTGTGTCCGAACATACGATGGGTTTTTCCTACTCCTGCGCATTAACTTACATTTTTCTGCATTTAGAGCAATCTGGAATTCATCACACCATTTATAAATTTTGTGAGAATCGCCTTGTTTCCTCCTGCAGTCACTCAACGGCGACCCCTTCCTGTACACCACAGCACCATCAGCAAACAACGGCAGATTGCTGCCCACCCTGTCCGCCGCCAGATCATTTATTTACAGAGAAAATAGTAGCGGTCCTACCACACTTCCTTAGGCCACTCCTGACGATATCCTTGTCTCTGATGAAAACTCGCCGTCGAGGACGACATACCGGGTTCTATTACTTAGGAAGTCTTCGAACCACTCACACATCCTGAGAAACTATTGCATACACTCGTACCTACTTTAACAGTCTGCAATGGGGCATCGTGTCAAATGCTTCTCTCACCTATAAATACGGAATCTGCCCGTTGCTCTTCATCCATACTTCGCAGTACGAGGTGCGGCTAGAAAAAAACCGGACTGGTGCTGGAAAAAACATTTATTTACAATTATTTACAATTTCATGTTTTCTCCTTCAATGTACTCTCCTCCTCGGTCTCTACACCGCTCCATACGAATTTTCCACTGTTCATAGCAATGCTGCAGATCATTTTCGGTAAGTCCATACATTACTTCCGTCGCTTTTTCTTTTACTGCTTCAACAGTCTCAAATCTAGTTCCTTTCAAAGCTGACTTGACTTTAAAGAAAAGAAAAAAGTCACAGGGGGCCAAATCAGGTGAGTAGGGTGGATGATCTAAGATGGGAATGTTGTGTTTTGCCAAAAACGTCTTCACTGACAACGCACTGTGAGCTGGGGCATTGTCTTGGTGAAGGGTCCATGACTTTTTTCTCCACAAATCGTTCCGTTTTCTCCGTACTCGCTCACGTAGGGTAGCCAGGACGCTAATGTAGTAATGCTGATTCACTGTTTGTCCCTCTGGTACCCAATCAATGTGCACAATCCCTTTGATGTCAAAAAAAACAATCATCATTGCCTTGAATTTCGATTTTGACATTCGTGCTTTTTTTTGTCGTGGAGAACCAGGAGTTTTCCAATGCATCGATCGGCGTTTAGTTTCGGGATCGTAAGTAAAAAACCACGATTCATCGCAAGTAATAACATTTTGTAAGAAGGTGGGATCACTTTCAATGTTTTCCAGGATGTCGGAACAAATCATTCTTCGGCGTTCCTTCTGTTCAATTGTGAGACACTTTGGAACCATTTTTGAACACACTTTGTTCATGTTGAAGCTTTCATGAAGAATCTGCCTAACACTTTCCTTGTCAACTCCTATTAACTCAGACACTGCTCTGATTGTTAAACGGCGATCTTGTCGAACAAGTTTACCGATTTTTTCAATGTTTGCATCAGTTTTTGCTGAAATGGTCTGCCAGTGCGAGTGTCATCACTGGTGTCTTCGCGGCCATCTTTAAATCGTTTAAACCGCTCAAACACTTGTGTTCGCGATAAACGATCATCGCCGTACACTTGTTGTAACATTACAAACGTTTCGCTTGCAGATTTTCCTAGTTTGAAACAAAATTTGATGTTAACACGCTGTTCTTTCTGTACACTCAACATTTTCCGACGCACAGACAAAACGTCAACTACTTAAAACAGACGCCACGGGCAGACTGAGTGCAGGAGGCAGATGAAACTCGAGCAGTAGGCGGAGCGAGAGTCACGTGACAGGCCACGCGACTTTCAGCCTTATTGCATTCGTTTTATTGTTTCACCAGTACTAGTCCGGTTTCTTTCTAGCCACACCTCGTATATCATGTGAGGAAAGAACAAGCTGAGGTTCGCACGAGCGATGCTCTCTAAGCCCGTGTTGATTCGTGGACATAAGCTTTTCGGCCTCTATGTAATTTATTATATTCGAACTCAGAATATGTTCTTTAATTACGTTAAGGATATGGGTCTGTAATTTTACCGGTTCGATCTTTTATCCTTCTTACATGTAGGAGTCACCTGCGCTTTTTTCCAGTAGTTTGGGACTTAGCGCTGGGCAGGAGATTCGTGATAAATGCAAGGTAAGTAAGCAGGCAGTGCCGTCGAGTACTCGTTATAAAACCGGACGGGGATTCCATCCGCACCTGGTCAGTTATTTGTTTTCGACTGTTTCAGTTGTTTCTCTATGCCAGGGATGCTTATTAATATCTGGTCATACGGTTCTGTGTGCGTCGTGAAACGGCGGCATGTTCGTACGATTCTCCTGCATGAACGAGTTCTTAAACGCGAAATTTAAAACTTCGGCTTTCGTGTTACTGTTCTCTACTGACACACCAGATTGGTCAACGAGTGTCTGTACGGAAGCAAAATAGAAATACATGCACACATTGCAAACCTTACTTCGGAAAACAAGGCGTTACGTTATAGTATGAGGTGCATATCAATGATTAAGGTGGTGGACCATGTCCGAAGTTGAAATAACCGTTGGAATTCGAAATAGGTGCCAGTTACAAAAGAAAGATAGGACGCCGACATTGGGCAGCCCGGTTCGAAAGGCAGGAAGCGCGAGTTGCGGCGGCCTAGAGAGGAGACACACCACCGCTGTCCACAGGCCGACTTTCCCAAGTGGTTAGCCGCAGTTGGCGCCTCTGCGCTAATCGTGTGGCGTCCGCTGTTCCAGGCCGCCGCTGTCCCCACGGAGCGGACTCTGCGCAGCGGCGCGCTGCACCAGGAGACCCGCCCATAGCCGTCATTCTCTCCACACTCTTGTTGACAACAGGTCGGAGGCGAAACCATCAGCAGCAGCGCCATTGCCACGACAAACTGTGAGGCTGTTGTCTTGCTAGCAGTGCCCAATGGCTGACATGGGACTGATGCTGACTTTGAATGCCACTAGCAATAAACTATTAGCTAACAGAGGTGACTATGACTTTCCCAATGCAGCACTGAAATAGGCAAAGTATGTACGTTGCCCTCCGCGACTGGAGTTAGCTGACAGAAGTTTTTCTGGGTGAAGCACCGAGACATATTTTGAAACAAATGTCACTGAATAAAACAAACGGTTCAGCCACGTTGCAGTGGCTCCTTTGGGTCTACTTACGAAAAAACTTTTCCATCAGTGACCCCAGCACAGTTGCTTTTACATCCAAAAAACTTCTTTATTAACTGACTCCAGCTGCTAAAGTCTACGCACTTACACTGTTTCAGTGATACACTTGCAAAATCAAAGTTATGTGATCTTTAAACACTTATCTAATACGTTAGGTGGTGTGATCACACGAGGGTAATAAGGAACGCAGCACTTTTTTTTAGGAAGCAGGTTGGTTTTATTCAGGATTCTAATACATCATCTTATCTCCCTCCCCCCCCCCCCCCCCCCCCCCGCCTCTTTAGGCTACAAAACCCTATTTTTGAACATAATCTTCGCTCAATGCGACGGCCTTACGCCACCTTACTGGCATGTCATGTGCGCGCATGGTACTACTCCGTACTACCCCACTGATCGACGTCGGAGCCAATGTCTCGCTGCATCGATAACCTCTGCATGATCCACGTACTGCTTCCCGCGGAGCGCATCCTTCATCCTTAACTGGGCCAACGAGATGAAAGTCGGAAAGTGCGAGATCCGGGTTGTAGGGTGGACGAGGAAGAACAGTCCAGTGAAGTTTTGTGAGCTCCTCTCGGGTGTACAGACTTGTGTGAGACCTTGGGTTGTCATGGTGAAGTTCGTTTGCATTTTTGTGACGACAAACACAGTGAAGTTTTCATGAAAGTACACTTCAGAGTTGATTATTGCATGGTAAAGGGTGTCATCAAACACAACAAGGCCGTCGCCACGACTTTACTGCCTGAGGGTGCGGCTTTGTACATTTTCTTCGGAAGACAGGTGTATCTGATTATAGTCGAGTTTTATCGCCTGTGACGATGTTCGACACAAAATTGCCACTATCAGCGCAAGCAATTCTGCACACATGGTCCTTTGTTCCTGTTTATGGTCTTCTATTTGCGACGAGGAACCCAGTAAGAACACATCTTTGAGTACCCTAACAGGTGGACGAGTGTGTCAGCGCTACCAACTGAGACGTCCAGCTGAGCAGCGAGGTATTTCATTGTGATCCGTCGATCATCTGGAATGAGTGTGTGCGCACGTTCCAGCACTGCAGCAGTCAAAGCTGTGTGCGGCCGGCCGGCACGTGGCGGATCCGACAGGCTTGCGCGATGGCGGCAGTCACCTCGCCCAACGACTCACCGTGCTTTTGTTCACTGCCAGATCTCTGTACATATTCTGCAGGCGCCTATAAATATCTTCGATGCTCTTGTTTACCATCAAAAGAAACTGAGCTCTGCGTGGACCGCAGCTCTGTTACAGACGCCGCTTTCAAGGACGCCATTTTCAAGGTTACGTATAGCGCCGCCACGTTTCGGAACTTCATGCAGCTATGTAGGGGATGGAGAGGGGAATGTTTGTACGATGTCCTACAAGTTCAGTATTTCTCCTGTCGAAACTGGCCGAGAGAAAAAAAATATTGCATTGCTTATTGGACGCCTCTCGTGATATGACTCTTCATAATGGATTCGCCCGCTTTTTCTGTCTGACTTCGACGTATCGTCATGCGGTTGTTTGGCTTGTTGTAAAAATGACGCATGCACGTGACCCTGTATCATCTGAAAGTAGCCGGAAAGCTGAAACTGCGTAGTGACCTCGGAAAGCAAGTCAAGTCGTCCCACGCGGAGACCACCGCGCAAGAACAGCAGCGTATTGTCGCAAGCGACAACGTTCCTGGTTCCCTGCAGAGACAGTTCTGCTGCTGTACGGATAACAAATACATCACAGTCCGGGAATGAAATGACGTGGGAATGGGAAACGTGGTCCGAAGTTTAAATAAACGAGACAGTACAATTCTTGTGCGCAAAACGTTTAGATTTCACACAGATTCACCGTGAAGATCTGGCGAAGTATGGACCAAATGCAGTTCGTGCCCAACCATATTGAAATGGCTCCAACAATTTGACCGAGGCCGCACAGACTTGGGTGACCAGATCTCGCTACATGCGATTTCCCTCTTTTCGACAAGCTGAAAGAATGTTTGCGGGGAAAGAGAATTCCCAATGATGACAAAGTTCACACATAGGTCCACGAATGACTCCGTGACAGAGGAGAAGATTTCTACCATCGAGGAAGTGAAGGAATGGTGAAACGTTCAGTCTGTTATTTATAAAGACTTGGAGAATGTGTCGAGAAATAATGTGTTTGTATCCGTGTCTCTTTGAAGTGGAGTGCAGCAATCAAAGGTTACGGTGCGTGCCACAGTAATGTATACCTTACTTTTTGAAGTCCCCTCGTACATAGTTCTGAAGTAACAATAGACCAACTTGTTGTTGTTGTTGTTGTTTTTGTTGCAGTCTTCAGTCTGAGAAAGGGTTTGATGCAGTTCTCCATGATGGGTTACCCACTGCAAGTGTCTTCATCACTGCATAACTGCCGCAACCTGCATTCATAAAAATTCCTTACCAAATTCAAGCCTTGGTCTCCCTGTATGCTGTTTACTTTAGTCTCCAATAACAGACTGACGATTGCTTAATGCCTCGGGATGTATCCTATCTTTTAGTCAAGTCATGACATAATTTTTTATTTTCCTAATTCGATTCAGTAACTCATGATTAGTTACTCGAACTACCCATCTATTCTTCAACTTTCTCGTGTAGCAGGACATTTCAAAATACCTCTATTTTCTCGTCTTCTGGATTGTTTATATCTCGCTTTTCATTAACGTGCAAGGCTGCATGCAAATTAATTTCCTCAGAGATAACCCTCTGACATTCAAAGTTATGGACTTCGAACACTGCTTTGGCAGAAGGATTGACAACTTAATATAATGTTATTGCATCTTCTTGGTTACGTTCACATTTGAATTACAGCTGCATAGTTTCCGCTAAAAGTGCATCATTAGTGAAAATACAAAATATGAAAGCATACAAAAAGGTTTACAGCAGATTACAAATCGCAGTGGTTCATTACAATGGTTACCATGTTCCTCAGCCGTTTTCATGTGATTAATGGATTTTGTAGAATAATTTTTATACATTTTGGGCTGTTCTTAACGCCTCACATTTGATCATTGTATGTCCTTGATGTCACTAAATACTGTACACCAAGTCATCTGTTAGCGTGGAGGAGTTGTGAGTATCTACTAGGTGCGAGGAGCTGAACGCTTGTATCAGATTTGCAGTTCTTCTGTAAGTAATTCGTGTCATTGTTCCTTAAACAATGACTTTCTAAACTGTTGCTTGGTTAATATTCACACCTGTCAGTACCTGCCTTCTTTTGCAGGCCAAAAAATTGAAGCACGAAGCAGCAAAGTTGGGCAAGAAAAGAATTTACCCTTCGAAAGATTTTTGGAGGCTGTGGAACCGAGCAGAGAGAAACTACAGCCGGCCGAAGTGGCCGTGCGGTTAAAGGCGCTGCAGTCTGGAACCGCAAGACCGCTACGGTCGCAGGTTCGAATCCTGCCTCGGGCATGGATGTTTGTGATGTCCTTAGGTTAGTTAGGTTTAACTAGTTCTAAGTTCTAGGGGACTAATGACCTCAGCAGTTGAGTCCCATAGTGCTCAGAGCCATTAGCCAGAGAAACTACACTAATTCCCCCGTACAAAGAGCAAGTACTGCAGCGTTTCGGCGACACCAAGTGCTTTTACGACAATGTTGTTAGGTGAGCAAAGGTGCAGAGTAGAGACGGGGAAAAATGTTCATCTTTGGGAATTCGTTCATAGGTGACAGGTCCCTTTTTGGACCCATTCGTTGACAGTCCAGACCTGGGGTATCCTCGGACTTCCATCCCTTTCAGTTGCTTAAAGATTCTCTACGGGGAACACACTTTGAGCATGACGGGAGTGTCGGTCATGCACTGAAAACATGGCTACGCCTACAGGACAAGAGCTTTTACCAGCAGGGAATACATGTTCTTCGACAACGTTGGCGTACGGCCACAGAACGTGATGGACTACGTAGAAAAATAGGACGTGGGCAAGACAGGTTGATGTATATTGGCACCAAATTCTGACTCTTTAACAATAAATACGTCGTGAGAGAAAAGAAGGTGGGGCATTACTTACTGGACGACCCTCGTAGTACTTAAAAATATCGGCTATTCAGAGCTGAAACACCGGTACGGGTCGGTACTGGCCACCCCCCAGACGGTGGCGGCCCGGCCAGCTGGCGGCTGTGGGGCAGCGACCCGGCGTGGCCGCGGCCGCGGCTGCGCCCTGCCCCGGTATCGAGCGGCGGCGCGCTGGGCCAAGGACACAGCCAGCGCCGCTGCTGCTGCTGCTTAGCAACCGCCCCGCCTGGGCTCCGCTGTAGGGATGAGGAAAACCGATACCGGCTAAAACCGACACCGGCGTTTTAGTTCCGAATAACCGGTACTTTTCGGTGCTTGTTTGGTCTTGGTTATCTATATACTGGATGGTCAAAGAGTCAGTATAAATTTGAAAACTTAATAAACCACGGAATAGTGTAGGTAGAGAGGTAAAAATTGACACACATGCTTGGAATGACATGGGGTTTATTAAAACCGAAAAATAAGTATTGCTAAAGGCGTGAAAGATCTCTTGCGCGCGTCGTTTGGTGATGATGGTGTGCTCAGCCGCCACTTTCGTCATGCTTGGCCTCCCATGTCCCCAGACCTCAGTCCGTGCAATTATTGTCTTTGGGGTTACCTGAAGTCGCAAGTGTATCGAAATAGACCGACATCTCTAGGGATGCTGAAAGACAACATCCGACGCCAATGCCTCACCATAACTCCGGACATGCTTTACGGTGCTGTTCACAACATTATTCCTCGACTACAGCTGCTGTTGAGGAATGATGGTGGACATATTGAGCATTTCCTGTAAAGAACATCATCTTTGCTTTGTCTTACTTTGTTATGCTAATTATTGCTATTCTGACCAGATGAGGCGCCATCTGACAGAATTTTTTTGAACTTTTGTATTTTTTTTTTTTGGTTCTAATAAAACTCCATGTCATTCCAAGCATGTGTGTCAATTTGTACCTCTCTATCTACATTATTCCGTGATTTATTCAGTTTCATATTTAAACTGACTTTTTGATCACCCGGTATATAAAAGAAAGTCGTATTATTTAAACTATTTGTAACTCAAGAACGGCTGGACCGATTTGGCTGAAAATTGGTGGAGAGGTAGCTTAGAACCAGGAGACGGACATAGGATACCTTTTATCCCGTTCGACAGCTATAAAACGCGGTATAACAAAAACGCATCTGGCATGGAATAACAAAACGCAAATGTCAACTAAACGTCTATGGTTAAGTATCAGTATATATCATTAATTAAAAGTTTAAAGAAATAATTTGTATTTTCTTTGAATCATCATTAACAATGCCGCGACCATTGCTGACTATCGGTAATGGTCAAGTACCTGTCGCAGAATCGAGCGGATTGATTTCATTTCCTCATAATTTCTGTAACTTTGTCTCATCGAAAGACGAACTTATCAACAAAGTATTCCCAGACATCATTACTAACTACAAAAGTAATGAATGGTTGAGTGAGCGAGCAATTTTAGCGGCTAAGAATAAAGATGTAGATGACCTAAACTACATAATTCGGAATGAGATCATTGGTAAAATGCATTCATTTCAATCCCTTGACTGCGTAACAAATGAAGATGAAGCCACCAACTATCCAATTGAATTTTTAAACTCCTTGGAAGTGCCTGGCTTACCACCGCACAATTTACGCCTAAAAGTTGGCTCCGTAGTAATCATGCTTCGAAACATAAACCAACCAAAACTGTGCAACGGTACGCGTTTGATGGTAAGTAAATTGATGAACAATGTTATTTACGCGACGATACTCGAAGGAAAATTCGAAGGTAAGGAAGTTCTCATTCAGAGGATCCCGATGATACCAACCGATATGCCGTTTGAGTTTAAAAGACTTCCATTTCCGATCCGTCTTGGATTCGCCATGACCATTAAAAATCACAACGCCAATCCTTGAAAGGTTGTGGTTTAAATCTGGAATATCCATGTTTTTCACATGGTCGGTTATATGTGGCATGTTCACGAGTGGGAAGACCATCTGCGTTGTTTGCTCTTGCGCCTGACACTAAAAACAAAATGTCGTGTATCACAACGTACTTAATTGAAGAGTGGAAGCTATGCACCAAAAAACATAAAGAATAAAGAATCAAAACTTAATTTTTTCATTTGTATTTCCTAATAAAAAATTGAACTTAACATCCAAAATCTGATTATTTATTGGCTTTAAGGCGGAAGGGAGTTCGTCGGGTCAGCTAGTAATAGTTATTTTTATGTTGTGCTTATAGCCAGAAGCAAAACCAATATATCAAATTCACATAGCAGTGGTGCTAAAATTTTTGTTTCTTAAACAAAACTTTAAGAAAATTGGATTTCGTTGGAAGTTCCGTGACTCCTCTAAGAATCGTATCGTCTTTCAGTGATGCTGATGAAAGAAGTCAGCTTGCAGATAAAAAAAAATGGTTCAAATGGCTCTGAGCACTATGGGACATAACCGCTGCGATCATCAGTCCCCTAGAACTTAGAACTACTTAAACCTAACTAACCTAAGGACATCACACACATCCATGCCCGAGGCAGGATTCGAACCTGCGACCGTAGTGGTAGCGCAGTTCCAGACTGTAGCGTCTAGAACCGCTCGGCCACTGCGGCCGGCGCTTACAGATCAGCACATCACAGAATGAGTAGTTATGAGCACATTGGGCAGTAAATATTGGCCGGTGGATTAATTCCTTGCTGAAGCTGTACTCAGTGTCACGCCATTGTGGATGGTAAACGCTATATTTTGTCAACCGTGTAAACTGCTCACCTGATTTTTTTAAATGAGCATTTCTGCTTCTCTCAATTAAAAAAAACAATTGTAATCATACTCCCATTAAAAGGAAAGATATATTTCACTAAAAACGAGTTTCTCATTCTAAATAATTAAAGAAAAAGAGCGATACAAATTTTACACGATAACTTATTATTTGTCTGTCATAACAATTCATTAATGGTTGACAAAAAAAACAGAAAACAGCTTATCTGGTGCCTGTGTCTCTACAACACACCTTTATCTGCTCGTAGCCCTTCAGAATGGACAAGTTACCGCGAAAAGTAGAGTACTCCAGTACCAGTTTGCACTCCTCAGGATTGAATATTTGTAATTCCGAAATAGAGATACGGGATTCGATTGTAAAATGATTTTAGTATCAGTAGGAGAATACTGGTGAATGTCCTATTCAAAACATCATTATTTTTCAAGAAAAAGAGCGAACAGTGGATCGACTTAGTTTCATTAGTTTTAATTGATATCTTAATTCGATGTATCTTGTAACGTACGAAGCAAAAATCTGACGGAGTCTTACATTTTTTCAATCTACGTTCGAAGTCTACGTTTACTGCTGGAAATACTAGGGAAAAAAAAACATGAAAATCTGTTATTTCAGAAACTAGGTAAATTAAGCAGTTTTAACAATTGGGATACACCAGAGATGAAAAAACAGGTACAACTGAAAACCGGTTATTTCAACGATAATGACCATCCCTATCTCATTGTTATCGTTGAAACCAGTGGTTTTCAGTAATACCAGTTCGTTTTAACCTGACTGTCAAAGCCACTCAAAATAACCGGTTTGTGAAATACACGATTTTCAGTTTTTTCTCAAACGAAATAGGTAAATAAAAGCCCACCCCTCCACCGTTCGCTTTTTTTCTAGAAAAGTAACGATAGGTTGAATACTACAAAACAACATCGTTATTCTCCTATTTGTTATTATGAAAAGTCAGTGGTGAGCCTGGAGAACTCTACCTTTTGTGTTAAGTTGTCCGTTTCCAAGGCACCAAGCAGATAAGAGTAGGTTAGTCGCAGACAGCAGATCAGTCACTTTCTATTTTAATTCTAACCTATGAATGAAGGATACGTTTGAGGTTCTCTAACGCTATAGATACAGCAATAAGGAATAGCGCAGTAGGCAGTACAGTTGAAGTGGAATGGACGTCTCTAAAAAGGGCCATCACAGAAGCTGGGAAGGAAAACATAGGTACAAAGAAGGTAGCTGCGAAGAAACCATGGGGAACAGAAGAAATACTTCAGTTGATTGATGAAAGGAGGAAGTACAAACATGTTCCGGGAAAATCAGGAATATAGAAATACAAGTCGCTGAGGAATGAAATAAATAGGAAGTGCAGGGAAGCTAAGACGAAATGGCTGCAGGAAAAATGTGAAGACATTGAAAAAGATATGATTGTCGGAAGGACAGACTCAGCATACAGGAAGGTCAAAACAACCTTTGGTGACATTAAAAGCAACGGTGGTAACATTAAGAGTGCAACGGGAATTCCACTGTTAAATGCGGAGAAGAGAGCAGATAGGTGGAAAGAATACATTGAAAGCCTCTATGAGGGTGAAGATTTGTCTGATGTGATAGAAGAAGAAACAGGAGTCGATTTAGAAGAGATAGGGGATCCAGTATTAGTATCGGAATTTAAAAGAGCTTTCGAGGACTTACGGTCAAATAAGGCAAAAGGGATAGATAACATTCCATCAGAATTTCTAAAATCATTGGGGAAGTGGCAACAAAACGACTATTCACGTTGGTGTGTAGAATATATGAGTCTGGCGATATACTATCTGACTTTCGGAAAAGCATCATCCACACAATTCCGAAGACGTCAAGAGCTGACAAGTGCGAGAATAGTCGCACAATCAGCTTAACAGCTCATGCATCGAAGCTGCTTACAAAAATAATATACAGAAGAATGGAAAAGAAAATTGAGAATGCGCTAGGTGACGATCAGTTTGGCTTTAGGAAAAGTAAAGGGACGAGAGAGGCAATTCTGACGTTACGGCTAATAATGGAAGCAAGGCTAAAGAAAAATCAAGACACTTTCATAGGATTTGTCGACCTGGAAAAAGCGTTCGACAATATAAAATGGTGCAAGCTGTTCGAGATTCTGAAAAAAGTAGGGGGAGAGACGGGTCATATACAATATGTACAACAACCAAGAGGGAATAATAAGAGTGGACAATCAAGAACGAAGTGCTCGTATTAAGAAGGGTGTAAGACAAGGCTGTAGCCTTTCGCCCCTACTCTTCAATCTGTACATCGAGGAAGCAATGATGGAAATAAAAGAAAGGTTCAGGAGTGGAATTAAAATACAAGGTGAAAGGATATCAGTGATACGATTCGCTGATGTCATTGCTATCCTGAGTGAAAGTGAAGAAGAATTAAATGATCTGCTGAACGGAATTAACAGTCTAATGAGTACGCAGTAAGGTTTGAGAGTAAATCGGGGAAAGACGAAGGTAATGAGAAGTAGTAGAAATGAGAACAGCGAGAAACTTATCATCAGGATTGATGGTCACGAAGTCAATGAAGTTAAGGAATTCTGCTACCTAGGCAGTAAAATAACCAATGACAGACGGAGCAAGGAGGACATCAAAAGCAGACTCGCTATGGCAAAAAAGGCATTTCTGGCCAAGAGAAGTCTACTAATATCAAATACCGGCCTTAATTTGAGGAAGAAATTTCTGAGGATGTACGTCTGGAGTACAGCATTGTATGGTAGTGAAACATGGACTGTGGGAAAACCGGAAAAGAAGAGAATCGAAGCATTTGAGATGTGGTGCTATAGACGAATGTTGAAAATTAGGTGGACTGAGAAGGCAAGGAATGAAGAGGTTCTACGCAGAATCGGAGAGGAAAGAAATATGTAGAAAACACTGATAAGGAGAAAGGACAGGATGATAGGACGTCTGCTAAGACATGAGGGAATGACTTCCATGGTACTAAGAGGGAGCTGTAGAGGGCAAAAACTGTAGAGGAAGACAGAGATTGGAATACCCCAAGCAAATAATTGAGGACGTAGGTTGTACGTGCTACTCTGAGATGAATGAATTATTGTTCCAGCAACGACAGACCAGCTGTGGGCACGTCTTGAACGCTGCGCGTGCACACATATCATCTATTAGGTCACGTCACATGTCAACAGCTACATTATCATCTGAGCAATGCTGTACCAAGTCTTTCATACATATTCTGACTGTCGGACTGTTATCAAAATAGCACTGACCGCTTCGTCTGATTGCCATTAAAATAGCGCTGACTTCTTTTCTCATTTTCTATAATAATCCAATGTTTAAAAGCAATGGAATTTTTTTCAAATAAACATTACTGATTCTTTTAAAAAGCTATATTTAAAACCAAAAAATTTAAAACAGCAAATCGATATACTGGCATGGAAGAAAATATTATGTATCAAGCTAAGAAACTGGTATGGGTCACCTATGCCCCACAAGAACGGGCTTATATTAAATGGTACTTGTAAGTTCATACCAAAAGAAAGTACTCACAAATGCTATGACGTTGGTTACAGAATTAAGGAAGGTGTCGTAACGTTTTGGGTAATCAATGTATGATGCACTCCGACAACAACCCGTGTGTGTTAAGTAAATTGAAGGTGGTGGGGCCGTCCGGAGTGGCCGAGCGGTTAAAGGCGCTACAGTCTGGAACCGCACGACCGCTACGGTCGCAGGTTCGAATCCTGCCTCGGGCATGGATGTGTGTGATGTCCTTAGGTTGGTTAGGTTTAAGTAGTTCTAAGTTCTAGGGGACTTATGACCACAGCAGTTGAGTCCCATAATGCTCAGAGCGATTTGAAGGGGAGGGGGAGGGCGGGAGAGGGGGGGAGAGAAAGGAAAGGAAAACAAAGGAACTAATGATATCAGTTACATAGGGACTTTATGCGGAATCAGCAGCGATGAGTGAAACTGTGTGCTGGACGGGGACTAGAGCCTGCTATCTCCCTCTTACTTGGCTGTTTGCTGCGGTAACCACTGCGCCACCCGGACACAGGGCTTACTGCAGCTCCGCGAGCCATCCAACGGTGTGTGGCGGAGGGCACTTTACTTTCTGTACATTCCCACCTACGCGTCACCTACGCGCCGCCTCGGCCAAGTCCTCCATTCTCGCTAATATTAGATTCCCGGTGGAGTTCCAACGTAACTGCGCATCCACACTGAGGGTTGTGGATTTATTGCCCATTGAGGCGAATCAATCAGACGAATGTGGTGTCCATTCTTTCGCACAGAACTGTTGTCTTAGGGTCGTACTGTGTCTGCATTTTGCACCAGCGTAGTTCGCGGGTTGCCCTCCAGACTGCTCGCCTGAGCTGCGGAGCCAGCCACAGGGCGGTTTTCCCATCGCGCCCGTCGCCGCCACCCATTACCGCTCCCTGACAGGAATGCCAGTTGCGTAACGCAGCGCTTCGTGGCGCGCGCGGGCGCGCAGCCAAGGAGGGTGGGAGGTTGGCCACACGCGTGCGTGTGCGTGTGTTGGCTGCCGTCACGTGCGCACGCATTGTCTCTGCCGGCCACATGGCGCCACCACCGCATTGTCTGCACCGGTCGCTCGCGAGGCAAATTTTTTCCCCGCTTATTTTTTTAGTATCGGCAACATTGCAATTTCGCAATGCCGTTCTGAATTGATGACACAGCAAGTTTTAATATCCGCAAACAATAACCGCGTAAGATTAAAATTCGCTGCCGGAAATTAAATTTTATCATATATTCCATTCTCTCGCTTCATTTGTCCCCGTTTCGGCGGCGCATCTTTACCCACGGGGTTTGGTGACGATCCGAATACACCCGCGTCTTCGGGAGACCGATCCGAGTATCTGCAGTGCCATACTGCCGTTAGTTTTCTGTCGATTCATCGAACGCATTTCCTAGTAGAAGGAGCACAGCTTCGCTGGAGGGCCTGTTGGATTGTTCAAGCGACCATGCTAAGCAACGCTTCTTACCAGTAGATCACAGATGACTGCATTAGTCGCGTACTGAGGGGGCGAAGGAAAAAAAAAAAAAAAATCACGTCGTACCTGTATGCGCAAATATATTTACAGTTTCATCATCGTTTTTGACTCGAATACTTTATTTCAAATTCTAAAGTTGGTAGGGGTAAAATACAGAGAGCGAAAGGCTATTTACAATTTGTACAGACACCAGATGCCAGTTATAAGAGTCGAGGGGCATGAAAGGGAAGCAGTGGTTGGGAAGGGAGTGAGACAGGGTTGTAGTCTCTCCCCGATGTCATTCAATCTGTATATGGAGCAAGCAGAAAACGAAACAAAAGAAAATTTCGGAGTAGGTATTAAAATCTATGGAGAAGAAATAAAAACTTTGAGGTTCGCCGATGACATTGTAATTCTGTCAGAGACGGCAAAGGACTGGAAGAGCGGTTGAACGGAATGGAAAGTGCTTGAAAGGAGGATATAAGATGAACATCAACAAAAGCAAATCGAGGATAATGCAATGTAGTCGAGTTAACTCGAGTGATGCTGAGGGAACTAGATTAGGACATGAGACACTTAAAGTAGTAAAGGAGTTTTGCTATCTGGGGAGCAAAATAACTGATGATGGTCGAAGTAGAGAGGATATAAAATGTAGACTGGCAATGGCAAGAAAAGTGTTTCTGAAGAAGAGAAATTTGTTAACATCGAGTATAGATTTAAGTATCAGCATGTCGTTTCTGAAAGTATTTGTATGGAGTGTAGCCATGTATGGAGGTGAAACATGGACGATAAATAGTTTGGACAAGAAGAGAATAGAAGCTTTCGAAATGTGGTGCTACAGAAGAATGCTGAAGATTAGATGTGTACATCACATAACTATTGAGGAGGTATTGAATAGAGTTGGGGAGAACAGGAGTTTGTGGCACAACTTGACTAGAAGAAGGGGGTTGGTAGGACATGTTCTGAGGCATCAAGGGATCACAAATTTAGTATTGGAGGGCAGTTTGGAGGGTAAAAATCGTAGTGGGACCCCAAGAGATGAAAACAGTACGCAGATACAGAAAGATGTAGGTTGCAGTAGGTACTGGGAGATGAAGAAGCTTGCACAGTATAGAGTAGCATGGACAGCTGCAGCAAACCAGGCTCAGGACTGAAGACCACAACAACAACATCATTTTAATGAGGTGACGAAAGTCATGGGACAGCAATACGCACATACACAGATGGCACTAGTATCGCGAATACAAGGTATAACAGGACAGTATTTTGGCGCAGCTGTCATTTGTACTCGGATGACTCGTGTGGGAAGGTTCCTCACGTGATTATGGCCACACGACAAGAATTAACAGACTTTGAACTTAGAGAGGTAGTTGGAGCTAGACGCTTGGGACATTCCATTTCGGAAATAGTTAGGGACTTTAATACTCCGAGATCCACAGTGACAAGAGTGTGCCTAGATCACTTAACGACGGAGACCAGCGGCGTTTGCGTAGAGTTGTCATTGCTAACACACATGCAACACTGCGAGAAATGAGCGTGGCACATACGACGAAATAACGTATCCGTTACGGCAGGGCAGAAAATTTTTGCGTTAGTGGGTTATGGCAGTACACTAGTGCCTCTGCTAACAGCACGACATCGCCGGCAGCTCCTCTCTCGGTCACGTGGTCACATTGGTAGAACCCTAGACGACTGGAAAACCGTGGTCTGGCCTGGCGAGTCCCGATTTCAGTTGGCAAGAGCTGACGGTAGGGTTCGAGTGTGCTGAAGACCCCACGAAGCCATGGGCCCAGGTTGTCACCAAGAGAGAGAAGTCTTCCGAAGTAAGAGTGATTTCAGGTGTGCCGCAGGGGAGTGTCACAGGACCGTTGCTATTCACAAGATACATAAATGACCTTGTGGATGACATCGGAAGTTCACTGAGGCTTTTTGCAGATGATGCTGTGGTGTATCGAGAGGTTGTAACAATGGAAAATTGTACTGAAATGCAGGAGGATCTGCAGCGAATTGACGCATGGTGCAGGGAATGGCAATTGAATCTCAATGTAGACAAGTTTAATGTACTGCGAATACATAGAAAGATAGATCCCTTATCATTTAGCTACAGAATAGCAGGTCAGCAACTGGAAGCAGTTAATTCCATAAATTATGTGGGAGTATGCATTAGGAGTGATTTAAAATGGAATGATCATATAAAGTTGATCGTCGGTAAAGCATGCCAGACTGAGATTCATTGGAAGAATCCTAAGGAAGTACAATCCGAAAACAAAGGAAGTAGGTTACAGTACGCTTGTTCGCCCACTGCTTGAATGCTGCTCAGCAGTGTGGGATCCGTACCAGATAGGGTTGACAGAAGGGGTAGAGCAAATCGAACGGAGAGCAGCGCGCTTCGTTACAGGATCATTTAGTAATCGCGAAAGCGTTACAGAGATGATAGATAAACTCCAGTGGAAGACTCTGCAGGAGAGACGCTCAGTAGCTCGGTACGGGCTTTTGTTAAGGTTTCGAGAACATACCTTCACCGAGGAGTCAAGCAGTATATTGCTCCCTCCTACGTATATCTCGCGAAGAGTCCATGAGGATAAAGTCTGAGAGATTAGAGCGCACACAGAAGCATACCGACAATCCTTCCCACGAACAATACGAGACTGGAATAGAAGGGAGAACCGATAGAGGTACTCAGAATACCCTCCGCCACACACCGTCAGGTGGCTTGCGGAGTATGGATGTAGATGTAGATGTAGACAGTGTAATCCAGTAACCGCTCCGTAATGGCGTAGGCTGTGTTTACATGGAATGGACTGGGCGCTCTGGTCCAACTGGACCGATCATTGACTGTAAATGGTTATGTTCGGTTGCTTGGAGACCATATGCATGCATGGACTTAACATTCCAAAATAATGATGTCACAGGCCCACAATTGTTCGTGATTGGTTTGAAGAACATTCTGGAGAATTCGAGCGAACGATTTGGCCACTCACAATGACCGGGAAGGATCCTACCTAACATTAATGGGACGTAATCGAGCGGTCATTCGTCCACAAAATCCTGCGCCGGCAACAGTTTCGCAATTACGGATGGCTGCAAGGCTCAGTATCTCAGCAGGGAACTTAAAGAGACTTGTTGAGTGTCCACAGCAAGTCGACTTGCTGCACTGCTCCGGCGAAAAGGATGGCCGACACGATATTACGAGGTATCCCGCGACATTTGTCAACTCAATGTACGCTCAAGAATTCTTCTGTATCTGCTAAGCTGAAATATCTTTCGTTGTTACACAAGAATCGTCTGAAATGTTCGGTGAATGGTCTCAGAGAATAAAGGAAACAAGAGATACAAACAAAATGCCTTTGCTGGCATTCAAAGTAATCATATTCTCTACAACTTCTTCTAAGGACGGTTGCAAAGCTATTGGAAACTGTCAGCAAACACTTCTTCTGGAATCGCTCGAAGCACTATGGTCACGCGTTGTTGGACATCTGCATCATTACCAGAGATCAGGCCTGGTGCTACCAATATGATACGGAGACTAAGCGACAGACAATGGCTTAGTGTTCACGATGTTCCCCGCTTCCCTCTGGTGGAAATTCAAGACGTATCAAGCCCTTGCTGCCAAAATGGGCGATCAGCATCGTCTTAATGTTGGTTCTGTTCAAAATGGGTCTGAGCACTATGCGACTAACTTCTGAGGTCATCAGTCGCCTAGAACTTAGAACTAATTAAACCTAACGACATACCACACATCCATCCCCGAGGCAGAATTCGAACCTGCGACCGTTGCGGTCGCTCGGTTCCAGACTGTAGCGCCTAGAACCGCAACGCCACTCCGGCCGGCGTTGGATCTGTCAGCCGACTTTCTTTCAAGGGGAGACGATGAAGACCATGCCATTGACTGTCGCTCGGTCTCCACATCGTACTGGTAGGAGCAGCTCTCATCTCCTGTAATGATGCGGATAACCAACAACGTCAAGAAGCGTTTCATGATACTACTCAACAGCTTTACAACTGATGTCAGAAGTGTGCTGTAGCTAACGGCGATTATTTTGTTAGCTGGTAAAGGTATTTCGTTTCTAGATCTTGTTTTCTTTATTTTTTGAGACCATTTACAGCACTTTTCAGACGCATCTTGTACTTCACACTCGAAATGCAAACTACTTTTGTAATATTATTGAACATTTGCAGTCTTTATTTCAAATGATAAATATTTTGACTGCTGAAGAGTTACAGAATAATCTATCAATAGATTGACAATTATAAGCAGACAAATGTAATCGCAGCGAGATGGACTGCCGCAATCTAAATTGTAGTGATCTTACACTGTCGTTACAAAAGTGTACTCGCCTATTTTAAAAGCTGTTGCACACACATTTACGACCTGAGCAACAGTCTTAGGACCACTTTTGTTTTCTTTATATGTCAACGATATTTCGTCGGTACTGTCCTCCTGTAAATATCATTTCTATGCCGACGACCTGCAGCTCTACCTAAGCGTCAGACCTGAAGATTTAAATACTGCAATCGCTCAGATGAATGATGATCTGTCTTCAGTAGTGACATGGGCGAAAAACCTGGGGCTTAAAATAAATGCAAGAAAGATGCAAGTAATCTTAATAGCCCATCAGAAATTAATAAGTTCAGATTTCCGCGAACGGCTACCTCCTATTCTGCTCGACGGTACTCCAATACCATATCAGAAAACAGTTAAGAACTTGGGTGTAACTTTGGATGAGCATCTCAACTGGGCGGAGAATACAGTCGCAGTGTGCCGGAAGACGTCTGCTTGTCTCTATGCTCTCAAAAAGTTTCGGAACATATTTCCGCAGGACTTGAAACGCCAGCTCGTGCAAGCACTCGTTCTACCGAACCTCCACTATTGTGATGTGATTCAGCAAGGCATGATTAGTGAAAACAACCGACGGCTAGATCTAACCATGAATGCCTGTGTGCGTTACACCTGCAACATTCGCCGATATGATCATGTTAGTGCTTCATACTCCGTGCTAGGGTGGCTGCGGCCGGACAAATTGCGTGACTACCACACTCTATGTCTACTTCACCGACTCCTCGTCGCGCAAGCACCCCAGTACCTTGCTTCAGAGATTAAAAACCTGTCATGCCATCATAATCGAAACACGAGGTCACTCTTATTTGGTATCCTAACTGTGCCCACTCACAAAACAAAAACTTTTGCAAACTCCTTCGCAGTTGCCGCTGTCCGCCTCTGGAACAAACTGCCCCTTACCTTGCGCAAAATTCAATCCCCTGCTCCTTTTAAGAAGAAGTTTTTTTCGAAGCATTTCCTACTATCATCCTCATAACGTTCTCCACAAAATTAATGTATAGGGCCAATCCTCTCATCTGTCAAATAGCAAAGCTAGCGTCTCCTATCTTGCTCCTGAGATGCCTTCCTCTTCATCTATCTCTATTAGCCACGCAATCTTCTTTTCCTTTATATTTCCTTAATTATGTTTCATCATGTCTCTCTATTCTTCTCCTCCCTTCACCATGAGTCTCCCTCATACTCCCTGCTGCCAGCACTCCTATCTAAAGTCTCTCTCTTCAATAATGTTTAATTGTAACAGTACTTATGATCTACGAATATAAACTCTATATGTATGTATTTTTCCAGGTTTACCTTTCTAATTGTTTATTTCACTTTTTGTACTAGATGTAGTTTAACATGCCTACTAAAACATATGAATGTAAAATAAGTAGAATGCCTGGTTAGATGTAAGAGAGGGCCTGATGGCCCTAATCTTGCCAGGTTAAATAAATCAATAAATAAGCACTCGCCGTTCTACTTTCGCATTTATGTAGTTTGAGATGAACTAAAAGTGAATAAATCTCCAAAAACTAAAGACTAAATTAAGTAAGAATTAGGTTTCAAGTGAAGGAAAGGGAAACGACAATACCTTTAGTGAAGACTCCAGTTATCTCCTTCTACCCCTTAGTCTCCGTCAAGACTAAATACAGTGAGCATGGAATCATTGAAGGTGCTTTGCATACCATGTAGGTAGAAGCAGATATACCAGTTACATGGACCAATCTCACTGTTCGGTTTCAAATGCGTGCGGGTTTTCTTTCGCAGCCGCCATTGTGTGGTGGCTTGCAGCGGTCGCTAGGTAACGAAATGACACTACTTGGCCGTCAGTATCAACACGGACTACACTCTCTCTTGTATCCTGGGAGCTTCTAAATACTCCATCCGTTGTGATCCGCTTCTTTGCATATCGCTTTTACCGAGGTATTCGCGAAGCCCGCCCGAATTATCGTTATAAAATAGGAAGGCGCTACGTACACTGACAGAGTTTGTCTGCTTACACACACGGCTCAGACTATCTCCCCGTGGCGCGTGCGTTAATTCTAATCCTTTTAATTAATGCCGCTAAGTTGATTATGTAAATGAATCTCCAACGATTACCGTATTACCATAAACGATATTAGTATCGGGTCGGCGTTGTCAAGTTAATGGAGGCCCGCTTGGTAGGCAGAAGGCGTGAACTTACAGCGTGGCCCTACAAAGCCCTGCGTCCAGGACGGTGGCCCTTCTCTGCTCTCTGCCTGCGACCTTCTACTCATTAAACGATCCAGCAACTCTCCGTGTGTGGCATTCCGTTCAGGAAGCGACGCCGCTGCAAGAGGTACCCTAATGAGCTACACAACTTCCCCGTAATACCAGACAAGATCATCTCCGTATTTCCTACATTGCCTAATCCGGTCACTTGGGCCGGTATTACGATTACAGAATTACGGCCTGACTGCCAAATAGCAGGCAAGAGTGCGGGGCTTAATAAGGGGCAGTAAAGTGTGCTGCCACCGACAGCTATTTTGTGAGTATAATACGAGGAAATAAATACATCAATATAAAGATTAATGTAACATTAGAGTACACCCACCGATGCTGCCTTGTTAATAAAAGTGAAACCCGTCTGAGTGATTAAATACGTTGGAGCATGTGAAGTGAAAGGCGTTTAAATTGACAAACAATTATGCAGCTGCTGCGGAAGATGGCCACTCCGAGAAACTCGATAAATATTACTTTCTGAATATAATGTACTCATCGTCACTTATCTGTCGTTGGCTAGAAGGCATTACTATAATACACAGGTATATGTCGGTTAATCTGTGCACTTCATCAGTTACCGTATGGCGAAATATCTGATTTGTGCCTCCGCCTAGAATCTAATTGTCTCGGAGAGCGAGAAAAATTAAGTGATTTATTGCTTCAAAGGATACCTGTGGAAACGTATGAGGCACAGCATTGTATGGTAGTGAGTCATGGGCTACTGGAAAGCCGGAACAGAAGAGAATCGGAGCATTTGAGATGTCGTGCTACAGTAGAAAGTTGAAAATTAATGGCCGCGCGGAGTGGTCGCGCGGTCTGAGGCGCCATGTCACGGATTGCGCGGCCCCTGCCGCCGGAGGTTCGAGTCCTCCCTCGGACATGGGTGTGTCTGTTGTTCTTAGCGTAAGTTGGTTTAAGTAGTGTGTAAGTGTAGAGACCGATGGCAGCAGCTGTTTGGTTGGTTCAAATGGCTCTGAGCACTATGGGACTCAACTGCTGTGGTCATTAGTCCCCTAGAACTTAGAACTACTTAAACCTAACTAACCTAAGGACAGCACACAACACCCAGCCATCACGAGGCAGAGAAAATCCCTGACCCCGCCGGGAATCGAACCCGGGAACCCGGGCGTGGGAAGCGAGAACGCTACCGCACGACCACGAGATGCGGGCCGCAGTTTGGTCCCTTAGGAATTCACACACACATTTGAACACATTTTTTGAAAATTAATGGATTGATAAGGTAAGGAAGTTCTCAGAATAATCGGCGAGAAAAGGAACATATGGAACACACTGACAAGAAGAAGAGACTGGGTGATAGGAAATATGTTAAAGCGTCAGGGAATAACTTCCACAGGCCTAGAGAGAGCCGGCCGCGGTGGCCGTGCGGTTCTAGGCGCTCCAGTCCGGAGCCGCGCTGCTGCTACGGTCGCAGGTTCTAATCCTGCCTCGGGCATGGGTGTATGTGATGTCCTTAGGTTAGTTAGGTTTAAGTAGTTCTAAGTTCTAGGGGACTAATGACCACAGCAGTTGAGTCCCATAGTGCTCAGAGCCATTTTTTTGAACCTAGAGAGAGTTGTGGAGAGTAAAAACTGTATTGGAAGGCAGAGAGTGGAATTCAAACAAAAAATTGAGGACGTACATTGCAGTTCCTGCTCTGAGAGGAAAAGGTTGGCACAGGAGAGGAAATCCTGACAGGCGGCATCAGACCAGTCAGAAGACAGATGACTCAAAAAAGGAAGTGTCCATTAGTGGAACCGAATCAATTCATAACACGGTATTATCTCGGTTGACCAACCTGCCCTGGATCGAATCCGCGTCGCGGTCTGACAACGACTGAGGTTGAGCCAACCAGTCTGGATGTGGTTTTCAGGTGGTTTCCGACATTCAACTGTGTGGATACCGGGCTGGCACTCACGTCCTGCCTCAGATACACGCTACTCCAACATTTACGAGGTTCTCACACTTGACATGGGATTTAGAGATGGGGTACACAAATTGCATCCCGAGGACTCTGCTGGCGTCAGCAAAGGCATCCGTCCACTATATGTCGCGAACACTGCTAAAATTCATATAAAAACGCCGACACCGTAGAAAAACGGGAAATAGAAAAGAAAAGTAAAGAAAGAAAGAAAGAAAGAAGAAGAAGAAGAGCTTCACTTGACCCGCGAGACACGACTGATCTTGTCGCTGCTCTAAAACGAATGAGCTGACTGCAGCCGACTATTCAGAAGCAACACGAGATTCGACCACTGCACTGGAAAAATTACGCCGCTACCGGTCAACACATCGCCTGCCGCTGGTTGCTAGCAACTGCCACCGTCAATCTCCACCAAGTTAAAGCTCAGTGAGTCAACTGTAACACCACACTTCAGTTTTCCATGTAAATAATGTAATTAATTGGTAGCAAACAGATCCCACCAATCCCATCTCTGTTGTCACGTGTTATTTCCATCTAGCTAATGGCCACACACTTTGGTATGAGGCACGTTGCCCACAATCTGGTATGAGATCCGTTCCTGTCAAGCACGTACACACTGACTAAACCGAACACTCGCCAAGAAAACAGGAAAAGCAACTAAGTAGAAATTCACTCGTGGCTATAGGAATGTGCTTTCAAATATTCTTGCTGTCTTTCTGCATTTGAAAATAGCTTTGTTGATCGATAACGAGCATAAACTGTCTACTTCCAATACGTTAAACTGTTAAACCCTTTTAATCACTACTTCCACCACAGGGGCACACACCCTACCTCTTTCAACCAGGATGGCTCCTCCCAGAACTTTTCACTCGTACTAGCAGCGTCCGGCGCACACTCCGCTGCACAGTGAAAATTCGCTCTGCAAACAATCCCTTAGGTTGTGGCTAAGCCGCGTGTCCCTACCCTGTCTTTCCTGATTGCTAGTCCCACAAGTTGCGAAGGCGAACTTCTGTGGAGTTTGGAAAGTAGGAAATGAAGGCATCTCCTGAGTCGTGCTTGGATAGCCCAGTTGCTAGAGCGCTTGCCCGAGAAGAGCAGAGGTTCCACGTTTGAGTTCCGGTACGCCACACAGTTTTAATCTTCCAGGAAGTTTCAGGATGGATTCTGGCCCAACCGGTGGAGGTTGTCGGCCTTTACAAGTGTCAGAACGTTGTTTTGCTCTTCAGGCCTTTCGGACAATGTTCAGTTGCTACTCCCACCATTAGCTCTACTCACCAAAATGCTGTTTCCCACCAGGATTCCTCGAAAGTCTGTTTCCAACAGGTGCCGATATAAAGCCACTAGTCCTCTGAGCTCAAAGCTCTTTGGACGGGTTTTGGAAACATCAGTTCTACCCTGGACAGAGTCCCCCACTACCGGATGCCTCATCCTAGATAGCCCTTGCGTCCCGAACAGCCGAGACGACGAGCCCACGGTGCGGTCAAGAAAGGCGTGTCGGGCAGTTGCCCCAGTGTACTGTTAGCTGGGACAGTGGGTGCTGGCAGACGAGTGCAGTTCAGTGCCCCGTCAGCTGGTCGGCTGCTCGCCATGCAGGGCACGGCCGCCCTCCCTTCCCTTCCCATCCCTTGGCGAGACTCGCAGCTGCTGGCCGGGCGCCCACCTACCTGCTCGCTGGCCCAGTTCGACCTCATCGACCCGCCGGCCTGCCCTCTGCTCTTCCAGCCCGCTCTGCCTCTGCACGCCGCCTCTCCGCTACCTGCTGTACGTACCTGCCACTGGCGCAACTCCGCATCACTCCACTTCACTCCCTCTTATCGTGTCTCAAAGGTAACAGAAAATACTAAGTGGAGCAAGAGATGCCGAGGCTGGCCGCTTTGGCCGAGCGGTTCTAGGCGCTTCAGTCCGGAACCGCCTGCTGCTACGATCGTAGGTTTGAATCATGCCTCGGACATGGATGTGTGTGATGTCCTTGGGTTAGTTAGGTTTAAGTAGTTCTAACTCTAGGGGACTGATGACCTCAGATGTTAAGTCCCACAGTGTTGGACGGGACGCCGAAATGCAGTAGTAGTGAAAAACCCCGTCGAAATAGACCTCGGAAGGCCCAACAGTACCGATCGACCGCCGTGTCATCCTCAGCGACATGCGTCACTGATCGGATATGGAGGGGCACGTGGTCAGCGCACCGCTTTCCTGACCGTTGTCAGTTTTCGCGACGGGAGTCGCTGCTTCTCAGTCAAGTACCTGCTCAATTGCCTAACAAGGCCCGAGGGCACCCTGCTCTCCAACAGCGCTCGGAAGACCCGGACGGTCACCCATTCAACTGTTAGCCAAGCCCAACAAAAAATGGTTCAAATGGCTCTGAACACTATGGGACTTAACATCTGTGATCATCAGTCCCCTAGAACTTAGAACTACTTAAACCTAACTAAACTAAGGACATCACCCACATCCATGCCCGAGGCAGGATTCGAACCTGCGACCGTAGCGGTCACGCGGTTCCAGACTGAAGCGCCCAGAACCGCACGGCCACACCGGCCGGCGGACCACTGTGCTGGCCTACTTAACACCATGTCATTTGATTTCTGGTTATAGGACATGGTAAAGGAACACGTTTACAGGAGGAAAGTTCGCGGCATCAATGACCGAAAGGACCGTATAGGAGATGTGATATCATCCATTCCCAGAGAAATGTGTGTACGGTCTATAAATGTCACTGTTAATCGTTGCTTTTTATGTGTAAAACGTAATGACGAACAGGTTACGTTCGCAGGTATTTAGCACTTGCGGCATATCACGCAACACAATCAGTGTATTTCGTTTACAGATGTATGTAAAGTTTATAAACTGTTTCTACCATTTGAGTGTTAATAATTTTGACTAACACTGTATCTGAACATACGTAGAGGCGTGTGGGAACCTGCCAAGGGCCGAGGCAGTGACGAACGGCTTCCGCTGTTTCAGGTGGCACGAAGCTCGAGAAGCCTCAGCAAATGGCTGGTGTGTTTGTTTTTACGTAGCGAGCGTAATGCCCGCCCGCTCGGCCACATTAGCGGGTCAGCGAGTGCCGGGAGAGATACGGGAGCAGGCGCCCTCGGCCGGTATTTACGGCGCAGATTAGCCGCCTTTCTGGCCGCCCCGGCACGGTTGGGTTGGGGTAGAGTACCGCCGTAGCCGCGGCCCGCCTTATCTGGAGCCGGCGTCGGCGCGGGCGCAGCACCAGCCGCGGCCGCCTGCTGAATATTTATAAGTCTCTAGCCGCCGCTGTGGCGGCGACTTCAGTCAAACCACTGTGCGAGGCTGGCCCCTCCCCAGCAGCGCCCGTACTCTGTGTTCTGTGTAGCCGTCTCCTACAGCTGGTGGCTGGCTAACCTCGCACTTTCCACTGGAGCCTTACGACTCTTTAGATGTATACAGGACGGTCAGAAACAGTCTGGAAAGCTTGTAGCCGCGCGGGATTAGCAGGGCGGTCTGAGGCGCTGCAGTCATGGATTGTGCGGCTGGTCCCGGCGGAGGTTCGAGTCCTCCCTCGGGCATGGGTGTCTGTGTTTTTCCTTAGGATAATTTAGGTTAAGTAGTGTGTAAGCTTAGGGACTGATGACCTTAGCAGGTAAGTCCCATAAGATTTCACACACATTTCAACATTTTTTGAAAGCTTGTAAGGATAAGCGTAGGCTCCCGTGGCCATTGTCACAGTCAGTAAAATTTTTTTGGCTCTGTAAACGAACTGTCAGTGTGTACAACTTCCTACGTTTCAGCTACTATTGCAAGTAAAACACCCTGAGGAAAGCCACTTTCAATATTGGCCGAAACGCCAGAAGTTTTACTCACAGACACAGAAGAATTTTATTGACTTGTAAAGAGGGTTGTACTGAGAAATAATTTTTGAGAAAAAATTTCGATAAGTTGCGGTGTTTCCGATGTAATTAGCGATGAAGTTAGCCTGTCAGATCGTGCGCACACTAATTCATCCAGCCTCCCAGAGAGTGTCGCATTCGGGAGGACGACGGTTCAATCCCGCGGTCGGCCATCCTGATTTAGGTTTTCCGTGATTTCCCTAAATCGCTCCAGGGATGGTTCTTTTGAAAGGGCACGGCCGACTTCCTTCCCCATCCTTCCCTAATCCGATGAGACCGATGACCTCGCTGTTTGGTCTCTTCCCCCAAACAACCCAACCCCAAAGACAGTGTCACCAAGCGTGCTCTTCGTTTGGTTTGTTCAAAGTGAACAACCTTAGCTTTTGCTCACCTAGTTTAACTCTTTCGTAACCGAATTAACTAAAATTTCGCATATTATTGAAAAATTAGTTTTCTGCTTTTGTAATGAATACTGAGTGACGCCAAGTTTCTAAATTTCGATTGTTTTTAGTTTTATAATTATTTTTAAGCGGGAGGTATATGTTCCATTGGACTCAAGGGGACTAAATGGTTCCCTGAATTTATTCCTCCTCGAGTCCAGCGAGAATGATACGTCGTGTTTAAAATATTTTTTACCATGAATTAGCATCTGTAAAAAGAAGAAAAATAAGTACCATCCTTATGTCAAACAAATTCCACGATAATATACCAGTTACAGTTTTGTCAACTTCCCGGAGCCTGAAAGATATACGATTCACCACAAGAAAAATAGAGATGGTACAACCTCAGCTACATTCTGCCCTGCGTCCATAGAAGAGTACAGAGCTGTATGGAGAATTGCAGACTGGTTCGACCAGCGGAGAGGAAGATATGCTAATCGTGGTAGATCACTCAAATGGTGGTATCGTCTTTCTTATTTTCTTTTGGACGTTGTAATAGTAAACAGTTTCATCATGTGGAACTGTAATAATGTAGGAAAATACGACAACTTGTTTTTCACTTTGCTTTCGTAACGCAGCTTTCAACTGAGAGAAATTCAAAGACAGGGGGAATGAAAGCATACATTACAAAACACAAACCAGGAGTTGTGCAGTTTTCCGCTTCATATCAAATCAAGGGATATAAAATAAGATTACGGCACGGAGTATCATATACTTACTAAAAATTTAGACACAAATGTGAACAAAAGGCATCAAAAGAAGTTCTCCACCAGACTGGTCATCTACATACACTGGCCATAAGGTAAACCGTAAAACGAATTTAAAAGTCTTTTATCGAGAACTATCCGCACAAATCTGTATATTTCTAGCAAACAGTGTAAAAAAGCCAATAAATAGCTTTACTGAGTCTATCTTTTAGCGAAAGGGAAAAAATTACATAAAACCGCCAAAACACAAGGCATACAATGGACACCTGAATCAGCTAAGAGACATCTCGCTCATTAAGTGCCAGACAATAAGTTTACTAGCTCCATACACCTTAGATACATTGAACGCTCGACCGCAGCACCACACAGACGTGGGATATTCACATCCCTGTGGACTCAGGCAATTAAATTTGTGTGTCCCACTGGTCACGAAAGGGTGAAATGGTAATGAGCCTTTGAACAAATGGTAACTCACTCTCGCAACGACCTGATTGGCAACGTCGATGATAATTAAATAGAAAACGGCGCAATTTATCGAATTTTTTTCTTAACAGTTATTTGTCAGTAAAACCTAGCCTGCAGCACCCTTAGAAGCTTTTGAGACTGTTTCTGACAATCCCGTATAAATAACTCAGTTCTACTGCCCACCTAGCAAG
The DNA here is from genome assembly GCF_021461395.2 of Schistocerca americana. NCBI lineage: Eukaryota > Metazoa > Arthropoda > Insecta > Orthoptera > Acrididae > Schistocerca > Schistocerca americana. The sequence goes on from NC_060119.1 coordinate 1,265,277,447, forward strand.
ACCAGGCCGCGGTTCTCCAGTCGTCTGGGGTCCAACAGATGCGGAGGCGCTGCAGAGCACGTCGTGCTGCTACCGAAGCCACTCGCGTCGCTCGTCTGCTGCCACAGCCCCCTGACGCCAGATTTCGCCGCCCTGTCCTAAAGCATACGTTCGTCGTTTCGTCGTACGTCCCACACTGGTTTCTGCCATTGTTTCTCGCAGTGTGGCTTGTCTGTCAGCACTGACAACTCTACGCAAACGCTGCTGCTCTCGGTCGTTGTCGGTGGTGGGAGGTGATGCCCGAAATTTGGTATTCTCCGTACACTCTCGACAATGTGGATGTCGGAATTTTGAATTCCCTAACGTTTGTAAGTAGGCTGTTTAGGTTTTTTTATTGGTAACGCCACCTCTGTATAAAAATCACTGGCTGTGGTGTGTGAAGTCTGTGGCTAGTTTGCATTGTTGGCTGCCATTGTAGTGTTGGGCAAAACACGCCACTTTTTTTATAGACGCTCCTAGGAACTACAAAAATGGACGGGAGGATTCAACAAATTGTTTTGACTGTAGTACTACGACACTGTTCGCAAGTGGACGATTTTGGGAAAGAGCGAAGACTGAATGGCAGCAGGCACGCAGAGCAGGTCCCAAACCCCTGTACGCACATCTCAGCTGCCCTCTCCCGCGCTGGCCGCGATTAAAACCCCATCAGCTGCTAGGTGTTTGCTCTGCTCTCGACACGGGGCTGTCAGCCGTCCATTAGGCCAGACGGCCGCCGCTGTGAACGGCCACAAGACGCCGCCATCTGGACCGACATCTGGTGGCGGGGCGGCTGCAAAGTAGACGCCGCTGCCGCCCACACGTGCGAATAACCGCGTAACCGCTTGCGACGGCTAAACACTCTCCCCCCCCCCCCCCCCTGCTGTTTCTCTGCTTTCCTAACTACCAACCGTATCAGGACACTAGTTCCTCCCAACCACGATCGTCAGCTTCTCCAACTCTCCTCGCATCGCGTTTCCTAGTTGACCCTCTCACTCCTCACTGACTCGATCCTAACATCTCGCTTGTTACTGCATCTCCTCCCATGCCTACCTGCTTGAAAACTGATCTGTATGTTAACATCTACTACAGCTACATCTACATGATTACTCTGCAATTCACATTTAAGTGCTTGGCAGAGGGTTCGTCGAACCACAATCATACTATCTCTCTACCATTCCACTCCCGAACAGCGCGCGGGAAAAACGAACACCTAAACCTTTCTGTTCGAGCTCTGATTTCTCTTATTTTATATTGATGATCATTCCTACCTATGTAGGTTGGGCTCAACAAAATATTTTCGCATTCGGAAGAGAAAGTTGATGGCTGAAATTTCTTAAACAGATCTCGCCGCGACGAAAAAGTCTTTGTTTTAATGACTTCCATCCCAACTCGCGTATCATATCTGCCACACTCTCTCCCCTATTACGTGGTAATACAAAACGGGCTGCCCTTTTTTGCACCCTCTCGATGTCCTCCGTCAATCCCACCTGGTAAGGATCCCACACCGCGCAGCAATATTCTAACAGAGGACGAACGAGTGTAGTGTAAGCCGTCTCTTTAGTGGACTTGTTGCATCTTCTAAGTGTCCTGTCAATGAAACACAACCTTTGGCTCGCCTTCCCCACAATATTATCTATGTGGTCTTTCCAACTGAAGTTGTTCGTAATTTTAACACCCAGGTACTTAGTTGACTTGACAGCCTTGAGAATTGTACTATTTATCTAGTAATCGAATTCCAACGGATTTCTTTTGGAACTCGTGTGGATCACCTCACACTTTTCGTTATTTAGCGTCAACTGCCACCTGCCACACCATACAGCAATCTTTTCTAAATCGCTTTGCAACTGATACTGGTCTTCGGATGACCTTACTAGACGGTAAATTACAGCATCATCTGCGAACAGCCTAAGAGAACTGCTCAGATTGTCACCCAGGTCATTTATACAGATCAGGAACAGCAGAGGTCCCAGGACGCTTCCTTGGGGAACACCTGATATCACTTCAGTTTTAGTCGATGATTTGCCGTCTATTACTACAGATTTAAGTCGTTTTATGACACTATTTGTGTAGACTGTAGGAACGTAAGGTTCTGGAATGCTGAACGTTAGCGGCGTAGATAATAATGAAGAGTTACTGAATCGAATTTGCAGGAAAAGACGTCTGTGGTACAAAGCGACTAAGACAAGGGAGAAGATGACAGACAGAACGCAATCCCAGACATCAAGGAATAGTTAATTTGGTAACAGAGGGAAGTGTGTATACCTGTAGATAAAACAATTCGTGTTTTTGACACATATCGTCATTTAACTATACAAGAACCTAGCTTTATCCGGATTAGCTGAAACCGGATGAAATCCGGGTTACCAAAAATACGGAAAATCTGGAAATACTCTTCTAAACGCAGAACCCTAACATGTACTTGGCGCAGTGGTTCGCACTGAGCCGCGTGCGGCTCGCATTGATGCCGTTCACAGCTCGGCATCTTGTAAGAGCGATAGTGGCGTCTCGTTTTCCTAGTGTGTTCACTGGCGACACTACGATTGCTCACCTTGTCTGTCCGTGAGTGGCAGCAGCAGCGCATATCGATAGCGCCTACTGTGGTACCATCTTTGAAGCGGCCTCTAGTATTTCCGGGTCGTCGTGCGTCGAGCTAGTTGAGTTGGGACGGAGCAGCAGTGACGTCTGGACAGCCAGTAGTCGCCCGACCGCTGGCGACACACGTGCACTGTCCCGCGGAAGGATGTGGTCGCGAGAGTGCAAGGCCACGTCAACGACCGGGTTCAGCGATTTTAGTTGAATCGACCGTGATATTCGACCAGTGCAACTAACGGTAACTGATTACGCCCCGTCCACACCTTTCCTGCTTTCCATAAGTCTCACGTTTCAAGCACACTGCTCTCCCTTTCGGGAGGACGACGGCTCAAAATCCGCGTCCGGCCATCCTGATTTAGGTTTCCCGTCATTTCCCTAAATCACTTCAGGCAAATGCCGGGTTGGTTCCTTTGAAAGGGCACGGCTCACTTTCTTCCCCATCCTTACCTAAGGCGACCGTGCCGATGGCCTCGCTGTTTGGTTCCCTCCCCCAGATCAACCAACCAACTAAGAAACCATTTATTTTGGCACTCAGACCATATAGCCTACTCACGTTTTGTTTACTGCAGCAGTGTGCTACTCGGGTGGCGTTAGAGAGCAGCACAATAACGCAGACTTGTCACTAACTTCAGTTAGGCCGGCGCTGTTTCCGGCTGAAGTTGTAGGTAAACCGTCAGTTTCTCCAGGAGTGCCGTTGCCTCTGCATGAAGCATTTTTCTGCCCACTTCACTCTCACTGTCAGTGATTCGGTCGTCATTCATCACGCCGTAGCCAGCATCAGCGTCATTCTGCAACAAGGCAGTCCTCATTGAAACAACCGCGAATGTTTCCTAACATTTCAAGGAAGTGAGAGGCATATGTCGAAACAACCAGCAATCTGATACATACAAGAAATTTAATTTCCTTAACCGGTTACCGGCACTTAGCACCCTTTCTCAGATCACAGCAACATGCTGGATGCGTCCTATTGACACAAATAATGCGATAGTTATGAACTTCTGAAGAAGGACACTAACTGCCCGTAACCTATTAAGGAAATTAAACTTCCTTTATGCAACTGACTGCTGATTATTTCGATATATTCAACTACAGTTGCCGAAGATGGATAGATTGCTGAAGGGAGAGGCGTCTACAATTTCCCAAAGTTCAAGGGCGGAATCACAAAAAGCAGGCTTTACTGTTTTCCATGACTTCAGAATCGACAGCTCAGAAACTTGATCTTAAGAAGATGCAACTATACAGATCACATCTTTGATATTTACCAATTTCAATGCACACAAATCACACCAACTTGTCCGTCTTCTTCATTTAATTTACCCAGAAGCAGTCTTCTGTGTACAGGTTTGATGGACATACACAGTACTGTACCAACCGTATACCATAAATTTTTGGAATAAAGAAAGACGAAAAGGAAACAGAAAATGAATTTGGAAAAACCAGAAATCTCAATTAATGAGGGCCGTATAAAAAAGGTGCTTATTTTCACCCACAGGGTAACAAAAAATGGTTCAAGTAGCTCTGAGCACTATGGGACTTAACTTCTGAGGTCATCAGTTCCCTAGAACTTAGAACTACTTAGACCTAACTAACCTAAGGACATCACGTACATCCATGCCCGAGGCAGGATTCGAATCTGCGACCGTAGCGGTCACACGGTTCCAGAGTGTAGCGCCTAGAACCGCTCGGCCACCACGGCCGGCCACACAGGGCTACATTACAGTTTGTCGTATCATCTTGTCACAGAGTAGTATCCAACTGTACACTGGGTATATAAACATGTGCCTTCCTTCTGCACCATCTGAAGATGAACCTCTAAAGGGGGACAAACGAATCTTTCCAGTAAGTGACTGGTTACCATTTTCTCTGCTTATACATACCAGTCGCCTCTATAAATTAAATGACGACTGTTTCTCTGTAGCGTGTCTCGTCTTACACTGCCCGGTATTGGTTCAGTACGGGGATAGCCTGCCATGATAGCGCACGCGCCTGCCGTAGACAGGGGGAGACAGAGGATATTTTGCGAGCAGCAGCGACTGTCCGCCGCCAGACTGGCGCGCCTAATAATGTGCAGGGGTGGACACCCCTATTCCACCCCACCTCACCCCATCCCACCCCCAGCCCGGCGGCACAATGGCCTCCCCCGCAAAACTCGGCAGCGGAGCTCTAGCCAGCCGAAAAGGACTGGAAGCGAAACGCCGGCTTACCGGCATCCACCAGCCCCTGCCGTCCTACCTTCGAGAGCTGGCCACTGCAGCCGGACCGTGCTCTCGGAGGAACTTCAGGCACGCCTAACAAAGGAGAACACAAAAAACGCCCTCGGTAAAGTGCAAGGGAGAAGTGCTTCAAAGGATATATGCAAAGTAATGCCTCTGAGACTCGCTATACCGAAATAGCAGAGGTCGACACTACAAAAGTGCATTCTCATGTAAAGCGCCAACTACTGAGGGCATTGGACATTCGCTATACTAATTTTAACGGCCTGCTAGTGGCACTCACTCAACTTAGTGCTCTCAACAATACAAACACCGGGGGCTGCAGCTTCCACCGCAACTCAGGATAGCCGAGAATTCAGCATTCGAAGATAAATCAGACAAGGACGTTATACACCAACGAAACTGTTGTCAGCAGTTTCAAAGAACGTTTACAGATCCGTAATGTGTTATGGTAACTGCGTCACCTTTGTTTTGGCAATCGCATTATATCGTTTGCCTCCAGCAGCGAACGAACGGAATTAACAGATCAAATTTGAAATTAGGCCCAAAAACCAATTAAAATGACAATCAATACTTACACAAACTGCATATCGAAAAGAAAATGTCACAATTTAACAGTGGCCATGCAGTTCTAGGCGCTACAGTCTGGAACCGCGCGACCGCTACGGTCGCAGTTTCGAATCCTGCCTCGGGCATGGATGTGTGTGATGTCCTTAGGTTAGTTAGGTTTCAGTAGTTCTAAGTTCTAGGGGACTGATGACCAAAGAAGTTAAGTCCCATAGTGCTCAGAGCCATTTGAACATTTTAACAATGAACAAATAAACCAGTCGATAATTTTTTTGTGTGTTCAGGCTAGATACAGACAGCGACTGGAGGGATAGTAAAGAAGAGAAAAAATGGGCCGCAGTGTTTTTCAGGTAAAAATACGGGTTTCAAACTAAACTTCCGATGCATTTTTAAAGGAATGTTAAGGATGTTTGTATAGTACCAGTTCTGAAGTTCGGCAGTGATTGGTTCAAATGGTTCAAATGGCTCTGAGCACTATGGGACTTAACTGCTGAGGTCATCAGTCGCCTAGAACTTAGAACTAATTAAACCTAAACAACCTAAGGACATCACACACATCCATGTCCGAGACAGGATTCGAACCTGCGACCGTAGCGGTCGCGCAGTTACAGACTGTAGCGCCTAGAACCGCTCGGCCACACTGGCCAGCTGTTCGGCAATGAAATAAAGACTTTAAATGCCAAAAAACTGAGATATCTTTTGTGATCATGAGAAGAGGTCGGTTAGCGATTATTGGGATTGGGAGAGACAGGGAAACAAAGAAATGCGCCAGGGATGAGACTTAAATGTAAGACGTAACAATGGCAATAATGAGAATGAGATGGAAGTAAGTAGGTGGTATAAATGGATTTCTTTTACGAATTGCAGCTCCAAGGTACGAACGTCGACTATGGCCGGGAGTGCTGTGTGCTGACCCAATGCCCGTCCATACCATATCCGATGATGAACAACTAAGGGTGACGCGGTGGTCGGTCGACTATAGTTCGGTGTTCAGCGCCTGACTGCAGAGCTTCCTTTTTTTTACCTTAAGAATAGATCTAGACGATAATGGAAGGAACGCAGATGACTTTAGAAAAAATAAAGGCGGGACATGGATGCGTGTAAAAGTAGCGGATAACAGTGGACAGCTCATGATGGGGATTTCAAGGTTGTGTAATATGGCTGTATACTGAATGCTGCTGCAACATTTTTCAGTCAGTCTTTGGGGACAGTAAAAGCCCAGCACACAGACCGACTCACAGCGACGGTGCCAATATGACTTTTCTCGAGTAGTGGATTAAGGAACTACTTCTCGTTACTTTTGATTTTTACATAATTGTTACCCCATATGAAGGTACAATAAGGGGTTCCAAATTTTGCTATGCCTAGCTACTGTTATTAAAAAAATAGTTTCTATTTCATTTTACGAAGTATGTAGGCGAGTTACGTACAGTCCGTCACTTACCACGCCCCTGAAGGAGATAGATGGACCTACTATCTGGGAAAGGTGGGCAAGACTTGTTATCAGTGTCGTAGCAACTTAATGCTGAATTACATCTACTCCAACATGACGGCACTTACGTACAAATGTAAGGAATGGGGAAAGCCGCGACTGTGTCGTATATTACAACCACACGTATACTCAGGAAGTGTGTTGCGGAGAGTACTTCTGTCACCATTAGTGATCCCCCTTCCCTGTTCCTTTCACGAATAACGCGCGGGAACAATGATTGTTGGTAAACCTCCGTATTAACTGAAAATTTCTGAGTTTTTCGTTTTGATCACATCGGGAGACGTGCGTGGAGGGGAGTAATACGTGGCCTACGCCAGGAACGTACTCTCTCGGAATTTGAAAAGTAACGCTATCCGTAATACACAACACCTTTCTTTCAGTGTCAGCCACTTCATTGCTTCTTCTCTATCTTTTCTCTTAGCCCAATATCTGGTAAGGATCAGACTGATAAGCAATACTCAAGAATCGGTAACAAGCATTTTGTAAGCTACTTCTTTTGTGGATAAACTACATTTCCTTAAGATTCTTCCAACGAATCTCAGCCCCGTATCTGCTTTTCGCACAATTTATTTTATGTAGTCACTGCACTTTAGGTCGCTCCGGCTAGTTGCTCCTAGGCACTGAATGGTAATTACTGTTTACAGTGATTTGCTGCCAATAGTACAATCGTATATTAGTGGAAGGATTATAGCAACCATTCACTATTTAGTTTATCAGATTTATTTTAGCATCCTGTGCTGGTTTTCACTATTTTTTACAGCTATCGGTGGAAGATACACGATTTATTTGTTTTATGTAAGGAACGAGATGTGTGCCCCCTAACGATGGGTATCAAACGCGCGAATCTGGCCACGAATGATAAGTTTGTTGATCTAAATAGTCCCCCGAGTGCTTGCAGTGATTTGTGCAGCTGTTTGTGTTTGTGCGCGCCCCCAGGCGCCGGCTGGGCGGCCAGGGGCAGGCAGCGGCGTCGCGACGCCAGGCGTTCATCGCCTCAGCACGAGGGGCCGGAGGCGAGCTACACTGGCCACTCGCACGTGGGTATCGCACACCGTCGAAGGACTGGTGCCAGGAGCGACAGACGTTCCGAAAAGACAATTATGTACCTGACGCTGATTTGTAGAGGGAATTAGTGGTAAAAAGAATCCCTAATTTCCTGTTTGCTACGCCACTAACACGAGAACAGAGCAATGGGCGTCGATGTGCAAGATGTAAGAGATCCGGTGTTCGTGTGACATTGTTTTGGAGGACCCGACATTCCTGTGGCACTTTGGAAGATAGTGGACGGGGAGGGCGGTAGGAAGCGTAAGAGGCAATCAAAACATCACTAGAATCAGTAGGTAGAATGTACGAGGGTAGATGAGTATCATCGGACTTCGATAAGAACACCACTCACACAACCCCGCAGACAGCAGCAACAGATAAATGTGGGAATCGTCTCAAAAGTAGCTCGATACTTCATGCTACAAAGTTGCTGATCAGAGTAATGAGCAGAAAAATGACAAGAAAACAAAGACTTTTCAAGATAACGAACACTCTGGCTTTAGCAAATGTAAAAGCACCAGAGGGGCAGCTCTGACGTTACGCCTGGCAAAGGAGGCAAGACGTCAGGTGAGCGCTGCAGGGAAAGGCAAGTAATATGCAATATCTTCATTAACCAAAAGGGCTCGGTAATAATTAAAGATCCAGGCAGCGCAGCACGGATAAAAAGTTCGAAAAATAACAATTTAGTCTTCCTCCTCTATTGTTCCGGCTTTTTCAACGAAGAAGCAATGAACGAAATTAAAGGAGGTTCATAAGTGGGAATAACATTGCGCATGAGAGAACATCAATGATAAGATTCGCTGATCATACACTAGCTATCCCCGGTGAAAATTGGGAAGAAATAAATCATATTTTAAATGTGATTAACAGTCTATTGAGAGCAGTATAAGAATTGGCAGGAAAGAGAAAAAATGGTGAAATATTGAACAGAAACAAAACTCTTATTAGCGACAAATTCGTCATTAAAACTGGGTTGGGTTGGGTTGTTTGGGGGAGGAGAGCAAACAGCGAGGTCATCGGCCTCATCGGAATAGGGAAGAAAGTCGGCCGTGCCCTTTCGAAGTAACCATCCCGGTATTTGCCTGGAGCGATTTAGGGAAATCACGAAAAACCTAAATCAGGATGGCCGGACGCGGGTTTGAACAGTCGTCCTCCCGAATGCGAGTCCAGTGTGCGGTGAATCAGTTCGCGATGTACAAAGGCTCTTTTGAAGCGGCTGGAGCCGAAGCAAATGGACACTATCGCAACACTGCCCCTATAGTAGAAGTAGACTCGGGCGCGATCACATTGAAATGCCGAGCAGCCACTGCCGCCCCGTGAAGTCGGCGGATTGGCGGAACAGAGCGACACGTGGAAGCTGGCGCTACGGGGCGGTCCAGTCACTGCGCTGACCCCATTATATCTCGCCTGCCGCTCCCTGTGTGTCTGCAGCCACGTAACGCTGCCCGAGGACAACACGCGTGTCGCGTGAGATTGTCAGGTTGTGAACACCTGTCTACACAAGCGACCGCGACCAATAGTCAATTTATTGGGAAAGCAGTTACAATGCCACACGCCACATACCGTGAAACAGGTCCTTTTTCACCGTAGTGTGTCAATCATACAAGCTGTAACAGAAAGATACTTTCAGGAAATATTCCTCACACACACACACACACACATATGAGAGGCGTTCATTAAGAGATGCAACACTTTTTTTTCTGAAAGCAGGTTGGTTTCATTTAGGGTTCAAATACACCATATTATTCTCCACTCTTCTGGCTACAAAAACCTGTTTTTCAACATAATCTCCGTTCAATGCCGCGGCCTAACGCCACCTTACTGGGAGGGACGTATGCCAGCCCTGCTGGTGGACGTCAGAGCCAACGTCTTTCTGCATCAGTAACGTCCCCGTCAACCACGTACTGCTTCCCGCGGAGCGCATCTTTGATTGTGCCAGACAGATGGAAGTCTTCTGCTCGCCGACGACGAATCCAGCGGGCACACATCATTTAGAGCCCCAAATGGTGGACGAGTGTGTCAGCAGTACCAACTGAGACGTCTAGTTGAGCAGCGAGGTGTTTGATTGTGATCCGTCGAGCACCTAGAATGAGAGTGTCCACACGTCCCAGCACTGCAGGTGGCACGACTGTGTGCGAGATCGAACAGCTCTGCACGACCTTGTTGTGATGGTGATAGACGCCTCGTCCAACGAGTCACCGTGCTTTTGTTCACAGCACTGTGGACATTCTACAAGAGCCTGTGAATATATGTGATGCTCTGGTTTTCCGCCAAAAGAAACTCAATGACAGCTCTCTTCTTGAACCTCCGGTCGAGACGCCGATTTGCACGTCACATATTGCGCCACCACCTATCGAAACTTCGTGAAACTACAGGGGCTGAAGCGGGAATATTCCACTATGTCCCACAACAAATTCTGCATTTTGCAATGGAAACTGGCCGATAAAAAGAAAGTGTTGCATTTTACGGACATGCTTTAGCTTATGTTCTCTTTTCATAATCACATTAATCGTGTGTAACCACAGAAATAGAACGTACCAGCATTACATGAAACGTTTTCTTACATGGGATGTCCAAAATAGGCTCTTGGTTATGTTTGGTTAGAATGCACAGTAAGTTGCAATTCTTATGTTCGACGGCAATATTTGTTGTTCCAATTGAACGAAGGTAATGTTGACATGTAACCCACTCCGTTGCTTGTGTTGACATGCGACGAACTTCATTGCATTACTACCATCAAGCACGCACCATCAACTATCTGGTGTCCTTCGTGGACTTTGTTTCCCATACAGTGCAATGAGAGTGTACTCAGATGCGGAGATGGCAGATGCCCATATGCTGTACAGATAAGTAGATGGTCGTGTCTGTGGCGCCCAACGTTTGTATCGGCAGAGATTTCCAGAACGACAGCGCCCACACAGGAGATCCCTTGAAGCAACTGATCGTCATCTCAGGGAACATGGGTCGTTTCAGGCTGCTACTCACTGGTCTTAGCCTACTACTCACGACTAGCGGAGGACTAGAAGGACGAGGACACCTCAAGTGAAGCAGGAACTCCTTCGCTAGTTGACGACAATCCTAGTGTGAGTCAAGACAATTATTTGCAACAAGTAATGTCGATCACATGACTGTCTGCAGAGTGCTACACGACAACGTCCTGTGTCCGTACTGTGTACAGTGTGTGCATGCACTAACAGAGACTGATTTTCCTGCACGGGTACACTTCTACGACTGGTTCATTCGACAGTGTATGAGACCTTTACTTTAGTACAAATGTGCTGTTCACGGATAAGGCTTCGTTTCAAAATTACGATTAAGATGTTGAAGAGATGTAGAACCTGAGCTTTAACGTGGCAATAAAGCGTTTCCGCGTCCATGTCCATACACCATAGTTTCTTCCGCCGGCCGCTGTGGCCGTGCGGTTCTAGGCGCTTCAGTTTGGAACCGCGTGACCGCTACGGTCGCAGGTTCGGATCCTGCCTCGGGCATGGATGTGTGTGATGTCGTTAGGTTAGTTAGGTTTAAGTAGTTCTAGGGGACTGATGATCTCAGAAGTTAAATCCCATAGTGCTCAGAGCCATTTGAATCATTTTCTTCCATTACAATGGGAGGATTTTTCCTGAAAGTTTGACCATACTTTTTTGTTACACCCCGTATATCTGCGGCATGTCGGCGGCTCCGAAGAGAGTTAGTGTAGTGCAGTGTTTGGTGGCGCAGAGTGCATGTGAGTCGTGGGTACGGAAACGCGAGAGTGAAGCCCCATGTCAACAAACACTGCAGACCCTCAAATACCGCTACCGGAGCTACTGCGTTTAGCGTACATCCCTAATGAACTGATGCCATCGTCAACTGCTCGAAATACTGCGTCGTCATCACAAACTGTACGCCGACGAGCCTCTATCATTCTTGCTGCCCACATTCTGGTGATGAAAATGCCTTCTACCCAATGGAGTCGAATCGACCAACTCGAGATCTAAAGAGCGTCGTATCTAAAGCGCATTAGCGACCTCAGCTACCGAGACAGGTTTCGCAAGTCATGTACCGATGATGATGATGATGATGCAGTTGCAGCTGCTGCTGGTGGTGGTGGTGGTGGTGGTGGTGGTGGTGGCGGCTGCGGCGGCGGCGGCGGAGGAGGTGCTGTTCGGTAGATTGTGGAGGTCCATCACTACAAGTTCTACGTAGACTTATGTAGAAATTGTGCATTTATTTACCTGAGATAGTATTATCTACCCACACTTTGAATTAAAATTATTCGCGTCTGCTGCTAATATGACGGGGGGAGGGAGCTGCCTGTTTATTTGCAAAGTACACCATATCATCCGCAACTATTTACACGAGCATGCGGTACCGCGTATGACAAGACCAATTGTATTAGACCTGTATATAAACGCCTGCAGCAATGGGCGGAATACGGGAAACTTGGGGGTGCTGGGGTATTTCCCCGGCGCCGTGTACAGGGTGCGCCGTGATGAGGGGGTGGCTCGGCAGAACATCCCCTTGGGCGCTTCTTTTCAGCCGATGCCCGACGAGCACCCCGCATTATTCTCCCCCTGCAGCAATCCGTCAGCATCCCTCCAGTCCGCACCCTACGGGCGCCACGTCCTCGTGCTTTCACGGACCGGAATGAACGGAGAAAATATTCATGGCGGAAATCTGGGCCCTAATTAAAAACGTCTACGTGCCCAAGTGAAACACGCCGGGGCAGGCACAATTCGTGACCTGCGCTCTGCACACGACGAAGGCGGAGCCAAACGGAACAAGTTTTCGAGGGTATTCTTACCTGTAGTGAGCAGCCGCCAGCTTGTAGAAAGATAGACAAGATAGCTAGAATATGTTTAACTTTTTAATTATTCACGAGTTCTTCCAGTAGTTTTTGTTTTTTCCGTGTGCAGTAACCGTACTTCAAATAGAGCAGAAGCTAACAACAGCTTTAGCGTTTGCTTCATACGGCACACGGTAGAACGGAAGCTGCGCCTACTGTGAAAACCGTAGAGTTCCAGACTCCATTGACGTCCCTTCAAAGTTACATACGTGGCCAACAATAGAGTGAGGCTGCAAAGCGCTTATTTTTTGAACTTTGTAGTGAGCATGTACTATTTATAACAGGGAAACGGTAAAAGATGCTGTAACTTTTAGCTCATTTCTTTTTTTACAGATTTGAAAATACAAGGTAGTGCATATGAATTAACACTGTGGAATTTAGAAACGGAGCTTGTTCGGCAAAACCTGTTACCGTATTGTATTACAAAATTGTGTTACACAGCTGGTTGAATAAGGATAAAAAGTATTTGCATGAAATAATTAGCAGTTGTGTTTATGGACAACCATCAGTTGTAGAACTGAATGTCGACAGTGAAAAAATATGCCGGACCGGGACTCGAAACCGAATTTCGCGCTTATGGCGAGGAGCGGTCGCCTTACTAATGGACTACCTGAGCAAGCTTCACGGCCAGACTCAAACCTGGCCGATGTTGGCGGGTAAATGCGATCTTGTAGTGCCTGTCTCGTTCAGTACGATGCCGTGTTCATTCCGTCATCCACGTCATTTACTAGTAATTATTGGTAAATTACGGCAGACTTTTGGTGTGGGAACGACCAAACACACACATCCAGCCTACACTAGTGCTTTGGAGGAATTATGGTATGCGCATGTATGACAACATCTGGCGGTGGGCAAACGATTTTCATTGAAGGTAACACGTACAGATGTCAGCACTTAAATATCGTAAAGGCAAATCTGCAAAAAAGTGTTGCTAGTTGGGGTTTAGGAACAGAATACTACTTTCAACAAGACAATGACACTAAGCATACTGCGCAAATTGCTCGTCTATGGTTGTCCCACCATACTTACCATGTTCTCACCTTTCCAGCACAGAGCCCAGACCATAATCCACTTGAAAATCTATGGCGTGCGCTTGAAACAATTATTAGGAAACATGAAATACGAAGTAAGTGTGCTTTGAAACAATGTCTTAACGATGAATGGCAAAATATTACCTCAGACTACCAAAACAGGTTCAGTCCATGCCAGAGATGTTAACAGAAGTGATACGTAGAAGAGGAATGCTGGAAAAGTACTATCGTTGCCATTATATTTACGTACTCCGCAGTTTTCTTTGTGGGTATGAATACTTTTTTCCCCATTACTTAACTCTAGCCGGTACAGAATACTTTATTACTTTCTGCAGCAGGCTAATTCAGTTAATCCTTTTATATGTGCAGATTAGGAAGGAAAGCCGATAAAGCTAGCTTGCCAAATAACATCTCTGGTTGTGACCTTTAATACGAATGAATACATTGGACAACGGCGTAGAAATACTTTTCTCCATGACTGTAAACAAGGCACATCTCATGCAGCTAAAAAATACCCAGAAATTTATTGCCAACAGCATATTAAGCCGTGCAACTGCCAGGAAGTTTATATCTGGACCTTGTAATGGTGGGTCAAAAACTATGTAAGCCCTTGGCTTCGTAAGGTACATCTTGTTTCACGAATTTCGAAGGACATTACGTGAACGTCTGAGGACTGTTATTTGCCGAATTCCTCGGTCCGATATCTAGAATCGTCGACGGAATGAAACGGACATTACGTCGTTCGTGTCCCGCCCCGTTTAATTAGGCACGAGCGGGTCTGCTTTAAGCCTCGTGTTGGGAGATGCAGCGTGCCGGATGCGGTGGTAGTGGCTGCTAACGAAGCTCAGATGCGTTTCACGCTGAATTGAGGATCATTTGGTGCGTCGCGGCAGACAGCGGGCTTTTTTGTCAGCGACACCCGGCGCTGACAGGAGGGTATGTGGGGGGGGGGGGGTTAAGATGATGTGACGTGGTGGCCGCCAAGTTGTCACCGCCAGGTCTGGAGTCAGCCGGCTGCTCTCCTTCTCAGCACAGCCGCAATAAAGAAATGTACGTTTCCAGAGACAGCTTATCTTCAGGACGACATTACCAGGAAAAACAGAGCAGAAAGCCAACTGGACAACACATACTACGAAGGACACTTTCGCAGACTTCTTCGTCCACCTACTTCTGAGCAACCAGTTCCCTATGAATATGCTAGACTCTGTTTTCTGGTACAGCATCTGGTAAGTTCGCATCTGATTCTGACCAACAACTATTTACTTTCAAGACAGCTCTAAACGATGGTTGCTAAGCCACCGTAATCGACAGCTTACTCCAGATGAAGAGAGAAAAGCTAGAAATGACATTTATATAACTTTCAATAAAGGTAAAGCTGTTGGTTCGAAGGCTTTTCTAAACGCTGACCTAATGATGTTGGTATGCTCCCGCCTTTCTCCGACCTTTGGAGTGGCTTAACCAGCCACGTATGGAGGCATAACGTACATTCCGAAGCACTGCAACTTGGCATTTTTCACGATGAAAATATCTCTGCCAGGGGTGAGTGAAGCGGCAGTTGACATAGAAAATCCTGAGGGATCAGGATGTGAATCTTTGGGCGTTACTCTGGCACTCACCCCCTGCACTATGGAGGCACACAAAAATAGATACCAAAACTGCAGCCGAGAAAAGACTCGCGCTGCAGTTTATTAGCAAGCAGAATAGGCAACATCTCGAAATTAAGTATCTTGCTCTGCCGTGGACACAATAGACGAGAATCTTTAGCTACACATACATAACTTAAGATTGGATGGATAGAAACACTTGACAAAAGTATGACTTGCATGGCATTAGGGGTGATGGAGGGAGGGAAGGGTACAGTTGTTTGAGGAATTCAGTACTAATCAACTTCTGATGAGATGCTAAAATTACTTGGGATTTCTTCGCACTTAGTTTCAGTCCAACGTTTTGCACCCATCTGAACACCGAAAACAGGTCATCATCCGAATGGACGATTGCAGTGTTTCTCTCGAATACTTACGTATAGCTGTTAAGTATACACATTGCGTGATACAGAGACATGACTCTGCATGTGATTAAGAGCCAACTCCTGTTACACCTTTTCCTCTTTCTTTTTTCATTTTTTCCCAATGCAGTGTAGTTTTGTCACGCGATGAGCAGATACATCACAAGACACAAACGAGAAAAAGAAACTGTACGAGGCCATTATTTATTTTTATGAGATTTTAATCTGGAAAATGGAACGCAAAAGCTAAAGAAAACTTTTAATGGAACAATGCATAACAGCAAGAGAGCAACGTACCACAGAGCAGAACACGCCATGCCGTGCAGAGCAATTTTTCGATCTGTTGGCTGCTGCGCGTCAGAGGCATTTAGTAATCGGGAACAGCAGTGCGCCTCCTGCACAAGACTGCTGCTTCACTGTATGAGTATAAGAACAACCAACTTCAGCTGCCGAATTTGCTGAATTTAATAGGAGCGGTTACAGTCTCAAACTTTTCGAGGATGATTTGAGTATTATCGAATAGAACTGTGGCAGCCCATGGCGGATATGAATAAAATATCAAACTGGTATAAACACTCAACTCTTAGTATTTAGACACTGAAGTTTCTGACCTCACGAAACGTAAAAAGTATTAGTGCCTAACTACACAATTAGCCGTGTGACTAGGCTGCGTGTCGATGGAGATGATATGATAATGGATAGGACAACACAACACCCAGTCCCTGAGCGGAGAAAATTTTCGACCCAGCCGGGAAACGAACCCGGACCCTTGCGATTGACATTCTGTCGCGCTGACCACTCAGCTACCGGGGGCGGACTACACAATTAGTGAATCCCGCACAACGTAACCTAAAATAATACTGAGAGTAACAATGCGCAAGGACATCAAGAGGTCTGGTTTGGTTTACTGAGAGGTCGCTGGTAAACTACAGATTTTCTACGAAAAACATTGCTTACAAATTTACATTTGAATGTTCTGTATCGGAATACTGCCGCCGAGCGAGCACACTGGACTCGCATTCGGGAGGACGACGGTTCAAACACGCGTCCGGCCATTCTGATTTGGGTTTTCCGTGATTTTCCTTATTAGCTCCAGGGAAATGCCGTGATAGTTCCCTTGGAAAGGCTCGTTCCCCATCCCTGACACAATCCGAACTTGTGCTCCGTCTCTGACTAACACGATGTCGACGGGACGTGAAATCCAGTCTTCCTTCTTTCCTTTCGTAATACTGCTGAAGTCTTTGGGATCCAATTCAGGTTGTCGTAATAGCTGGGAATCCGAGAGAATACAAATAAGGACAGCGCAATCTCCACCACTCGTTTACCTTGCGAGGCGGTATAAGGGAAGGCCACAGGTATCTCAGACGGCAAACAATCGCAGAAAAGCGTGTAACGTCTCGTGAAAACTTACGAAATAACACTGGATATACAGGGTGCAATATGTCAACATTATTCAGTTATTTTCGCACGTTTCCATAAGAACATGACGAAAAATTTTATTTACACAAACCTTTTGGTTTATAATCAATCATTATTCCTGCACTGCATCCCTCAATGAAAGGCTACGTTATCCTAATAAATGCTACATAACACCGTACTTTGTAGCGAAGCAGAATGTCCACTTTTGTTTTCATTGGAACAAGAACACAATGAGAGTTTACATTTTAGATCCCATTTGCGATATAATGCACACTATTCCCTTTCTTGTTGATATAACAATCAGTCTACGTCATCATTATTCACCGTCTGGACTTCAGGAATAGCGAGTTACAATCTGAATCAGCAAGTTATGGGGATAACAGTGCGCAGAGATACATAGTGGAGCGACGACTGAGGCTCAGTTGCAGGTGAAGCAAGCGGCAGGCTAGGCTTCATTGACAGTGGACTGTGAAACCGCAGTCTGTCTACCAGAGACTCTGCACATGAAACAGTTGTAAGGCCCACACAAGAATATTTCTCAAGTCTGTTGCATTCACGTGGGGTCGGACTATCAGGGAAGATACTCTGTACAAAGGAGAGCGGCGCGAATGGTCACAGTCTTGTCTGACAGGCGACAGAGAGCAACAGGAGTGCTGTAAAATTTAACTAGCAGGCACGAAAAATGCCTTGGTTCTCACGAGAACGTATTTAGAACACTTCAAAAATTTCTTTCGCAGCGGAAACTACGAATATTATTCAGCGCTCCACGTGTGATTCGGAAGATAAAATTAGCGAATAAGAGCTCACACAAAGGCGTAAAAGCACTCATTCTTCCCACGCTGCGTCCATGGAGCGAACGAGAGGGAACCATTATGTGGTACATAAAAAGTGCCCTTTCCCATTGTTTTTACACTGTAGAATGTACTTATACGTGTATATCTGACTCCCTTGTTTACGAATAGTACACGAAAACCCACAGTGAATTGTAAAACCTTTTTTTATAGTCTCGAATGAAATTATTTCTTCAGCGGGTAGCCCTGAGACGTGTATGGCATGTTTTCGCAGCGCGCGTTAAGCCAGCCGGCGCTCTGCACCCAGACCGGTCTGCTAACGACGCCACAAGTTGTTCGATATTAAAATGAAGGCCGCAGGCAGACCCCATTCAAGTGCTGCTTCGTACAATGTGCTAATGTCCTGGCTACGTACACGGAACCAAACCGTTCTGCACCTCCCCCGTTCGCATTGTTTCCATCCACTACCCCACAACTGTCAATAAAATTACGTCCAACTCTCGAGTTCCGTTCCGCCTCAACGCAAAGAAAACATGCGTCGTAATGCACGCACTGAGCAACGGCACGACCTAAACGAAGTCCAAGCACAATATTCTACTAGCTCGGCCCAATTAGTTAATTATTAATCGGAATAATCATAACTTGGTGTACTATTTTGCCGTTTACATTCAAATACCTTTAATCTTTGAGTACATTGTAATATACGGTTTATCGGTAATACGTTCCATGTTTGTATTTCAATATTAGCTTGTATGTGGTTTACAGATTTTAACTAATCTCTGTAAACTTGTGTAGTTCAATATGTTTAGGCCAGTCAAACATTTAGTTTACGGACATGTATCTGTAGAGTCTAAAACATTCAGCTGATCATTACGTAACGTTTTGTACCCACGTAAAAGTCAATTATTACAGTTTTGTGTTTTTGGTATAGATGCATAATCTTTAAATGTCATACACCTTTATAAATAACAGTCTTTGTACAGCTAGACGCGCTCAACAGAACATAAATTATATATTATTGCAGAACTTCTTCTGTCAGAGACAGCAAAGGGCTTGGAAGAGCAGTTGAACGGAATGGATAGTGTCTTTAAAGGAGAATATAAGATGAACATCAACAAAAGCAAAACGAGGATAATGGAATGTAGTCGAATTAAGTCGGGTGATGCTGAGGGAATTACATTAGGACATGAGACACTTAAAGTAGTAAATGAGTTTTGCTACTTGGGGAGCAAAATAACTGATGATGGTCGAAGTAGGGAGGATATAAAATGGAGACTGGCAATGGCAAGGGAAGCGTTTCTGAAGAAGAGAAATTTGTTAACATCGAGTATTGATTTAAGTGTCAGAAAGTCGTTTCTGAAAGTATTTGTATGGAGCGTAGCCATGTATAGAAGTGAAACATGGACGATAAATAGTTTGGACAAGAAGAGAATAGAGGCTTTCGAAATGCGGTGCTACAGAAGAATGCTGAAGATTAGATGTGTAGATCACATAACTAATGAGGAGGTATTGAATAGGATTGGCGAGAAGAGAATTTTGTGGCACAACTTGACTAGAAGAAGGGATCGGTTGGTAGGACATGTTCTGAGGCATCAAGGGATCACCAATTTAGTATTGGAGGGCAGCATGGAGGGTAAAAATCGTAGAGGGAGACCAGGAGATGAATAAAATAAGCAGATTCAGAAGGATGTTGGTTGCAGTAGGTACTGGGAGATGAAGAAGCTTGCACAGGATAGAGTAGCATGGAGAGCTGCATCAAACCAGTCTGAGGACTGAATACCACAACTACAACAACAACTTTTCATGTGTGCAACAGACTTGAGAAGTATTCTTGTATGGGCCAACAGCTGTTTCACGTGCAAAGTCTCTGGTAGAACTTCTTAGGTTTTAACAGCATCCTCACAACGGCAAACTCAGTTCCTCACGAGCTGTGGCGAACTGCAGATTTACTGACGGCGACAGGATGTACTGCCGTAACATATAGCATCAGTACCGTTACACCGAACTGAAATATCCAGCCCCTGATAAACAAAACGCAGCCAAACAAAAGATAGGCTTCAGCGAGAGCAGACTGCCATGACACGTTGAATTAGGACACATTTTATTTTGTCAGTGCACAGACATGTTCTGTGTTAAACATCAGTATACTAAGGCACCAGATGATGGGCAACGCGTCCTGAAACCCCCATATGTCCATTAAAAACTCGCGAATAATCACATTATGTGATTGGTCGCGGCTGTAAACAAGTAGTTGCAGCTCCGAGCTCTCGCTGAAAGAAACGACGGTTTTACAACAGCCCGCGTAACCCGCCTCATGTAGGAAATAAAAGAGAAACATAATTTGTTCTCACTTGTCGGCGTTACATATTGAGTCCCCTTCGTGTGCGTCCCTTATTAAATTATTTCATCCCTCTAATCGAAAATAGTGCTGGAGCTTCCTTCTTTCCACACCACGTACGGCGCCGATGGTCGGGCTAATAAATTTTTAGTACCCCGCAGCTGGTAACAATTAGCCTCGCCTCCCCTAACGTAACCACTTTCGGAGTTACAATTTCCACCCCCACCCCCCACCGCCCCTCTACCTCTGTTAGCTAGAATTGCCACCCCACACCCATCAGTTCTACAATAAACCCGTCCTCACATGGCAGTGAAAGCTAACTGCTACACGCACGTGGTTGTCGAGCACTGTGAACCAACACACGGGGCGTCGCGTCGCCCTACACACGTCACCTTCGGCTGCAACACTCTCTTGAGGCAGCTGCCGGCTTCATTTGGCGCACAAATCACACACGTTTTTGCTTTTGAAAATGCGGACGTGTGAAATACTTGCGTTTACTTCGATTCATCAAAATGCACAGAGAAAATGCCGAAGAACTTTGCAGAGTTGTCAATGGATCCACACATGCTTAACACGCTGAAAAGTTTTCTTTTTTTTTTTATATTGTATTTCCTCTTAGACAAAATATCATTAATAACGGGACGACAAATGGTTCAAATGGCTCTGAGCACTATGGGACTCAACTGCTGTGGTCATAAGTCCCCTAGAACTTAGAACTACTTAAACCTAACTAACCTAAGGACATCACACACATCCATGCCCGAGGCAGGATTCGAACCTGCGACCGTCGCGGTCGTGCGGTTCCAGACTGTAGCGCCTTTAACCGCTCGACCACTTCGGCCGGCAACGGGACGACAATTAAAATGCTGTAACATAGGAATATTTAGTATTGGCGGGCAGCGTGGAGGGTAAAAATCGTAGAGGGAGACCAAGAGATGAATACACTAAGTAGATTCAGAAGGATGTAGGCTGCAGTAGGTACTGGGAGATGAAGAAGCTTGCACAGGATAGAGTAGCATGGAGAACTGCATCAAACCAGTCTCAGGACTGGAGACCACAACAACAACAACAAAATAGGAATGTTATCAATGTTGTTTAACTCAGTAACATCCAGTTCCATCGCAGTTTTCATATTTCTATGTGATCAGTGGAGGGGCACACAGACATTGGTTGAGTGAAACAACTGGTGAAGTTTATACTACCATTTATACCGTTTCTTTTAGAGGTAAGGTAGAGCTTTTAACGACTGACATATCATTTCCCGACATTTTCTTTCAAGAAAGTACATAGAAAACGGCACATTTTTTGTCTGCATGTAAGATGTCCGCTGCCCGTGGTCTCGCGGTAGCGTTCTCGCTTCCCGAGCACGGGGTCCCGGGTTCGATTCCCGGCGGGGTCAGGAATTTTTCCTGCCTCGAGATGACTGGGTGTTGTTGTGTCGTCATCATCATCATCATCATTCATTCCCATTACGGTCGGAGGAAGGCAATGGCAAACCACCTCCACTAGGACCTTGTCTAGTAAGGCGGTGCGGGTCTCCCGCATCGTTCCCCAACGCTCTGTAAAGAAGCGTGGGACTTCATCTCCATTTCAAGATGTTGATGCTTTGAAACAGCATATTTTCGAATTTCGCACATTCTAACACAAAAGCAATCAAATTCGGCACTTCAGGTTCTTAAGCTGTCCTCCAATACGGCGTCTTCCCCATTCAGCCTGTGGCGTGCGTTAAATTTCGTAGGACACTTCCGAAATTCCACGTGACATAATGCATTGTTCACAAACGAGAGTAATTCGCAACGTAGACTGCATGTTGTGACGTCACAAATCGTGCCCCACTACCAGGTGTCAGCCGGATTTCACGACGTGCGGACAGGGCCGGCTTGCGGCAGCACCCAGGATACGGCCGTTTTTTCTACGGAACGGCGACGAACGCTACTCTGCGTTCGCCTTATTACCCTGCACCGATCCAGCTCTCTGCATGGTTTTCCCCCAATTTCCACCAATGAAGTTAATTTGCCACAGTGTAACATCTCCATTTTTCAGCCTCTTCTTTGAATCTCAACATCTGGCCCAACACTTATTTGTTCTTTACAGTTTTGTCGAAGCAACAATCTACAAGTGTGAAGTACTTGAAATAATGCACTGTAAACCACCAGCTGTACCAACACATGCTTGTTGCAAAGAATTAAGGTGTGTTGGTACAGTTGGTTCTTTACAGTGCATTATATTAAAAATATTCTTCATCTGTCTTTCTGTGTTTTTTTTACTTTTTTATTTATTGAGATTTTCCTCTATACAAAGATTTTTCTCCAACATAACAAATACCGGGAAGTTATTGCAGCTGTTACATAAGCTGTTTCGATCTTGTATACCTTCTTCCTCTGCGCCAAGTCTTCTCATTGCCAATCGTACATTTTGGAGCCTGGCGGTCACAGGGCGTCCTCTTCTTTTCTTCCCCTCCGGTTCCCATTCCAAGATCATTTTCGGTATTCTGGCTTCCTCTATTCTTCTTAGATGCCCGTACCATTGTAACTTCCTTCTATCCACCACGTCATGCATTCTTTTTCTTACATCCATTCTATTTATTATTTCGTTGATTCTTACTTTCTCTTTTCTAGAAATTCTTGCTGATCTTCTCCAAAAGTCCATTTCTAATGCTTGCAATATTTTTTAAGTGTTACAGATTAGTAATCCAAGCCTCCACTCCATACATATTGTATTAATGAGCTTGTAATCGTTTGTAATGCCTATTTTTAATTTGACAGCTACTCGAACTGACTAAAATCCTTGACCATTCCGAAAGCGTGTGCTACCCCTGAGGCCCCATTTCCTGAATGTTATGCCTTGCAGCAAACAAGTATTTCTTGAAAAGTCGACCAAGGAAACGATGGACATAACCTTTGTGGAGGTGCAACAGACATCTCGTCCCTGTATGTGAGACGACGACGACGACGCTACTCTTTACGGTGCTCCTATTTCAGTAGTCAACTG
This sequence comes from Schistocerca americana, assembly GCF_021461395.2. Classification (NCBI taxonomy): domain Eukaryota; kingdom Metazoa; phylum Arthropoda; class Insecta; order Orthoptera; family Acrididae; genus Schistocerca; species Schistocerca americana. Next base: position 1,265,300,773 of record NC_060119.1, read on the forward strand.
TGCAGCTGCACCAATATTTTATCGATAAAGAGCTGTCTATTTCTCCTCTTTTACCTATTATTAACAAAGAGATGTGAAAAATTTCAGAAATAACAGTTTTGCATGTTTGAACAATAACATTGTTGTCTGTTGTTTTCAATCCGACTTTAATTAACATGTCTAATCACAGACAAGAGCAGGTGTCGATAAATATAATAACGTTTATTAGTAGCCGTCACATTTACAGCGCAAGTACCTTCGTGTCAAATGGCCGCGGCAGTGGTTTGTTGACGGCACCTGATCAGGTGCCAGGTGTGGGTGGAGAGGTGCCGGCTCCACTATTGATTGGAAGCGGCTGTCCCGGCGCCAGACGAGACGAGGCGAGGGTGGCCGCCGCCGGCGCCGCCCCCGCCGCCGCCACCCCCGCAGACAGGCAGACACCCCCGTGGGGCCGGCGGACGTCAGATTACTCCGCAGTCGCTGGCGTGGACTTCGCCTTGTTTAAGGCAGCGCGATCTCTTATGGCGAACCGAATGCGCAAAAGCCCAAGTTATCTACCCTATCTGTAGATAGCCTGCTACTGCCACGTAATGACCCCAGACACAGTTGTACAAATGATACAGAGAAACGGCAGAGAAAAGTAATGGTATGATGTTCTCTGTGAATGGAGCCAAACAGCCAAGGCAGGCAGCAGACAATATGGAAGATAACAGGGAGTGATGGCTCAGGCCTTCACTATCTCAAGGACGCCATTACGTCGAAAGAAACGACCGACGTTCCGCTGGCCAACATCGGATGACTAGTTCCTAAACACACTGAACATACCGAGTAACGAAATAGTCCATAAAGAATAAACAATTAGCCATATTAATCAGCTAACTCACAAAAGGAATGGCAATCAGATACATGGTATCAAGTCTTTTAACAACGATTTATGGTTCGACGACTAGGAAATCCATCCGCACAACATACTTGAGTGTTTGTGAGCCTTATGAGATGACCCCTCATCAAACATAAGTACCAAAGAGATTGCTTCTCCTGGCAACCATCAAAAAGGGAAGAGAAAGAACTGCGTTCTTCGAATTACTGTCCTGAAACAGAGCGCTGAAGAAAACTGCAGAAGATAGGAGCGCCAACAGCGTCTTCTTTGACAAAAATGTGAGAAAACGACAAGAAAGGAAAGAGATCTACTGAAGGCACAAAATGTCAAGCATGTCAATAAACTGACAGCGTAAAGCAGAGAACTGTAACTGTAGCTACAAGGCAAGTGATGTTGACGATATGATGTCCGGGATTATCCGGACGTCTGATAACGTTCCTTATAGCGAATGTAATCCGGCAAATTAATGTACAGTTTGTAGGTGATCTGTTGATAATGGTAAATGCGTCGTGCCAAACTATGGAGGAAGGTGGAGGGGGGGGGGAGGGGGAGGTTAATATGGAAACACCAAATACACAACACATTATCATTTTTAATGCGGCGTCGGAATCCCGTTGGCATTGAAAACAGCTTCCAGTCGTCTGGAAATGGAAATTTGGAAATCTGTTGTAATTTCCTATGGGACCAAACTGCTGAGGTCATCGGTCCCTGGGCTTGCACACTACTTAAACCAACTCTTAAACTAACTTGTGCTGAGGGCAACACACGGGCCAATGTCCGAGGGAGGACTCGTACCTCCGACGGGGGAAGCGGCGCGAATCGTGGCAGGGGGCCCGTGACCGCGCGTCGTCTGGAAATGGATCAGTACAGATCCTATATGGTTTTCAAGCGAATCCTGTATGAGTCTTTCTGGAAAATAGTGACAAATTGAGCGAACGTTAATGCAGGTGGATAGCGATCACACGCACCCTTTTCTCCAAAGTAGACGAGAAAAGCTCTATGACGTTGAGCCCCGGCGACTGTCGCGACCGGGGGAAATGCTCACAAAACCGATCCTGTACGATGCGAGCTGTGTGCATGGGGTTCTGTAATCTTTGAACACAGCATAAACATTAGGGAAGAAACGATGCACCGTGGTGTGGGCCTGATCAGCCAGAACGATCAGACAGTCCTTGCAAGTGTTGCGGCCTTGCAGACTACCCTCCGAACACCACGATGTGGCTGCGTAGACCATCACCGAATCACCGCCATGTTTGCTTCTTTGGGCGTAAAGGGGACCAGAAAATCGTGTGCAACAACACTCATCCACCCAAATGACGTTCTCCTATTGCTCCATAGTTTGGCTTAGGCACGGTGGTCTCCTATTATGGGCATTTGCGTCATTCCTGAATGGTTTTGAAATTCCAGTTCACTCTGTGGTTCCCTCTTTTGATGCTGACAAGGTTCGCGAGTGCGACTTTCAGTCCTGCAGTGACTTTGGCCGCTGTCGTCCTCGTATTTTCTGTAACAGTCCTCTTCAATGATCGCGTACCACGACGAGTCAACATACAAGTTCGTCTGCGTTGTGCCGCTTTCCCCGTATGCAGTATAAATGTTCGATACGGTGCCTCTTGAAACACCAAACAATCCGGCTACTTTGGTTACTGAATCACGCAGCATACCAACACCATCACGTTCGAATTGACTCTGCTCCGAAATAATGCATTCACAATTACACAGTACACTCTTCTGACCACGGCTGACACTTCCAGCGAATTGAGGACATTGCAGAGGTGCCGTTCCTGGTCAAATAAAGCGGCGAAACTGGCAGGCTAAGCCAGCATCTGCAGTGATGTTCAAGTATTTCTCGCCGCGGTTTCCATATTTTCGTCCAACCCCTGTAAATAACAATACCGAAACGAGAGTGGAGCGGAAAACTGTGTCGTCTGCAAAACGTGGTGAGTTTTATGGCCGTCCCTGCGAATGAGGATGAGCACGGGGGCCGTGGTGCAGTTAGCGGAGGACAGATGGGGCGGTCAGCACGGGGATGATGCGGCGTTCCGTTTCTAATTTCCCTAATTCGCTGCCCCCTCCAGCCTGTGACTCAGCGGCTCACTTGTCCGGCTGCGGCCCCTCCCCAGCACCCCGCTGGGGGATGAAACATGGCCGCCTTCCGATACGCACTGCGTCGCGCCACGCAGCGATGCGTGGGGAGGAACACACACACACACACACACACACACACACACTGCGGACCGCCGGGGCAGCACCTCCCGTACAGGACGGACAAAAACTGGCGCAGACTTCGCAGCGAAACTGCCTGTGTATTAACAATACAAAAAAACTTGAAACAAAACTGGCGTCGTGTGCATAATTTAAGCACGAAATAGACGTCAAAGAATGCCAAACTGCCAACACTGCAATCGTAAGCACGACGAACATCTTCATTCAGTACAGCACAAACTGCTGCCCAGTTAATGTGGCGGACACTTTTGTCTGTCCGGATATTCAAGACAGACAGTTCAGTACTGGGTCAAGGTGTACCTTTTTTTTTTTAATTTCATCATTATTGTACTCTGCATTTCCAATCATGAAAATCTATCTCGTCTAGAGGTATAAACAAGACTTCCCAAGTTCCTCTAGATGTAAATGGTTCAAATGGCTCTGAGCACTATGGGACTTAGCATCTGTGGTCATCAGACCCCTAGAACTTAAAACTACTTAAACCTAACTAACCTAAGGACATCACACACATCCATGCCCAAGGCAGGATTCGAACCTGCGACCGTAGCGGTCACGCGGTTCCAGACTGAAGCGCCTACAACCGCACGGGCACACCGGCCGGCCTAGATGTAAATAATAATAGTAAATAGTATTAGCAATAATAATAATAATTAGTATTATTATTTGTGATTCTTCAGTTTCTCCCGGCGTATTTGTTGCTCGAACAGTCCACGGGTGTATTGGCGACATGTCTGACCGCCGAAATATTGTGCCCGTTGGACACCATGAACCGGCAGTATACCCGTGGACTGTTCGAGCAGTATTATTATTATTAACTATACAGCATGCGGAATTTTTACGAAAGTAGCAGTGAAGCCAACACTCAAAAAAAAAAGGAAAAAAATGAATTAGAGCCGTAAAAGGGCACCCGAAGAAATCAGGAATAATAAGATCTAGCAGACAAAAAACTTTTTTAGACAGAAAACTCACGACTGGACAGTTCTTCTGGCATAAAAGCGGAAGAAGACCGACCGGGACGGGTTGATCCAAATACCGGTAAATAGCCCATATTGAGAGAATGAAAGTGATTTGGGCAGAAAGAGAAAGTAAAACAGAAGTCTGAATATGCGCTTTGTTGCACATTTCTTGGTCCCTTAAGGCCCAAACGTGAACAACAAGAATAATAGTAATAATAATAGGAATAATTGTTAGGAAATCTTTTCTGAAGGCATTTGTTTGATGTGCAGCCTTATACGGAAGTGAAACGTAGGCAATAAGGACTTCGTACAAGAAACGGATACAAGCTTTTCAAATGAAATGGTACTTATGAATTTGCAGAATTCGATGCGTAGGTGGGACGGTACTGAATCGAATTGGGAGAAAAAAAGGCAAAACTTGGCAAAAAGAAGGGAAAGGTTAGAGGAACGCAACCTAAGACGTGAAGGAAAAATCACTTTGGTAATGATGGAAAATTTAATTGGGTGGGAGAGGGGGGGGGGGGATTGTAGAGGGAGAACTAGACATGAATGCAGGAAGCAGATTCAAATTCATGTAGGTCGCAGTTATTGAGATGAAGAGACTTGCATAGGATAGACTAGCGCTGCATCAGATCAGTCTTCAGGCTGAAAACCCTAATAACATCGACGACGACGATAATAACGCGCCGTCATGCTTACTAAAAGGTCAGACTACACGTCTGACGTTTACTGTTAAGTGAGTTACTACTGGTGACGTAATGTCACAAAGAAATGCAACGGACATGAAAGTGGCAAGCGTGACTGTTTGCACGCCGGCCGGTGTGGCCGTGCGGTTCTAGGCGCTGCAGTCTGGAACCGCGAGACCGCTATGGTCGCAGGTTCGAATCCTGCCTCGGGCATGGATGTGTATGATGTCTTTAGCTTAGTTAGGTTTAACTAGTTCTGAGTTCTAGGGGACTAACGACTTCAGAAGTTGAGTCCCATAATGCTCAGAGCCATTTGAACTATTTCGAACTGTTTGCACGAATAAGTGCAGGCAATAGTAGGACGGTGTACCGGAAACCAAATTCGAATGTAATACATGAAGCAGTGCTAAACAGCACACGTAGCCGATTTCGTCAAGTGGTGTGCATCGCTGAAGGGAAAATACCTAGAAGAGCTACGGTTTCAGTCGTGAAGGACAAAGAAAACAGAGGTATACCAAACAGGGAGGTGAGTAGAGGCGGTTTTTATTTTTTAAATTTGGGGGCAGCAGTGTAACTGAAAACGGGAGGGGAGAATGCTGATAATGGACAAGAAAGAACTGAGGAAGGGGACGAAAGGGGAGGGGCAGGGGTTCAGTGCATGGCGATAGGACAGACTGGACGTTTAAAGACAACACACGCCTTAAAAACGGAATAAAAAACGACTGCAGTCTCATTTCTGTTTTAGTATCAAGAAACTCTGCATTTTCAGTACAAGGAGTTGATTCGCCGGCTGTATAATGGATAAAAAGTCAGATACCGTTCTAGGCAGTCCAAAATAAAAAAAAAATCTAACTCGATCTCCAATATCAGAAAGCAAAATTCTGTTCACTGTACTAGCTGCTAGCTGGGCAGCGGTCTTAATATAGTATTTCATGACGATTCCTATTGTATATTGGAAATATGAACACGACGATAATTTTGAAAGCCAACTTTGTATCGCTAGTAGGCAAGGAATCGCGATATGAAGTCCGACTGCGCGATTTTCTCTTTTCCTTGTGCAGAAAGTGTGTGTTCAGGGTGCATAATCAGCAGACATAGCGAGCGCAAATGCAGCTGCCTGCAGACTGTAACAATGCGTGGACGTCGTAAGAGACACCGAGGCAGCACTTCCATTATCTGAGAGCAGCTACAGGCAGCGCCATTGCTGTATGGCTGTGTGTTTGAGTAGACATTAAACAATCTGACATGGGGCGTAGTACATCTGCGACCAACTGCACAGTTAGTGTAAAATTCATCACACATTTAGATTGATGATTACGAAGTTTCCTGTGTTTAATATCAGAGAAACTGAAACTATTTTTCCTGACGGGATACTGATCAGCGATGAGACGAGGCCTTGAAAATCTCCTACCATCCGCGCACGATGTGTTTTCGGTGAATCGTTATGGCTTCAAGACCTTTTGATTTTAGTGGCGGATATAAGGTCATTTTTCTGTACTTACATTTATATCTGCGAAAAAATAAGTTTTATTCATTTATGTGTTTATATGGACCAACGGGTGCCCACAGACACAGACATCCATACATACACATAAAGAGCAACAAATTTTACACAATGACAGGTCCTAACTTGTTTTCATAAGACATTAATCTGCAACGCAGCGTTGGTAGTCTACTATCTGCAGTGTGAAAATCGAGTTTAGCGATGTGTGTATTGCTATGATTACGGCGTCACAGTTGTTTGACAATAAAAAGTTGACATTCCTTGTTCTTCTGTTATCAAGATAAAAATTGTTCACTGCAAATCGTGAAGTTTTACAGGAGCGAGACTAAAAAATGGTTCAAATGGCTCTGAGCACTATGCGACTTAACTTCTGAGGTCATCAGTCGCCTAGAACTTAGAACTAATTAAACCTAACTAACCTAAGGACATTACACACATCCATGCCCGAGGCAGGATTCGAACCTGCGACCGTAGCGGTCGCTCGGCTCCAGACTGTAGCGCCTAGAACCGCACGGCCACTCCAACCGGCGGACCGATACTACACAGTGGTGATTTGACATTATTACACAGAAACTGCCAACAACTGCATAAATACGTAGTGAATAAATGTAGGTGGAGCTAGAATTATCTGTAATATTAGATACTTTGTGTATCACCATATCAGTATTGCATTGAACCTTGATTAAAGCTATCGTCTGTTTTATACAAAGTTGAAATCACAAATTTAAAAAAAAAACCACTTTTCAAGCAATGTTTAATATATCACAAAAGCTAATCTAGCTTACGCTATTAGTGGCCTTAATTGAAATCATCGTACACATTAGAAAGATGCAAATCATAGTTAAAAATACTTTTCAAGTAGTATTTAAAGAAATTACTAAAATTAATTTAACTCTCCACAGTGCACACAACTGTGACTTTAAAATAGCAAATTACTAATAAATTATTTCTTCAAAGAAACCTCACACCAACTACCCGTAAAAGCATTTTTTGTCTCTTTGTCACTGTAACTCTTTGAAACGAAACGCTTGCTTTCGTTAACTTTTATGTAATTCGAGAGACTTGTGGTATTGTGCATAATGCTATTAAATATGATGACTTACTGTTATTCCTGACACCGAGTCTTCAGTTTATGAACTGCTTATATTTAAAATTCAGTATACTGCCATGTATTCACTCTTATCCCCCAACGACTGAGAAGAGGATTTGTAATTAAGAATCAAAGTCTTCATTTCTACTCAGCGATGGAAACAAAACATGTTAAACCAAATCCACAATAATGACGTTTAAGTCCAGCGACTGGCAGAGCAGCCGTTACTTTAATAACTAGCAGCCTCACTTTATCAACACACAGAGTTTTTGAGCCAACAGGCTACGATAAGAGAACGTTTTTAGACCCACTGCGATGCAACAGTATTGTGTGACAGGCATATTTATTTTTTTCTCTGTGCGACACGCAGACTTTCTTTCTTTCTTTGTGCGACACGCAGGGCACGCAATGTGGCCATACAGAGAGCGAGAAGCCCTTCGTCTGCCTCCTGCGTGTCCATGGCCCATTCCCGCAAGAAGCTCGCGAGCTCCACACCACACTTAACCTCTCCCAGTGGAGCAGATACAGCGGAGGTTGTCGTATCGCCTAAGCTTCCAGGGTCATTTGACAACAAAGAGAGTACGTTCGTGGTTCTTCCAATCAATATTGACTTAATTTCTACGGTTTTGTTACGGATTTTCGCGTTACCAGGAACAGATGGCGAGAATCCATAGCAAAAGTCTGTGTGTCGTTGCGAAGCCATCCTAAGGAGCATCCTCGAGAGGGAACGCATTTCACCGAAAATGGCGTTCCTAGCGGATGATAGACGTTATGAATGAATGAAAGTTATTTCGAATGAAACGCTGATGTTTGTCCTACCGCCTAAATACAATACAGCAAAATACTATTATTACATTTAAATGTATACTGAACTCACAGTCGAGGGGATGGGACCAATTAGATACGCGTCATCCGTGGTTTCTCGAAAACACTTGACATGAATAACATGGTCGATTCCCTTCTCTATCAGTGTACTGTGCTCCGTCTCTAATGACGTCACTGTAGGGAAGTTCAAGCAGGCCCTAGTCTTCCTTCTTTCATTAGTACAATTTGGCAACAGTACCAAAAGGCAATCAGTATCAGAAATGAGGGTTGGGGTCGAACGCCGGAATCTCACACTGACGCCCCGTGTAAGGTCCTGAGGGTGTGGTTTGCCGTTGTCTTCTTCCCACCTGTCATCAAGCGTGAGCTGTGTACCAGTGTCGTAAGGATGGATGGTTGCGATGAGTGCTTGTTCAGTGTAGTTTGTGTTTGTGTTTGAAACGTTCTTAGCAGGCTTTCTCGAGATGCCTGGCACCTTTCTTCACGACTCTGCCAGTTCTGGTTCAGCAACAGCTCCGTGACGTTCTGCAAGGTCAACCAAATCTGCCGCTATTTGTGCTGCCCTTCGCTGCATAGTCCAGCGTCCCCTGAAACTTATTCGCTGTGGGTCCCACACACATGAGTAATATCCTAGGACTTTCTTCACCTATATGCCTACTCGGCAAATCAGACTTAAGTGCCTTCCACCTTCGCACTAATTCTCTATTGTTCCACTCTCGTACAAAGCGCGGAAAAAACGAACAGCCTTATCTCTCCGTGAGAGCTGTGGCTTACCTCTCCACGTAGATCGGCGTCAATAAAATATTTTCGCATTCGGAGGAGAAAGCTGGCGACTGAAATTTCGTGAGAAGATCCTATCGCAACGAAAAAGCCTTCGTTTTAATGATTTTTCACCCCAAATCGTATGTCGTGTCCGTGACACTACCCGATTTCTCAATAATACAAGACTTGATGGACTTCTTTGAACTTCTTCTATGTACTCTGTTAATCCTATCTGGTAAGAAAGGATCCCACACCGTGCGGCAGTACTCCAAAAGACGACGGATAAGTCTTTTTAGTAGGTCTGTTGCGTCTTCTAAGTATTTTGCCAATAAAAACCTGTCTTTGGTTCGCCTTGCCCACAACATTTCCCATTTGTTCTTTCCAATTTAAGTTGTTCGTAATTGTAATGTCTAGGCATTTAGTTGAACTGACGGCCTTTAGATTTGATTGATTTATCGCGTAACCGAAGTTTATTGGATCCCTTTTAGCACTCATACGGACGACCTCACACTTTTCATTATTTAGGGTCAGTTGCCAGTTTTCGCACATTTTAGATATCTAAATCGTTCTCACCGCTTTTGTAGACAACATTGCACGCTCCTGTCGAACAGCAGTAAGGGCACCGACCTTAATACAGCCTTCCCACGTACAAACCACTGCAAATAGTGTCGTTTGCCATAATTCCATGAGATATTTTAGAGGGATATGGAATTTAATCATGACGCTGGTGCAAAGATTGGCGAGCAGAAACTTTACGCCACCACCTCTACTCCCGTTGCCGACCAACAGCTGGCGGTGAACATTTGTCGATTTATAGCTGCGGAAACGTCTAAGAGTACAAAAGGGAAGAACATTACTCAAGAACCAGTCGAAGGACAGGTTTTAAGAGAGTTTCTACGTGGCTCAATAACAATTCCTTACGGTTTTTCTGGCGAGTGTCTCAGTAGTACCTTAGTCCTCCACGCCCGTTATGTTCGCCTCAGCCCTTCTCCCTTCGTGACATTTGCCAGACAGCTGAGTGGGGGAGAGTAGCTCGCACTGCGGGGCTGCGTTAACCGCCTCATTTGCGGCGTCCGTTTCGGCCGCACCGCCGCTCCACATCCCTACAGCAGGCTTGCACGACAGACATGGCCCTGCCTTCGTCCCAGCGCCGCCACCGGCCTCAGGAAGCGCACACAGCTGCCCTCGCGATGGCATCGGCCCTCGGCGGCCGTCGCACGCGACCCGCCAGTCAGGGACACGGAGGCGTCTTTAGGGCCGGCGTGACCGGCGGCCGTTCCCCACGCGTCGCCCACCAGTCAGCCGAGCCGCGTGTCCCGGGGCTCCAAATAACGCCCTCCCCACTCGGCTGGCCGTCGCTAGGGCAGCCTACAGAACTGCCCACGCACTAAACTGGAGGCTGTTACGTGCGAACACCCAAGTTAGATCTATCCGACTGATGCGGCTAAGCGATAGAATATAAAGGACTTGAAGGCGCTAGATATCGAACACTTCATCGTAGACCATATGCCCTCCTATCGCCCCTACCCCCCCCCCCCCCCCCCGGCCCAACAGAAATATAAAATGAAGCGAGCAATTTTGACTGCCGCCATAATGATGCATTTTTATTGCAGTAGCGAAACCGATATTGGAGGAGCTCAAATTTGCTAGAGCTGATCCAGTTAGCGCCAAGTAAGTCGGAGATCCTGCTATTACTACTCTCTCACCGCCCGCCTCCCCCCTTCCAACGAGGTACAGGTATCTACGTTGCTATCACAGAACACAGAACGCGATAAGGAAACGGATGAGGCGATTAGTAGAAGAAAATGTAGCAGGTGGACATTGACACTGTGCGTAAAAAAAAAAAAAAAAAAAAACAAAAACGACGCACCACGAAGGAATTATCCCAATGGCATGCAAATCGGTAGATATGATGTTGTGATGTAGATGCACAGAGAAACAAATGATTGCAATTTCACAGAAATTGGATGATTTATTCAAGAGAGAGAGCTTCACAAATTGAGTAAGTCAATAATGTGTTGGTCCACCTGTGGCCGATATGCAAGCAGATACTTGGTTCGGCATCGATTAACAGAGTTGTTGAAAATCCTCCAGAGGAATGTCGTGCCAAATTATGCTCAACTGGTGCTTTTGATCGTCAAACTCCCGACGTTGGAGGGATCTGCCCATAATGTTCCAAACGCTCTCAATTGGGGACAGTTCGTCGCCGGCCGAAGTGGCCGTGCGGTTAAAGGCGCTGCAGTCTGGAACCGCAAGACCGCTACGGTCGCAGGTTCGAATCCTGCCTCGGGCATGGATGTGTGTGATGTCCTTAGGTTAGTTTGGTTTAAGTAGTTCTAACTTCTAGGGGACTAATGACCTCAGCAGTTGAGTCCCATAGTGCTCAGAGCCATTTGAACCATTTTTGGGGACAGTTCGGGCGACCTCGCTGGCCAAGGCAGAGCTTAACAAGCACGAAAAGTAGCAATAGAAACTCTCGCCGTGTTCGGGCGGGCATTGTCTTGCTGAAATGTAAGCCCTTGTAATGACTTGTCACGAAGGGCAACAAAACGGGACGTAGAATATCGTCGACGTACCGCTGTGCTGTAAGGGCGCCGCGGATGACAGCCAAAGGGGTCCTGCTGTGAAATGCGCTGGCACTCCAGACCACCACTCCTTGTTGTCGGCCCGTATGGCTGACAGAAGTCAGGTTGGTGTCCAACCCGTTGGTCCGGACGTCTCCAGGCGCGTCTTCGGCCTCGAACCCCACTGCCTGGGGTGAAATTGTCTTCAGTGATGAGTCCCGCTTCGAACTGAGTCGCGATGAGCAGCTTGAATAAATCATCCAACTTTTCTGAAATCGTACTCATTCATTTTTCTGTAGATGTACATCACATCTATCGATTTCCGTTCCATTGGGATAATTCCTTCGTGGCGGGTCTATTTTGTGTCTCGAAATGAACATAAGAACACACAGTGCCAGTGTCCGTCTGTTGCCTTTTCCTCTACTGACCGCCTCGTGCGCTTCCTCATCGCGTCCCATGGTAGCACCGAGATGCCTGGTGGGAAGGAGGGAAGGGGGGGGGGAGGCAGGGGGAGAGAAGCAGTAGTCGCATCTCCGCGACTTCCTTGGTGGTAACCGGAACAGATCTAGTACATTTGAGCCCCTCCTCTCATCACATCTACCGATTCTCGTCCTATTTCGATAATTCCTTATGGTGTCGTGGTGCGTCGAAGTTTTGTGCATTCAAAGACTCTTTTTGGAAAAGTCTGTCGAGTATATTACTGTATTTGTAATGGGAAAATCGATATTTTTGTGGAGTGGAGTAATTGAGACGCGGCGCGGTCGACCTTGCTTCAGTGGTCATCCTGGTTCGATATCTCGCTCTACATTGAAGCTCTGATTACTAGAGGAACTCTGGAGCGGCTGGTTTTAAAAGGTGGAGCGAGGCGGTGCTGAGGCGAGAGAGTGGCCGGAGACTGAGTACTTCCTTGCCGAGAGCAGGGGTGGAGCCACTGTGCAAGTAGCCGTGCTCGGCGGGCTGTGTTGTCTCTTGTATGGACCGTCGGTCCTAAGTGCCGGTGCTCGGTGCCTCCAGGCTCAATGACAGTGTCTCAGTGTCTTCATTGGGCGCGGCAAATGCAGTTGCCGTTTGTTTCCTACTGAAGCCACCGTCCCGATATAGCTTTGAACAATTTACTACCGACAGTGTGTGGCGAACGGAATTACAGCACCAGCGATGAAGGACACATTGACAGTTTACTTGCGGGTAAGCGGTACCCTACTGTGAATATAGGTGTTAAAGTAAGACTGTGTGAAGTTCGTCATCCTGGTTACCAGACATATATTTAGCTTCAGTGTTCACGTAGTAACGCGACATGAAGACCGTCAATTAAATTTAAAGGGTGCCGTACGCTAGGTGATTTAGATAATTTTCTAGTGTATTTTTTATGTACCCCATCTAGGTCTTTCTGTTATTAGCAATCAACAGTCTTAGTAACTTAAATCCCTTGCTTGAAATCTGTTAATTACGCCAAGCACTGGTGCTTTCAACGTTACAAATATTTTATTCACGTTGCCTGGTTATTGTACGTGCTTGACAGTTGTAACAGCTCCTGCTATTACTATGTGCTGAAGCTGTATTACTAAAATTGATGTAAGGCCCAATCTGTAGTCAATGCCGTCACGCAACGGGATTCTTTTTCGAAACAAGGTGCCTGATTTCCACACAATGTGAAACGAATTAGCTACTTGCCATTTCATTGCTTTTTTTTTTCAAATGTTCAAATGTGTGTGAATTCCTAAGGGAACAAATTGCCGAGGTCATCGGTCCCTAGACTTACACACTACTTGAACTACCTTAATCTAACTTATGCTACGAACAACACACACACACACACCTATGCCCGAGGGAGGACACGAACCTCCGGCGGGAGGGGTCGCGCAGGCCGTGACATGGCGCTTCAAACCGAACGGCCACTCTGCGCGCCCGGCGACGTCTAAGGGTGGAGGATGACATGGCGGCCGGTCCGTACCGCTGTGCCTTCGTGGCCTGTTCGGAAGTTGTTAGTTTTATGAAGCCTTTGAAAGATGAAAGTTTTGAGTGTTTGGTGTTTTTGTATTTTTTGTAAAGCTTACTTAAAATTTTGGACATTTGCTTCACTGCAAAGCTTCCTTGAATTCATATTTGAACTGTCACGGCTTGGCAATGAAAGAAAACGAACGCATTGTTTGAAGTAAAAGGGATTTGAGCAAGTTGCAATAATTCTGAAATTACCGTTCTCTAGTATTTAGTGCAATAAATAAGCTCTTTTGAAACAGGTCTTAAACATTCCTAGCCACACCAATTCTCCTACTCCACAAACTTGGAACAGTCTGTAAAAAAAAAAAAAAAAAAAAAAAAAAAAAAAAAAAAAAAAAAAAAAAAAAAAAAAAAAAAAAAAAAAGGGGGGGGGGTTTCTCTCTCTGTTCAAAAGTCTGTCTGAATTTACGATTATGAAATCTTCAGTCTTTCGAAACGAAGCAACATAGATTTTTTAGAATGTTGAGGAAACGAAAATTACGAAGGCTTGAAATACAAAATGGAGAGCAGCTACCTGAAAATTTCTGTAGACCTACTTTAATATGTACACACGCACACAGCCACATACACACACATACAAACACACACACACACACACACACACACACACACACACACACACACACATACTGTGGAGTCGTGATACTGTAAGGAATGTACGCAAGCGGAGCACAGACGAAAGAGGACTCTGTATAGCGACGACTTGGCCCTTAAATGGGAAACCCTGCTGAGATAAGAGACTATGACAAGCGACAGGTCTTTCCGGTGCGACGCCTGTCGACGAGCATCTCGCAACCTGCTGTCGTGAGAATCTGTGGAAACTGGTTGTAGGACGGTGAGACGAGTAGCAGGCGACATAGTGCTGGACGTCCACACCTCATCACTTAACGTGCAGACTGGAGGGTCAGCCGCTCTATAAAGCACTAGAGTAGCGATCTGCGGCAGATGTGACGACACAGTTGTGTGCCAGTGCAGCAGAATGTCTGCGCTTCGGAGCGCACCATTCAGCGCACACTGCTGAACATGACGATTCGCAACAAACGACTCCTACGTGCTCTCCTGTTGAGCCAACGACATCGTCAACCACGACTGCAGTGGGCCCGGCAGCATCGAGACTGGACAGCTGCTCAATGAAAGTATGTCGGCAGGTCGGTGATCGTGTGACGTCATCCAGGCGAAAAGCTGCTAGGATCGTTCCCGGACGCGAGTACTATACTGTCGACTGTGGAGGATATTCACCCGCGCTTCTACGCGACTCATGATCGAAGGCACATAGACAGCTGTGAGCTATGTGAATGTTATTGTGGAATTACTGCTGTATAGTTTTCATATGTGGGCCAACATGCTATGTAGCAGGTGGTCATTGGCTCCTTGTTTGTGTGTGTGAAGACAGCTGTGATGCGCAGTGGGTGCAGCAAGTTGCAGCCTGCAGCTGGTGCAGCCCACGCTGTATAGGGCAGGACAGGGCAGGGTAGGGTAGGGTTTCACGGCAGGAGGCGCCGTTGCCACGTGGCGTGGCCAGCCAGCACCCCCATCTGCCGTCAGCCCCAACTGCACTAACAGCTGGGAGCGCCCGTGCCTATAGGGATCTACTTATACAGCCTTTTCTTATGCAACGTGCGATATCGTACAGGGCTGGTTGTGTGTCAGACACCTGAAACAGCACGCCTCCATTCAGTAAGACAGCTTACGAAGAGTAACGGAGGTTCTGTCTGGTACCAAACGGCCTCTATCCCCGCCCCAACCTAATATTTACGTTCTACGAATCCGTCGTACTTAGTTTCATCAGTATCTGTCAGTTGCCAACATTTCCCAGAAACTTAACCCCCTTAACCCTATTTTGTATCAACATAAATATGTTTCAAAACCACGCTAAAGACGATAAGAGATACCCAACAACTGCACCGATTATGTATGTTTCCTTATTCCTGTGCCGACATTACCCGTCGTTGTTTCCGGCACGCATCTTTCATTAAAACTGCATGCAATGCACTTCAATTGGTACACCAACTGGATCACAAGATGTTCTTTAATAGAAGGATTTAATTTGCTTTACTATACCAAGGGAATCAAGTTCTGATTAACTCACGTTCGTTGTTGTTCTTCATTCATATTGTGGAATATTTGTTACATCCTCTTTGGTGACGCTGTTTCTGAAAACTGTGTTCAATAACACACGATCAGCCAAAACATTACGACGACCGACCTACAATCGATATAAACTCCTCCGGGTGTGGAATGGCTGCCAGTCAGACACACGCACGCTGCATGGAGTATTAGCGACCGTGCTGTCCGTGAGGAGAATGGGGAAGGCGCGCAATATATCTGAGTTTAACCGAGGGCAGATTGTGATGTTTCGGAAACTGCACGACTTGTCCAGTGTTCGACAAGTGCTGTGGTGAGTGTGTTCAATGTGTGACGAAAGCAAGGTGATGCCACTTCCTGATGATGTGGGTTTGGACGGCCACCCTTCGTTACAGATGTCGGATGTCGTAGGCTGGGCAGACTGGTTCAAATGGTTCAAATGGCTCTGAGCACTACGGGACTTAACTGCTGAGGTCATCAGTCCCCTAGAACTTAGACCTACTTAAACCTAACTAACCTAAGGACATCACACACACCCATGCCCGAGGCAGGATTCGAACCTGCGACCGTAGCAGTCACGCGGTTCCGGACTGAAGTGCCTAGAACCGCACGGCCACCACGGCCGGCTGGCAGACTGGTAAAACAGGGCCGCTGGCGAGCTGCGGCGGAACTAACGTCACACTTTAGTGCTGGGCGGAGTGCAACTGTGTCTGAACACACCGTGCACTGAACACTCCTTACAATGGGCCTCCGCAGACGACGACTCATGCGTGTGGCAACCTTAACACCACGGCGTCGGCAACTACGACTGAAATGCGGCGTGCACTGACTGAGCATTGCATCGTCTGATGACTCCTGATGCCTTCTTCAACATGCCGATGGGAGAGCGTGAATCCGTCATCTTCCGGGGCAACGGCTCCTTCACACCCCCCCGTACTGCGGGTCGGAGACAAGTTGGCGGCTGCTCCGTCATGCTCTGGGGAAGACTCACGTGAGAATCCACGGATCGAGTGGAGGTCGTGCAAAGCCCCATGACGGCCAAGGAGAGTCGTGCACACCACGTACTCCCCCCCTTCATGACGATCACGTCTCTGGACGGCAGTGGCATTCTTCAACAAGATAGTACGCCATGTCAAAAGACCAGGAGTGTGTTGGAGTGGTTCAAGGAACACAGTGGCGAGTTCCAATTGATGCGTTGGTCCCACAACTCGACAGATCTGAGCCGGATCGAACGCACTTGGCTTCTGATTGAACCTGGCGCCCCGGAATTTGCGGGAATTAGGTGACTTGTGCGTGCAGAGGCGGTGCAAACTCCCTACAGCGCCCTACCAAGGCCTCACTGCCTCCACGCTACGACGCGTCGCCGCTGTTGTCCGTGCCAAAGGTTAACGTACATACTGGCTATTAGGCAGGCGGTCGTAATGTTCTGGCTGATCTATATGTATATACCCCAAGTCACCTAACGGAGTGAGGCGGAAGATACTTCTGGTACAACTACCATCCCTGTCTCTCCTTTCCCGTTCTAAGAAAGCTGCTTAAGAGGAACAACTACCGACGATGAACTTCTCTGATTATCCCGTCACACTCGTTCTACGAGACGCATGTTGGAGGAAGTGTGTGTTTTTCTCCCTTCTAGGAACGAACTCACTCGGAATTTCAACAGATACATCTCATAATACACACTGCTTGTGCTGCAGCGTCGGGAAGTGAACTGTGATAAGCTTCTCCGAAACGCTCTCTCTCTTAGTAAAGATATCCGTGACTACGTCCCCGCTGTGTGTCTACATCTACACGGTTACTCTGCTAATGACGAGTAAGTTGGAACAACTTTGAAACTAATTCTCTATTATTTCACTCTCGGAAAGCGCGCGGAAGAAACGAACACCTACATATTTCCGCTGGAGCTCTGATTTCCCTTATTTTATTATGACGATAGTTTCTCCCTATGCAGGTTCGCTTTTGGAGGAGACAGTTGATGGTCGAAATTTCGTGAGAATCTCCCGACAGAGTGAGAAACGCCTTTGTTTTAATGATTTCCACCAAAAATCCTGTATCATGTCCGTGACACTCTCCGTTAACCTAACCTGGTAAAGATCCCAGGCAATCAGTGCTCCAGAATCGGGCCAATCAATGCTTTCATGGACACTTCTTTCGTGGATGAATCACATTCCCTTAGCAGTCTTCGAATGAGTCTTACACTCGCCGGTCATTTTCGTACAACTATTCACTTCACTTGATGTACCTCCAGATCGTTATTTCCAGTTGTTTTAATATTTTTGCTATTTTCAATGATTTATCGTAAATATTATAATCGAATAATATTCTGTTTGTTCCTAAATATGCTGATCAATACGTTTAAGCTCAAATTCCAATCCCTGCACAAGCATCGAACTTCTGCACCTCTTCTGCTTTCGCTACAATTTCTGGCGATGAAATGTGGGGCGTGATTTGCGCCAGGCATGACGCAGCACTGGATTGTTTGTAAAAGGTAAGCCAGGCAATATTTTTCTGCAGAGCAGTACTTGTCGCGGGTCTTTTGTACATTTTCAGTTGTTTCTCCCAAAGTTTGAGCATACGGAGCTGACGCGTTTCCTCTTGAGCATTCCGCGGTTACAGAAGCGAGAAACTTCCAGGCGAGGCAACTCACTGGCGAGAGCACCAACACCCACCCCCGCCCCACAACACCTGGCCGCAGGGGTGTCCGCCCCCAAATAGCTGAGCGGGCGGCAGGCAGCTGCGCTATGTATAGTCGCACGCAGCTGGCCGCTCACCACAAACTACTGACGTGTACGAGAGACCCTTAGTGCCCTATGACGGGGAGACTGTGCAACCAGAGGTGCAGCACTAGCTATTCGTTTTCCTGTGCTTGTCTGACGACGCGTGAAAACATCGGCTGTTTTCGTTGGGGAAGTGCAGTGCAGGCCAGTACTGTGGCGCTGCGGCACAGCTTACCAAGCAAACAAACTGAATACTGAAGCGTGTCATTAAATATGTTGATCGTATAACAGAGATCCGGCCAGTTGGCACCACCGGAGGAGAACATGATAGTTGAGTACTTGTAATAATTTTTATTAATCTTCAGCAGGGTATTTACATTAGAAACATGCGTAACTTGTACAACCTACTGTAGCTCTTCGCGTGCTAAGTGAGGACATTAAGTTGGAAATTTTGCTCCTTTATCTGTACAATGTTTCAGACTTTAATTCGAGAATACTGATATTCGCTTTTTTTACTATTGCTGACGAAATAGCCTGCTAAATTATTCCGAATAGTCTTCGCTGCACTATCGCATTGTAACGTGTCTTCAAATTTTAGTTCTTCTCAACTACTCGATCCAAGTTTGTTAATATGTAGGTTCTTCAAGCTGTTTTTTGGTGAAAAAGGTCTCGTGAATTCCAGAATGAGATTTTCACTCTGCAGCGGAGTGTGCGATGATATGAAACCTCCTGGCAGATTAAAACTGTATGCCGGACCGAGACTCGAACTCGGGACCTTTGCTTTTCGCGGGCAAGGGCTCTACCAACTGAGATACCCAAGCACGACTCATGCCCCGTCCTCACAGCTTTACTTCTGCCAGTACCTCGTCTCATACCTTCCAAACTTTACAGAAGCTCTCCTGCGAACCTTCTGCAAATTTTAAGAGTGCGCTGCCCATAAAAAGTGGTACATCTGATACATACGTCACTTTTTGATTACAACTACCTTCAACTTAAGCTGTCTTCAATTTGATCAGTCTGCTGTAGAGCTGCCGTCCGGAGTGGCCGTGCGGTTCTAGGTGCTACAGTCTGGAGCCGAGAGACCGCTACGGTCGCAGGTTCGAATCCTGCCTCGGGCATGGATGTGTGTGATGTCCTTAGGTTAGTTACGTTTAATAAGTTCTAAGTTCTAGGCGATTGATGATCTCAGAAGTTAAGTCGCATAGTGCTCAGAGCCATTTGAACGATTTGTTGTAGAGCTAACACGACTCTTTGTCTTTATAACATCACACATGTATTATACCTTGAGCTCAAATTTTTCATACTTAGTTTCATTCTATAAGTATCATCTCAGTAAAATTTTAATTCAGATTGCAGACGGTCAGGTGGGGACCACTGGTGCACTCGGTGTTGAATGACCCAATGATAAATCAAAATTGTCTGTGAAAATAAAAAGTAATGAAGATGCTTCCAAAACCCATGTTTCTGACAACATCGTCGCTATGCGGTCATTAGCAAAGTCCTCTCTTTGGTAATACGCCGTCGCTGGAATTGTAATGACTAAAGCAGACGGCGGAAGAGGAGAACGCTGGCGGCCATTATTTTTATGAAGTGAACTCGGTTGTGGGCGGCTGCAGGCGAACTCTGGCAGGCGGTGGGTGGGAGCCGCCATTGTGCTGGTCCCTTTGTTAGAATGGCCATCTGCAGTTTTTGCGGCGGCCAGACCGCTAGAGAAAGTTTGGCCGTCCCCTGGCGGGAGAGCAAAATAAGTCGAGCCCGCGCCGGCCTTTCTTAGCGGCTGGAGAACCGCTCTGCGGCCACGGAGGAAAGTGCTCCCTGCTCTGCTCCAACTTCAGCTCTCGTTGCGTGCTTCAGCTTCAGTGCCACAACATTTTTTCGCAACGTTTTTAATCTGCCCCAGTAGTGCCGGAATAACTATTAAATGTTATCATTAGCTTCCTATTTGTAATATATCGCAAAATTTAGTACGTATTTCATCCAATATCCTGTCGCTCCTTCTCAGTAACCCTTTCAAATATGAAAAAAGCTTCTTGTTGTCGTCTTTGGGTTTGGGGTGCTTAATACTTAGGTCATTAACTCCCGTAAATATTTTTCGTTTACGAGTAGCCTTTAAAAAATTTATTATCAGTGCGACAAAACAACATTATCGTCATAGAAAAAAACCGCACTGACGGAAATTGGGTGTGATATAGCGTACTTACACCATATGCTACAAAATAGCACTACAGTAGTTCCATTACTCTGGGATATGTTGACTGAAATATTGGCCTTTACACGATCTCATTTTCATTAAAGAATGATGAAGAACGTCATGAACACAAGACGTCATAATAGCCGATGCTGACCAGGGATGTAATACACGATGCAGCAAAGTTCGTCGAGGCTGTGGACTCACACACGAATAAATTAATGGAAAAAAAGTAGGGACGTTTCAGTGTCAGACTCGACATGATATTTGTTATCGATACCATTTTTTTAGTTGTATCTGTAACAGCGTACTAGAAGCATCTATACTAGAAGTACAGATATGTACTGATCGGTTACGCATGTTCAAGATTTCGTTGAAAACCAAAGGAATACAAGGAAAAATATGATAATTATGTTACCTTTTCATGGAACAATAACAAACGTAAATAATAACCCTTGACATCTAAACATATATGCTTCTGTTACACAGCACTATTACGAGCTTTTCTTTAAAAGCATTCGTTTACCATAATCTATTTAACAAAATCACTTATTAACCACAGATCATTTTCAATACAAGGGGAAAATTTGCTTTAACGAACTTGAATGTGAAGTAAACAGCCAAGCCACTTTTTCAAGATAGTACCTACACGTTTGACATTACTGGTATATGTTGCTGCTTTCTGATATGTTAATTAAAGACGGCGAGTGGTATACAACTTTCAATAGTACACTTGCGTTTATAGTATTCTACTTGGATACTGCTCACATTTGAATTCTCAATAACTTGTAATGGCAGGTTACTAATTTCGCCAAAACTATTCGGTACTTCTGCTACCGATACTTTGATATTTCTTGCGGCACTATGAAACTATCGCATTCTTGGCATCGTTAACGAGGTAACAGCTATCCGCAACTACATCCATACTCTGCAAACCACTTTGAGATGCATGACAGGCGTTACTTGCACTAATTATTCAGGGTCCTTCCCGTCCCATTAAACGAGTATATGCGCTCTACGTAATACTATTTTGTCCTCACATATGCGAGCGGCTTTACCTACGACTGAAACTGTAAGATCGTTCCATTTCATATGCCTAAAAATTATTACACTCAGATATTCACTTGCGACTCGTTGAAACTGTAGTTATTTTTCAGTTTTGTGAAGTGCATCATTTCAAATTTCTGAACATTTAAAGCAAGTTGCCAAACACAGCACCACACTCAAATCAGAGCAAGCTCCGACTGAATATCAGTGCAGCAATTTCTTTTTCAGATAGTATCCCATCAGAGATAACTGCATCACACCGAAAATTCGTTACTATTTGCGAGTGTTGGAACTTTAATAGCGGCAACAATTTATTTACAAAAATGGTTCAAATGGCTCTGAGCACTATGGGACTTAACAGCTGTGGTCATCAGTCCCCTAGAACCTAGAACTACTTAAACCTAACTAACCTAAGGACATCACACACATCCATGCTCAAGGCAGGATTCGAACCTGCGACCGTAGCAGTCGCGCGGTTCCGGACTGTGCGCCTAGAACCGCGAGACCACCGCGGCCGGCAATTTATTTACAGCTCGTACGAAATAGATACGTGTCAAAATAGGTAAGTGTCATCACTTCTGTCTCTATGCTGTTTATTTTTGGAACACAACCTAGATCAGCTTAGAGACAGAAGTGATGACACTTTCTGCACGACATGACCATCATTTTGCACGAGAATGGTCAAGCACGTACAGTGCAAGCTGTTACTGGTTTGTTTGTCTGATGGGGCTGTTAAGTGCTACACCACCCACTGCACTCCCCCGACTTAAGCCCTCGTGAGTTCAACTCGATTTCTAAACTGAAGGAAACACTTCACGGCATTCGCTTCAGAACTGCTAAAAATTCGTCAGGCAATAGACCGCGCCACTCGAACTGCCAACACAACTGGCACTGTATCCTACGACTTCCACATCGCTGGCAACTGGTTATACACAATGCTGAAGGTCAGTAAAAATTTGAAACACGTATCTATTTTGCACGAGCTGTAACTAATAGTTGCCACTATTAAAGTTCCAACCCACGTATATTGCCTGCGAGATTAACGGTTCTAGGCGCTCAGTCCGGAACCGCGCGGCTGCTACAGTCGCAGGTTCGAATCCTGCCTCGGGCATGGATGTGTGTGATGTCCTTAGGTTAGTTAGGTTTAAGTAGTTCCAAGTTCTAGGGGACTGATGACCTCAGCTGTTAAGTCCCATAGTGCTCAGAGCCATTTGAATCATTTTTTGTCTGCGAGCTCATTAATATACAGGGTGTTCGGAAATTCCCGTTACAAACTTCTAGGACTTACAGAGGGAAGTTAGTACACAATATTTTGAACAGGAAGTCATACCCGGAAACGCACCGCTTCCGTTCTACGACGGTTTCAGTTTGGACATTTAACTCATCCACTTGTGCTTGAGGAATTGAATTAGGTGTGACTCAATACAATTATTGTGTAACAGTTCGAAAGGAAACACAACAAAACGTTAATTTACCACTTTAGTGCATTTGTCTGTTTTAGCACTTAAACATTGTGTGTCTACATTATCCCAAAACAAAAAAGAGCACACCATACTGCACGTACAGAAAGTAATGTTTAAGTATTAGTAGAAGCAAATGTGCTTAAGTGACAAATGAATGTTTCGTTATGTTTCCTGCCCGACTATTACCTAACACACCTGTGTCACGCCTAAATCAATTCCTTAAGCGGAAGGGGATGAGTTATACGTCTGAATTGAAACCGTCTCCGGACGTTGGTTCCTATTCAAAATGTTATGTACTTATTACCCTGCACAAGTCCTAGAAATTTGTAACGGTAATTTTCGAACACCCTGTACAACATGAACAGCTAGGTTCTCAAACACTTACCTGGGGCGCAAAGGAAGTTACTTCTACATCTGTCGATAACTCTTTATCAACATGCTTCGTTCTCACTACTCAGGTATCCTCATTCTGGTCATAAATTTCGCTTGGTACCCCATGGATAGTATTTTTGATAACAGGCTTACGTGGCGTCAAATGCTTTTCCGAAATCGAGAAGTACTGCATTTACCAGATGTTATTGATCTATAGCTTTCTGGATGTCACGTGAGAAAGGCGTTGGGTGGGTTTCACTAGATCGATGTTTTCGGAATACATACTGGTTGGCATGGAAGTGAAAGCATCGCTACTTGCTCGTATCAGTAATATCGGAACGTCCCCGTCTACAAGTAAATTACCCAGAAGGGGACCAGTGAGTGCCGCTGGTACGAAGTTGGCTACGGTGGGACGACAGACCTCAGCGGTTGGGCCCTGCTGGAGCACGTCTGCGAGACGAGGGCGGCGGCGGCAGTTGTCCGTGCTCTGGAGGCCAGTAAGGGGACAGGAGAGGGGAGGGGGAAGGGGGGCTATTTCCAGACGGCTCCCGCTGCTTCCGGACAAACTTGCTGGCTAATCGCTCCTCCCTTTTCTCGGCTGCTCCACCAATTTCCTGCGAGCCGCTACTCCGACCAAACAACGGTCGCGGTAACGGCCAGCCGCTTTCTGACACACGTCGCATTCACCCTCGTCTACTCGCACGTTCTTCCCGTAGCGGTTCGGTGCAGAGCGCAGGGTACTTCGTACCAGCAGCATTCTTCTCCGTGTCGGGGTGGGAGGGCCAGACGTCTGGGGTCGCTTCTCAGTAACAGTTACGGCGGTGCGTAGCGACAAGACAAGGGGGTGCCAGAAATGTAACGAAGCACAGAAGATTAGGGCAAAGTACCGCCAAAGACGGGGTCATTAGAGCCGGAGCACAAACTCGGATAGGGGTAGAAAGAAGAAAGGGAATATGGCGTGTCCTTAACAACCAACTCTGCATTCTCCTTTAAAGATTTAGGGAAGCCACAAATAACATTGGCATAGTATTGCCATACTACCGAAAGCAAACGAAGCACATTAAGCACTGCGGCTTCTAGTCCGGAAAAAAAGTATGATACGTTGATGTCTATACATAATGTATTTTCACTTTTTTCACGCAACTTAGGGAAAAATGGTATGCTTATTATCTTTGACGGAGAAAATTAATCTCCTTTCACCTTCCAGAGCTGAGACACTATTTTTGCAACGGAACGTGTAAGTGGCTCCCACTTCGGGCACACTTTGGTGGATAAACGATAAACTTTATGATGTGGAACGTGTCATCACAAAAAACGTAACACACACACACACGCACACACACACACACACACACACACACACACACACACACACACACACGCACACAAAACGAAAACAATTTTATATGGCTGTATGCTGGCTACATAAATTTTTTCTGTACAAATGAATAATTTTTTCCATTTAGTATCCTTTACGAACGTTTGTGTGCGAGAATGTGAAACGTCCCCTTAGAAAAATTTATGAATGATTGTGCAGGTAAACCCCTTACGATATTTGATTTTCAAACAGCTGAGCAAAACTGAACGTGCACAGACATTTCACTCTTTACTTATTCTGATCACCACTAAACTGTCACACAATATTTTCAGCGCAACGCAATCTGACTTTCAAAAATCACTACAAAAGAATGGCCCTGACTAACAATAACCTATACCTTTCATGAATCACTTACCTCACAAAAATCTTCGTTACTCAAAGTACTGCAATACAGCGTCGCCAATACTTCCAGCTGAATAAAAGATTCTAACTACTGAAGGCACTAACTACTGATAGGCATTGTTAGCAAATGAAAGATTTTGATACAGAACAAAAAATGTATTTACCTTAATGGTGTTCAAAAGTCATAATATATTTATCAGTTCATGATATCCACTCTTACAAATTTACTGTCTCTGATGGACACACGTCCAGATCATCCGCTCTCCGCAAAGCAATGTGCAGTACAAAGCGGACGGTACGTCACACTAGCACTAGCGAGTCCGTACGTTCAAATGGCTCTGAGCACCATGGGACTTAACATCTGAGGTCATCAGTCCCCCAGAACTTAGAACTACTTAAACCTTACTAACCTAAGGACATCACACACATCCATGCCCGAGGCAGGATTCGAACCAGTGACCGTAGCGGTGGCGCGGTTCCAGACTGAAGCGCCTAGAACCGCTCGGCCACACCGGCCAGCAGAAAAGGTGACAGCACATCTCGATGCGCTCCCTTATTATGCAGTTATACTGAAATCTACATCTGTGCACCCTAAGGCACACCGAGGTATATTCTTCGTGTACGATTATATTTTTCGCATTTTCCTGTTCCACTCGCAAACGAAGCGTGGGAAGAACGACTATCGGCCAATCCCCTTAAGAGGTCTTATTTCCCTGATTTCCTCGTCGTGGTCATGTGTGTATGTCAGTGTGTGTGTGTGTGTATGTGTGTGTGGAAGGACGCAGCATGCTGCCTCAGTCAACGCCTGGCCTCAACGTCTGTAAGGTGGGCACCTCATTTTGTACGCCAGAGATGTCCACGTCAGTGAGAGAGAGCAAATTATGTTACTGTTACAGAATCTCTGGTCTTGTGGCACAGTGTTTGCCTCTGTGCAGTCTTCGTTGAAGTGTGGTCGGTGATCGACGTGTTCACTAGTGTTGTGTTAACTTGTGATGGTATCTGTTAGATAAAAATGATTTATTGCTAAGGACAGCAAGGATGAATATGATGTATACACTGGAAGTCGAAAAGAATATAAATTTTGAATAATTTTATTATTTTAAAAGAAGAAGTTCGAGGTACGACTGCAGCACTGCGCAGCTAGTTTGGAGTGATTATTGATATAGCTGATTAACTTTGTTCCCTTTCTCAGAGCTGAGAGAACAACCACCCCACTTCCCTGAGCCATGCATTAATATATCAACTACACTCCTGGAAATTGAAATAAGAACACCGTGAATTCATTGTCCCAGGAAGGGGAAACTTTATTGACACATTCCTGGGGTCAGATACATCACATGATCACACTGACAGAACCACAGGCACATAGACACAGGCAACAGAGCATGCACAATGTCGGCACTAGTACAGTGTATATCCACCTTTCGCAGCAATGCAGGATGCTATTCGCCCATGGAGACGATCGTAGAGATGCTGGATGTAGTCCTGTGGAACGGCTTGCCATGCCATTTCCACCTGGCGCCTCAGTTGGACCAGCGTTCGTGCTGGACGTGCAGACCGCGTGAGACAACGCTACGTCCAGTCCCAAACATGCTCAATGGGGGACAGATCCGGAGATTTTGCTGGCCAGGGTAGTTGACTTACACCTTCTAGAGCGCGTTGGGTGGCACGGGATACATGCGGACGTGCATTGTCCTGTTGGAACAGCAAGTTCCCTTGCCGGTCTAGGAATGGTAGAACGATGGGTTCGATGACGGTTTGGATGTACCGTGCACTATTCAGTGTCCCCTCGACGATCACCAGTGGTGTACGGCCAGTGTACGAGATCGCTCCCCACACCATGATGCCGGGTGTTGGCCCTGTGTGCCTCGGTCGTATGCAGTCCTGATTGTGGCGCTCACCTGCACGGCGCCAAACACGCATACGACCATCATTGGCACCAAGGCAGAAGCGACTCTCATCGCTGAAGACGACACGTCTCCATTCGTCCCTCCATTCACGCCTGTCGCGACACCACTGGAGGCGGGCTGCACGATGTTGGGGCGTGAGCGGAAGACGGCCTAACGGTGTGCGGGACCGTAGCCCAGCTTCATGGAGACGGTTGCGAATGGTCCTCGCCGATACCCCAGAAGCAACAGTGTCCCTAATTTGCTGGGAAGTGGCGGTGCGGTCCCCTACGGCACTGCGTAGGATCCTACGGTCTTGGCGTGCATCCGTGCGTCGCTGCGGTCCGGTCCCAGGTCGACGGGCACGTGCACCTTCCGCCGACCACTGACGACAACATCGATGTGCTGTGGAGACCTCACGCCCCACGTGTTGAGCAATTCGGCGGTACGTCCACCCGGCCTCCCGCATGCCCACTATACGCCCTCGCTCAAAGTCCGTCAGCTGCACATACGGTTCACGTCCACGCTGTGGCGGCATGCTACCAGTGTTAAAGACTGCGATGGAGCTCCGTATGCCATGGCAAATTGGCTGACACTGACGGCGGCGGTGCACAAATGCTGCGCAGCTAGCGCCATTCGACGGCCAACACCGCGGTTCCTGGTGTGTCTGCTGTACCGTGCGTGTGATCATTGCTTGTACAGCCCTCTCGCAGTGTCCGGAGCAAGTATGGTGGGTCTGACACACCGGTGTCAATGTGTTCTTTTTTCCATTTCCAGGAGTGTAATTAAAGTGTTTGGTTTTTACAGAGATTCTCTGTTAACACTGTACACTTTTTCAATCATTGTTCACTATGTTAAGCACAGTACTGTTCAGACCAGTGTTATGTGTGAAGATCACGCAAAGTCTTACTTCGCGGCCTTTATTAGTCTGCGTGATATTCGTATTATCGACACGTATTAACCAGTCAGAAAACTGAAGACTCAAAAAAATAAGAGACACAGTTAAACACGAAGTATAAGTGGTAGTACGCCGGCAGCGACTGACCAGCGCGGACCGGGATACTAGACTAATTTGAGACCGCTCTAGCGAAAAAGTACGGGAAATTCCGCTTTGAAAATCATTTTATTTCTACGGGAAATAAACCGACGCTTCCTGTCCACACGGGACGTCGCATGAAAGACGTGATGAACAGTATTTGCATTACTACACATACCAAAAACGGAACAACGGAGAAAATGTGCCTGACGACTCTTAGGAGAGACACCCTGTATAATCACGATTGCAATCTCTGGTGTGAATCAGAGAGGGCCGAAACGACGTGTGCGCGGAAGGTGAGTTGCGCAGCTCATAGCAGCTCCGGTCCCCCGCGGGACCAACCGACATCAAGTAGCGTGAGGGACCGGCGCCACGTTTGAAACTGCCGTAGACCGTGGTACCATCACTCAGCCGGTGCACAGCTGGCCAATAGCGCAACGCACGTCTGGTGCGTCTTTCACCGCATTCATTCTGACGGAAGGTAACGTCACGAGGGGTTAACTCAGCTGACCAACCCTCAGGATATCGAAATATAGGCGGTTGTCGGTGGCGTCATTCCCATTAGTTATTTTAACCTTGTATACGCCAGGAGAAACTCTAGATCTCACACAGTTAATGACTTGTTGCTCGCCAGTTGCGAAAATGAGATTATCCGAAAATACGATATCAGCTTGTAATTAAGATCGCATTACGACCACAGGTTGGTCTCTCTGCTTCAGTTACTTGTTTTGTTTCTTCATTTTGTGTCATCTGATTACTTTTGTTTAGCTTCTACATCTACATTTATACTCCGCAAGCCACCCAACGGTGTGTGGCGGAGGGCACTTTACGTGCCACTGTCATTACCTCCCTTTCCTGTTCCAGTCGCGTATGGTTCGCGGGAAGAACGACTGTCTGAAAGCCTCCGTGCGCGCTCTAATCTCTCTAATTTTACATTCGTGATCTCCTCGGGAGGTATAAGTAGGGGGAAGCAATATATTCGATACCTCATCCAGAAACGCACCCTCTCGAAACCTGGCGAGCAAGCTACACCGCGATGCAGAGCGCCTCTCTTGCAGAGTCTGCCACTTGAGTTTATTAAACATCTCCGTAACGCTATCACGGTTACCAAATAACCCTGTGACGAAACGCGCCGCTCTTCTTTGGATCTTCTCTATCTCCTCCGTCAGACCGATCTGGTACGGATCCCACACTGATGAGCAATACTCAAGTATAGGTCGAACGAGTGTTTTGTAAGCCACCTCCTTTGTTGATGGACTACATTTTCTAAGCACTCTCCCAATGAATCTCAACCTGGTACCCGCCTTACCAACAATTAATTTTATATGATCATTCCAATTCAAATCGCTCCGCACGCATACTCCCAGATATTTTACAGAAGTAACTGCTACCAGTGTTTGTTCCGCTATCATATAATCATACAATAAAGGATCCTTCTTTCTATGTATTCGCAATACATTACATTTGTCTATGTTAAGGGTCAGTTGCCACTCCCTGCACCAAGTGCCTGTCGGCTGCAGATCTTCCTGCATTTCGCTACAATTTTCTAATGCTGCAACTTCTCTGTATACTACAGCATCATCCGCGAAAAGCCGCATGGAACTTCCGACACTATCTACTAGGTCATTTATATATATTATGAAAAGCAATGGTCCCATAACACTCCCCTGTGGCACGCCAGAGGTTACTTTAACGTCTGTAGACGTCTCTCCATTGATAACAACATGCTGTGTTCTGTTTGCTAAAAACTCTTCAATCCAGCCACACAGCTGGTCTGATATTCCGTAGGCTCTTACTTTGTTTATCAGGCGACAGTGCGGAACTGTATCGAACGCCTTCCGGAAGTCAAGAAAAATAGCATCTACCTGGGAGCCTGTATCTAATATTTTCTGGGTCTCATGAACAAATAAAGGGAGTTGGGTCTCACACGATCGCTGTTTCCGGAATCCATGTTGATTCCTACATAGTAGATTTTGGGTTTCCAAAAACGACATGATACTCGAGCAAAAAACATGTTCTAAAATTCTACAACAGATCGACGTCAGAGATATAGGTCTATAGTTTTGCGCATCTGCTCGACGACCCTTCTTAAAGACTGGGACTATCTGTGCTCTTTTCCAATCATTTGGAACCCTCCGTTCCTCTAGAGACTTGCGGTACACAGCTGTTAGAAGTGGGGCAAGTTCTTTCGCGTACTCTGTGTAGAATCGAATTGGTATCCCGTCAGGTCCAGTGGACTTTCCTCTATTGAGTGATTCCAGTTGCTTTTTTGATTGATCGACTGTTGTCTGCCACAGTTTGCAACCTATTTCCTATTGCCTTTTTACGCTATTAAATATGTGAAGTTCTTTGTTAGTATAAGTGTGGCTCTATGAAAACATACATAGCGTAAAGCAGGGATAGACAGCCATACGGGGGAAACCCCAACAAACCGCTTTACAGCGCTACCGGTCAGTTGATACTCTTTGTCGAGAGTGACTCTCTAATGCTTCCCTTGACTCTTTATTTCAACAAAAAGTAAGTAGTTTTCATGATTTTAATTTTTAATGCATCTAAACATTATATAGCATGCCAATACTTTTCCTTTTTCCCGTAACTTAAGCTGTTAGTAACTGCGGACAGTTACATTCCATGGCTTTATACGTCTACTCACGTTTTTCTCTTTGCTTTCTCGTCCACTATGTTTCACGACGCGCTAAGGCCAACTCTATCTGCCGATTGGGAGAGATGGCCATACAATCTTTGGGATAGTTAGCCACCTCGCAAAAATTTTTTCTATTTTTTTTATTTGACTTGTTTTGCCAGATGCCACCTAAATACGTTATCAAGATGGTCCAATTTTGTCCATTATATATGTTGTTCTGAAAGTCTGCGACTGTGGAAATATACCATTTTTACATAATGTTTTCGATGTGTGAGGTTCTCCTTTCTTTTATTGACTTTTAAGTTTTCTTATGGTCCATTTGTGCAGTCTGCATATTAAACATCAGAAACAACTTTCGATGCACAGTATACATTGAGAATTCCCACGACTTGTAGCAGAAAAGTTATTTCTAAACAAAACTATAACCAAGATTGGTTTTACTAAAGGCATATGGAGAGAA
This sequence comes from Schistocerca americana, assembly GCF_021461395.2. Taxonomy (NCBI): domain Eukaryota; kingdom Metazoa; phylum Arthropoda; class Insecta; order Orthoptera; family Acrididae; genus Schistocerca; species Schistocerca americana. The sequence goes on from NC_060119.1 coordinate 1,265,331,855, forward strand.
GAAGACCCCAAATTGCTACTAATGATGCAAAAAAATTATATTTATTCATCCAGAAAAGATTCTTTAGAGTTTAATAGTCCAAGCAGAACCCTCGAGCGAAATATGAAAACCGACTGTGATTCAAAAACCGCAATGGACCCAGATTTAGCAACTGACTAACGACGTGCGTGTTTTCCTATAGTTTCATCTACAAAACTTAACCCGTAACAAGTTGTTCAATAAAAGCTAGTTAAGATTGTTGGATATTCAGCAAATGCGATTTCCTCTTTATTTTTAAAGTGTTTTTCCAATTGATCATCAATCCCTTGCATCTCTGGCCTTCTAACCCTGATACACGGGTGCGATAGTCAAGTGCTACATAATTTAAAAAAAAATTGTAGTTGGTTTGAAGTTTGGCCTACTTTCGGAAACGAAGTCTTATTTTGTTTTTTATAAATATGTAAAGCAATATAAGCAAATTTCTCAATGTTTCTGAGTATTAAGATATGATCCTGGCATTTAAAAAAATCATGGCCGTCTGTCCCTGTTGTACCCTATTTAACTGAACAAAATTGCCGAGGGCCCCCATGTCCTGGAAAAACACCTCAGCATGCAACGGAAATGGGAGATCCAGCCTGAAACCCAAGTACAGGTACTTACACAAATGAAATTACACAATTTCAGAGCCTTTACTGGTCTCACACAGATACGATTCTACGTGTTTACAGTCTGAAGTGGCGAGTGAAAATTTGTACCAACATCGAGAACCGAGTGTAAGGTGGAATTGAGGTACACTGTGGCGGCAGCGAGAGGAGGGAGGCCCGCCAGGGTAATACGCGCAGTTGTGTGGACCTCTGCGCCAAGGTAGCCTAGTGGCTAACGCACCTGCCTAGTAGGCAGGAGAACCAGGTTCGATTCCCTGTCTTGGTACAAATTTTCACTCGCCACTTCATTCTATAAATACATAAAATTATTTGGGTAGAGTTATGATACCCCTTTCGCCGTCAATCCGTCTACTGTGATTGTGAAGGCAAGTTCCAATTACGCCTGTAGCAGGAGTCGAAATCTATGCTTTAGACAAGGTCAGTGCAGGAAGGAGGGTAATGAGTGCTGGTTTCCAAGCCGTATAGTTGGGAATGCAGTTTCACTTTTCACAAACCGCGTGGCAGGACGGCGATTTGAACCAACATACTTCCGGATGGCGGTCCAGTGTGTACCACTGCCCAAATCACCTCGCTCCCTACCTGCGTCACGGTGAGACGTTTGCCCCGCTGGGAAGTTTGTGTCGCTGGTGACGGTTGGCTGGAGACGCAAGTAGCGGCACAGACGCCCCAGCCGCGGGAGCCCGCCCGCCTTACACGTGGGGCCCTCCCTGCAGCTGCCGCTATTGCGCGGCCAGTGTCGGCGGATCTAGCGCGGCGATCCCACGCACTCGCCGGCCCATACTGGGCAGATATCGGCCCCGGCCGCGTGGGAGGCGGAAACTCGCCTCTGCACAGGCGAGGCCGCGACAGCCAGCTGTCCGCGAGTGTGCGGGCAAGCTGGGACAGTGGATGCCAAAGTCCGTCTACACCAAATCTCCAACACAGCCGCCCAGTAAACACGATACCAGCACAGAACAGAGGACTTGATGGAACTACACAAGAACTCATAAAAGAAATTCTGACAGACACAAAAGCAAGGGCGAGATTCAGAGGAGCACTGTCAGAAGAATTTGAGATCAAGACTGGTGTTAAACAGGGACATGGATTGTCACCATTGTTGTTCAATATAGCACTGGACGAAGTGATCAGGCAGTGGAGAGCAATAAACTAGGAAATGGGAATACCAAAGACCCATGTGGGGGACAAAAAGGACAACAGGGCTCAAGTGGACTGCCTAGCCTTTGCAGATGACATAGCAATAGTAAGTGAGACGGACGAAGACGCAAAGACACAACTCGACAAATTAAGTAAGGTAGCCAGAAAGGTGGCACTGAGGATCGCCTATAACAAGACAAAGAAATTTAAACACCACTGAAAACTGGGAAACACCGGAAGGCACTGTACAAATGGTGGACAAATTTAAATACCTGGGAGAATTTATAACAGGAAGGAACAGGAGCAAGGAGGGAATAACAGAGAGGATGAAGAAGATGAGGTCAGCCTTCTGCATGACGAGAGAGGTATACAATAAAAAGAGGCAAAGATAAGCCACTACAAGGCAACAGTGAGGAATGCAGTATTATATGCTACTGAGACGATGGCACTAGGAAGAAATGGGGCAGAGCAACTAGAGAAAGAAGAGAGGAAAATGCTGAGAAAAATACTAGGTCCCAAAAGAGGTGGAGAGAGGTGGATGCGAAGCCCTAGGGAAGAATTGTACCGGAACATGAGAACAATATCCGGGGAAACCAGACTCAAAAGGGCAAGGTTTGCTGGACATGTAGCTAGGATGAGTATGGACAGAATGACGAAGAGAGCGTGGGAAACAACACGGAGGACAAGGGGAAAGACAGGAACCAAGTGGATTGTTGAACTTCGGAAGGACTGGTTGGAATTGGGGATCAAGGTCGAAGGAAAGGAAAATTGGAGGAACAAATATACACCGACAAATATGCCGGAGAGCAATGACAGAGAAGAATACAGGAAAAGATTAGAATGTCACCAGTCGAGCCGCCGGGAGAAACGGAAACTGAAGATCTCGGAAGAAGAGCGGGAGAGGAGAAGAGAAAGAATGAAGAGGTTCTGGGAGAAGAAGAGGAAAATGTAGTCCACGAAGGGGCTACCCGTGGTTCTACAGAGGTCGTAACGCAAGTAGAAGAAGATACCAGCACACCGAAAATCTTGACTGCGCTGAAGCTTCTTCGCAAACAGAAAGATCAGAAACTGCTACAGGAATGTGACGTCCAGCGTACTTCACGGCAGTGTGGTAGAGTTGAAGCGTGCTCCTTAGACATTCCTCAAGAACATCCTGGGCAACCTTTGATGACAACGACAACTGATGGCCACTTCTTTCCATAGCAGGACCTCTTCGGTTGTCATCCGCGGCACCTTTACAGCACAGAGGTGCGTCGACGATATTCTACGCTCCGTTTGCTTGCCCTTCATAGAAAGCCATCCTGGACTTACATTTCAGCAAGACAATGCCAGCTCGCACATGGCGAGAGTTTCTGCTGCTTGTCAGACCCTACCTTGGCCACCAAAGTCGCCTGGTCTCTCCCCTATTGAGAAAGTTTGGAGAACTGCGGGCAGGGGCCTCCAACCATATCGGGATTTTGACAAACTAACGCGCCAATTGGACTTTATCAATCATTGCCGAGCTGAATAACTGCTCGCATAAGGCCAGGGACGAGCCAACACCTTATTGCCTTGCTCAATTTGTGAATCTCTTTCGCTTGAAGCAATTATCCAATTTTTCCGAGAGTATAATCATTTAATAGTTTCAGCGGAATTAAATCGGCATCTTCAAATAATTTGTTTTCTTTTTTACAGGGCCAATCCGTTTTTCTATACAAATTATTTGAAGATTGCGATTTAACTTTGTTGAAACTAGTAATCCTTGTGTATTTTTATGCGATCTGGGCGAAGAAATTTCTGTAACAAGAACAACAACCGTGTTTAGATTCTGAAATCGCCTCCAATAGATCTGACAATGTCAGTTACTCATCGTCATTGTAATCATTTGTTTGTCTGTACATGTAGATCACAACTACCTATTTCCGTCCGATTCGGATGATTCCTTCGTCATGCGTATTTTTCTTTTCTTGTCTTGTCTTAGAGTGTATCTTTGTTACCATGTTGTGTAGACGCACTTACATCCCGTGCGGTCTGAAGACGTAGCAAGAAATGTTATTGTTTAGCTTGCCATCAATACGATGTCATCGGGTGAATACAGAATTTACGCTGTACCACCGCGGACTTCATCGCCTATACGTCAGATACCAAAGTGCAATGCATAGCACGTTATTTAATAAAGTTAATGATTTTATCACAAAAACTTATTTAATTAAAAAATACAAAGTGTTTTTTTTGTGCTTATTTTCTTGCATGTACTTCGCGGAGATTCGGCAAGCGCGGAAGGCTGCTCTTCGCGCAGCAGCGAAATTTCACGTGAACAATTGAGGAGGTGATATGCAAAGACGAACATGCCCACTAAATGTAGTTATTCTGAGTCAACATAAAATTTATTTCAGGCATACATATGAATGAAAGTAACATATTGCAACGCAAACGCCTTTACTTATGCGTCAAAATGCATTTCATATCTGTAAATCAAATGAAAGTATTCCTTTAAAAAGTACATGTTCTCATTTGGCTGATCCATTTGGGCATGTTCGGTTTTGAACTATTTTCAATAGCAAATATGCTGTTCTTTGAAAGTAACTGATATCTAATTGTAAAATACTTGTTATGCCCGCATTTGAAACAATTTTGTATGTGATATCATGGAAAAATTCTAAAATGGCGACTGTAATATTGACATTAAGTGTTTTGCCGAAAGTTCTGATTTCATTGTTGCTTCATACTACCATAACAGAGTAATGATGTAGCAATAATATTACCTATTATCAGAACGTTTTTTTGAGGTAACTGTTAACACTTAAACGTACAATGCAGAAGCATCTTCTAAACAATCACAATCAATTCCCTTTACCTCCGTGTTGAACAAATGGTTACGAAAAAAGAGTTTCGCAGTGGTCGATCCGCGTTTCTGACGGGACTACCGCTGTTGTACATCTTGCTGGGATCTCTAGAAAGCAGTGTTGCCCACAGCTTCGTACCTGTGCACGAGAATTCGTTTCATTTCAATTATGTGATCTAAATTTCGTAGACCTTTAGATAGGGATTTCACGTCTAACACTGTCTAATCTTCAGCAAGGTTTCTTACTTCACCCACTGTCTGGTAGGCCCTATTGCCCTTTTTCGTACAAGTTTCTCTACCGAAAATGCGGTCAGTAGATCAGTAACTGTGCCCTGTAATAATAATTATTAGCATTAATACTACGCAGTACTATTACGAAGGAGCACAGAAGCACAAACTGATGCTAACAGCTGCTGTGCGTGGGAACGTCTGGCCCTGACTGGAATGGAAATCGTGTTAAGTGGAATCAGCGTCTCCTATCGACGGCAACGAACTAGTTCTTTGCACGAAACGTGTCTGTATGTGGACAGGTTCGTGGTTGTCCTGAACCACATATTTTCACAGCCTCGTATCATGGCACATATTCGATTTCTATTAAATTGCATGACGTATTCAGATTTTGCTTATGCTGCGTGTACCGTTCCATTCCGTATGTTTCTTTCTTTTTTTTTTTTTTACAAATTGGCCTTTGCATATCGCCTCCTGAGCTGTAATACGACGACGTGTTGGGATGGATTATTCTATTTCAGATCAGGTTATGAAACGTCCCCTTAGAAAAATTATACATGACTGTGCTTAAACTGACACACAATATTTTTTGGCGCAACGTAATCTGACTTTTAATAATCCCTACAAAAGAATGGCCCTGACTAACAATAACCTATACCTTTCACGAACCACTTATCTCACAAAAATCTTCGTTACTCGAACTACTGCAATATAGCGAGCGCCAATACTGCCAGCTAACTAAAAGATTCTAACTACTGAAGGCACTAACTACTGATAGGCATAGTTAGCAAATGAAAGATTCTGATAAAGAACAAACAATGTATTTACCTTAATAGTGTTCAAAAGTCATAATATATATATTAGTCCATGATATCCAATATTACAAATTTGCTCTTTCTGATGGACACATGTCCAGATCGTCCGCTCTCACAACTGCGCCATCTCTCTCCCCACATCCACCACTGCTGGCGGCTCACCTCCAACTGCGCAACGCTACGCGCTGTCAACAGCCAACTGCCCAACACTACAATGGCGAGTATTAGAACAATGCAAACCAGCCACAGACTGCACACAGCACAGCCAGTGATTTTCATACAGAGCACTACGTGGCGTTACCAATATAAAAACCTAAACAGCCTACTTACAAGGTGTACCTGCGCAATACATGATTAACAATGTATAACCAAAAGGTTTAAATATAAAATACGCCTTCGCCTGGGACACCAGCTACGAACGGCGACTGACTGGAAGGAGAGCGGCCGTGGCCTTGGTATAAAGCAACCACCCCGGCGTTCCCGCCGCCACCCCCCGCGGCCTGCAGCTGTAGTGGACGGCCGTCCGGCTCCGTGACTGCGGCCGGTAGCGGGAGCTCACGAGCGCCGCGCAGCCAGCCAGCCCATTGTTTGGAAATGCGCGCCGTGAGTCACCCGCAGACGCACACGGTACGTCCGCTGCCACGGAGGCTCGCCTCCTCCTGCACCCAAAAAAAGTCCCAGCCCGAGCTCATCCTTATGGCCACACACGCCGAGTGTCTCTGGAAAACAGACGGAAAAGTCTAACACCGTAGCGCGTAGTCTCCGCAAATGAGATTCCAAAGCAGTAGTAAACTGTTCAACCTATGGTTTGATATACAGCGTGCCGCACGAGATCAACACTGTGGACGCAATTTGTTCTCGTTCGAGTCCTCAGTTAGTGGTGTCTGGCTCCCCTGAGATTCGTCGCTAGTTTGTTTAGTCCTCAGTTAGTGGTGTCTGGCTCCCCTAAAATTCGTCGCTAGTTTGTTCGCATTCATTCATGTTTCTGTGTGCTCCCGTGTGTGAGGTATCTTCTTGCGACCTTGTATTTCGGAGATTTGAAGATGATGGTTCAAATGGCTCTGAGCACTATGGGACTCAACTGCTGAGGTCATTAGTCCCCTAGAACTTAGAACTAGTTAAACCTAACTAACCTAAGGACATCACAAACATCCATGCCCGAGGCAGGATTCGAACCTGCGACCGTAGCGGTCTTGCGGTTCCAGACTGCAGCGCCTTTAACCGCACGGCCACTTCGGCCGGCTTGAAAATGATGATTGAAATCCTTAGGCACGTAAATGAGAATGAGAAGGGGCTTATAAAATTTCAGTCTACTTGAAGGATAAAGAGTTTTAGGAATTCTACGAGTTATGAGATTGGTAAATGAGTTGGGAGGAAGCACAGGCAAATTAAACATATCTCGTAAAACAGCTTCAGCAATTATTATTATTATTATTATTATTATTATTATTAATTTTTTTTTTTTTTTTTTTTTTTTTTTTTTTTTGCTGACTGTAACTACATTTACTCACAGCCAACCACATTAAGGAGTGTGGCGGAGGATACTTCTACCACTATAATTTCCCGCCTTTCCCGTATGATTTCCAATTTTTCCAATTTTCTCCTCGTGTCCGTTCCACGATATGTTTCCAGGATCAGTCTGCGCCGGAATGTAAACTGTGCCCAACTAGGGCTCGAAGCCAGGACGTGAAATTTAGCGGGCACAGCTGTTACCGACTGAGTTATCCAGGCACGATTCACGATCCGATCTCAGACTTTCAGTTCTGCCAGTACCTCTCACAGTTCAGAGAAGTTCGCTCGCACACCTTGCTGAGCTGTCACTCCTGAAAGATAACATACCCCCGTGAAATGGCGTATCCTCAGGCTACGGAACTGATTTCTGAAACAATTTTTGATTGCATAGTGAAGTGTGCACTTTCTGTAAATGTCGCGGCGGATTAAAACTGTGGGTTTGAACCTGCAACTTTGTCTTCCGCTGGAAATGCAAAGGTATTGCCACATGTGAAGCTGTAGGGCGGGTCGTGGGAGAGAGGTCCCAGGTTCGAGTCCTGATCCCGGTTTGGCATACACTTTTAATCTGCCAGGAAGTTCCAATGACCCAAGTAATTGCAGGGTATTGGCAGTGATCCATTTCGTTGGAAGACTGTACTCTAAGGTAATTAAACATTGTTGGTGAAAGAAACAAGTCACAAGCAGCAAGAAGAGTAAGACGAAACGTCGGTACTGGACAACATCTCCAGACTAAAACTAATATGTGAAAAACGATCAAAAGTTAGACTGGAGATACACGTTGTAGTGACTGACCTAGAGAGAACATATGAATACGTACCCACCAAAAATCGGTGGGGAAACGCTGAAAGAAACAGAAATGGATCAAAGAAGGCTAAACTTTATTACGTAAAATGTAAACTTTCACTACCGGAAATGTCACAATTAGTAAAATGTTCCGGGCTGTTATGCCATGGTCGAATGGATTTCACCTTAAAGCCCTACGTTTCGTCCCCATCTGCGGAGGATATTTTCAAGAGGGATCGCAGCTTTTTTGAATGTCCCATTCACACCCTGGCTCGCTACTGACTACAGCAGTGGCGTGACGTCATATGTTTTGAATACACGATACCAATTGGGCGTTATCGAGTGCCGTCGTCCGCTGTTGTTTTCATCCCATGTTGGAAGACTGATACACATCTTCTTAAGCACTGGAAGCCAAATGTCATTCAATTTCACGTCCTCCTCCTTCCTAGTGAAATTCTTGGGGTGTTTTACAATCTCTATGGCCTCTCTGTGCAGCCTTTGATGGTGTCCGTTTGTGGCTGCCAGTACTTGAGTCCTGTCAAAATGAATGCAATGGTCTCCTGGCTGCAAAGCATGTTCCGCAACAGATGATCTGTCAGTCTCCCCTCTCGCTTTTGTTGTTGGTGGTGGTTCGAATCCCAGAGTAAGCAACGATGTGTGTGCCCGAAGGAGCAGCCGCGCGAACCGTGACAACGCGTCCGAGACCGCACGGCTACCCCGCGCGGCTGGACAGGAGAATTCGAGGTTAATGAGGGTCTGCGGCAGGAACGTGGGCTGTCACCGAACCTCTCTAAGCTGTATCTAGGAGCAATCCTGCAGGCTTGGCATAGAAAATACCAGGTTATGGGAGTGACAGCGGAGGACAGCAAGGTAATTAGCCTGTATTTTGCTGATGATGAGATTGTACTAGCAGTAGATGAAAATGATCTGAGCAATATGATGAGACAGATGAAAGAGGAATACAATAAGTTTGGCCTGAAGATGAAGAGGTGTGAGTACTTGGCCGATGGAACAGGAAAATTAAATAATTTGTAGACAAATTGAAATTGAGAAGGAATTGCAGGAGTGGAAAAGGCAAAATATGTTGAGATATTGTTTAATTAACAGGGCATGATGAAATCATTAGTGGGGTTAATGAAGGCCGAGCTGTAACGAGGGCAATGAACTGTGTTCCTTGGAACGAAAAGATAACAAAGGCAACGAAGAAGAGGATGCATAAGGCTATAGTTCAGAGTACACTTTTGTACACTTTTGTATGGAACTGGAAATCCTGATACATTAGCAGGAATAATAAACTGTTTGTGACTGAGATGGATTACTTATGACAAAACTGAAGCTGGACTGGATAAAAATGACGTAATACGACAAGGTAATGACATCCGGCAAAAAACAGCTGAGGTGGTTTGGCCATGTGAATAGGATGAATGAAGACAAGATGCTAAATAGGATAGTGCAATGGAAGGCGATGTGGAAGAGGAAATGGAAACAAGGGGCACAAAGGGTGAGGAAAGTTGGGACAAAGTAAGACAGCGCTTGGTGGCGAAGGAGCGGCACCAGCCGCCTATAATCCGCAAGAAAAAGAAGAAGGAGGAGGAGGAGGAGGAGAGAAGTCTCAAGTAATATGTTGCCCGATTGAGCTTGCGAAGCACGCTCTCAATACTGTATTTTCCCTTGATGCACAGCGGCTCTGTCTTAGTGTCTTCTTCTGGGGGTTGTTAAGACTCCATTCTAACGTTCAAAATGGTTCAAATGGCTCTGAGCACTATGGGACTTAACTTCTGAGGTCATCAGTCCCTAGAACTTAGAACTACTTAAACCTAACTAAGCGAAGGACATCACACACATACATGCCCGAGGCAGGATTCGAACCTGCGACCGCAGATGTCCCGCGGTTCCAGTCTGTAGCGCCTAGAACCGCTCGGCTACCCCGGCCGGCCCTTCTAACGTTGTCTCCTCTATTAACCTTACCTCATAAGGATCCCATAATGACGAGCATCACTCAAAAATAGTATGTACGCGGTTTTCGTTGGCCACTACTTTCGAGAATGAGTCACACTTTCTTAGCAGTTCTGATATGCTTTACAGAGGCGGGTATGATCATAGTTAGGCAAACTGAGGTTCGATCTAAAATTTGGGTTTTTGATACATTACGGAACGTCGCTTAGGAAAAAAAAAAAATGTACAGGGTGATATCGTCTCTGCCGCACGATCGATGATCATCAGTGGACCATGTAGATCCGGTCCAAATCCCCTCCGGTAACCGTTGAGGCACGGTTAATCTGAGCTGCGTCGGGGAAAGAGACTTCGTCCGCGGTGGCAGCAGTGATAACGTCGACGTCGACGGGCTCACCTGGAAGCGCTCCCTGGGGTCCAGCCTGCAATAAAAGAGCGCAGGGCGGCAACGCGCAGAGATTCGCGCCGCCGCCGCCGCGGCTTTACGAGCGCTGACGCCGCTGGCTGGAGGTGTAAAAAAAACACGGTGCGTCCAGCGCAGCAATTACTGGCGCCAGCGCAGCGCCACACGACGCGTTATTGTGTGCACTCCAGCTGCGCGTCCGGATTGCAGCCGCCGCTGTCTCTCTCAGCGGCCAAAAGCTAATCTGCCCTCCGGACTCTGTTTTACACCTCGACATTGCATACGGAATTTGTAATTCACAGTCCGTGTCAAGGTGACCGAGAGAGTCAACATCAGGTGCGCAGAGTTACACACCTCTCTATTGCAGCAGCCTAGAAAGTGCTAAATTCAAATATTGTGACGTTCGTGGAAGAAAAGAAGTTCTCTCGGATAATCAACACAGCCTTAGGAAAATCCACTACTATTGGGACAACCTTTTTTTCCCTAGACATCTTGCAAACAGAAGATGCCATTGAACAGGTACATTACGATCTCTACATTTTCGATTGACGCTAGACACGTACGGCCATACGGAGTACCTCCGCAGGTATGAGAGTGATAATACAGTTTCGCTAATTATACATACATGTCACCTGTTCGTGATAGGTACCAGTCGGAGCTACACGGAGGCCTCGTGTACTGACCCGTCTTAAAGGCCGAAAGGCTGAATTTTTTTTCTTTTTTGTGCGATCTAGACTGCTACTTTTACTAAAACCAGTACCTTATACTGGACAAAATACGTTCCACAGAAATAAAAATTACATAGGAGTGCCTCAATGAAGCGAAATTTTATCCCTTATGTTTTCAAGGTTTTATCAGATTGCATAAGCAGTACTACAGGTTTGTTTCCTGGCGATGCAGTTGTGGATAGGAGAGTGTCGTCATAAGACGATCGTGAGAAACTTCAGAAAGAGTGGGACAAAATTTCCATTTGGTGCAATAAGTGACAAATTTCGTTAAATATGTGTGAATGTAAGATAATGCCCACAACAAGGAGAACGAACCCGCTAGTATCCGACTCTAAGAGTAGTTCTGAACATGTTTAGCGCGCCACATCGTGTAATACTGAGGAGTAACGCTACGAATCAATTAGAAATGAATCACGTAAAATCAAGTACTACCGAAGGCGAATGGAATACTTTCATTTATTGGAAGGGTTCTGCAAAAGGGCGATGCATTTGTAAGGGAATATCGCACAGAACGCCGTGCCACAAATTCTGAAGTGCCGTTCCAGGGTTTGGAATGCTTCTCAAGTAGACATGATGGAACAAGAGACAGCCCCTGAGGATCGTAACATGTCGGTTTAGCCCGTAAAAAAGTGTAACAGAAACCGTCGGAGAACTTAAATGGGAACCCATGAAAGGAAGGCGACGTAGTTCTCGCGGAACCATTTCGGGAAAATTTAGAGAACGAGTATTCGAAGAATGCTTTTGGGCCACTACGCTGCCACCATAACGTATCTCGTGCGTGGATAATGAGCACAACATCGAAATTTGGGCACGTTTAGAGCCATATAGTCATTCATTTTTACGTCATTCAATGCGCGCCGTGCACTGTAGAGTGGTTTTGAGGGTATATATGTAAATGTAGAGCCCACCATCCTTCAAAGAGGCCTCATTTTCTTCCTTTTTACTCTTCTGGTCTACAGTTTCATTTGCGTCCCAAAGTTCACTTCCTCAAAGTGATGTTGACACTGCCATCAAATTCAAATGCCTCCAAGCACTATGGGACAACATTTGAGGCCATCAGTCCCCTAGACTCAGAACTACTTAAACCTAACTAACCAAAGGACATCACACACATCCATGTCCGAGGCACGATTCGAACCTGCGACCGTAGCAGAACCGCTGTTCCGGACTGAAGCGCCTAGAGCTGCTCGGCCACAGCGGCCGGTACACTGCCATCCCTTTGTAGTATTGTACATTTATGTCTACATCCATGATGTGTCTCGGAGGATACTTCCGGCACCACTATCTGACTTCCCCGCGAATAGTGCGTGGGAAGAATAATTCTATGTAAGCGTCTGTAATAACACTAATTTCTCAAATTTTCTCGTCGTGGTCAGTACGCGAGATGTATGTTGGAGGAAGCAATAAGTCGTCCGACTCTTCTCGGAAATTTTAACAGTTAACCTCCCCGTGACGCACAACCCTTCTCTTGTAATGTCTCGCAGCGGAGTTTCTTGAGCACCTAGGTAGTGCTCTCGCGTCGACTAAACGGTCCAATCACGAAAAGTGGCGCTCTGCGTTGGATCTTCTCTACCTCTACTATAACTCCTATCTGGTAAGGATACCATATTGATGAACAATAGTGAAGGATCGGTCGAAAAAGCGCCTTATAAGCCACTTCCTTCATCGTGAGTTACGTTTCCTTAGGAAACCTCAGTCTGGTATCTGCCTTTCCTACTATTCGTTTTATGTGGTCATTCCACTTACGGTCGCTCTGGTTAGATTTTCCTAGATATTTTACGGTAGATACTGTTTCCAGCAGTTTCTCATCAATAGTGTAGCTGTACAGTAGTGGCTTTCTTTTCGTATGAATGCGCAGTATGATACATTTATTTACGTTCAGGGTCAACTGCCACAGCCTGGTCTGCCGGTGTGGCCGTCTTCAATTTGGCCAGTCTGCTGTAGAGCTGCCGCACGGAGTGGCCGTGCGGTTCTAGGCGCTTCAGTCTGGAACCGCGCAACCGCTACGGTCGCAGGTTCGAATCCTGTCTCGGGCATGGATGTGTGTGATGTCCTTAGGTTAGTTAGGTTTAAGTAGTTCTAAGTTCTAGGGGACTGATGACCTCAGAAGTTAAGTTCCACAGTGCTCAAGAGCCATTTGAGCCACAGGCTCCGCTATTCATCAGTCCTCTGCAGGTCATTCTGCAAATCGATACTGTCTTCTGGCGTTGCCATTTGGTTACCAACATCCGCATCAGTCTTAAGCAGCCTTCGACGTTTGCTAGTAGATCATTTATACACATTATAAACTGTAGTGGTGCACTTCCTTGTAATATTTTACAATGTCTCCCGTCTGCTGTTTCGCAAGCTCCGCTTGATTGCCCCACTTAGAAACTACAGGCTGGCAATCACTGAACTACATGAAATATAACCGTCATAACCGTTTGCGTTAGGACGTTCAAACCGCATGCTTGGCCACGAGCCATCACGGGAATTAGTACGCGCCTTGGATTAGCGACGAAACCCACTTCCATTTCGATGGGTTCGTCAAATAGCAAAAATTTGGGGCACTGAGAATCTGCATTTCGCGATCGACAAGTCTCTTCACCCTCAACGGGTGACTGTGTAGTGTACAACTTACAGTCACGGAATAATCGATGCAATATTCCTTGATGGCACGGTGACTACCGAACGGTATGTCAAGGTTTTGGATGATGATTTCATCCCAGTTTCGACGAGTTGTGGTTCATGCAAGACGGAGTTCGGTCTCATCGAAGCAGGAGAGTGTCTGATCTCCTGGAAAACGCGTTCTGGCTCTGAGGTACCCAGAGGCCACTGGCATGGGCCTCGATTGGCCGCCGTATTCTCCTGACCTAAGGACATGCGACTCCTTTTTGTGGGGCTATATCAAATGTGGTGTCACCGCCAGACACCACACTTGCTAGGTGGTAGCCTTTAAATCGGCCGCGGTCCGGTAATATACGTCGGACCCGCGTGTCGCCACTGTCAGTGATTGCAGACCGAGCGCCGCCACACGACAGGTCTAGAGAGACTTCCTAGCACTCGCCCCAGTTGTACAGCCGACTTTGCTAGCGATGGTTCACTGACAAATTACGCTCTCATTTGGCGAGACGATAGTTAGCATAGCCTTCAGCTACGTCATTTGCTACGACCTAGCAAGGCGCCATTATCAATTGCTATTTATCATGTGATACATGTACCGTCAGACCGATGTTCACCAATTATGAATTAAAGTTAAGTATTCCAGTAGTTACTTTTCTTTGCTACTATAAATTCCCTTAACTGTTCCAGACCTCACGCCAGCCTGCGTGAGCTTAAACGCGTGCCTTTCGGCTTCACCTCGTAGTGGCTTGGCTGTCTTGCCAAGTGACAACATTAAAGACAAGATGTACAGCAATAAGCCCAAAGCCACTGCTGAGCCCAAAACAGCCAGTCTGGAGGTCATCGACAGCATCGGTGTTCCGACACCTCAGCCGGTCATGCAGAATTGCGCTATTCGTCTGCGCAACATCATCCTCAATGATGGCAGGCTCATCGAACATGTCATAAACTAAATCCGAATATCTGTAGGGACGTTTACATCTTCAATAAAGTGTGTGCACCTCGCAGTTTGGCCGGCCGGGGTGGCCGAGCGGTTCTAGGCGCTACAGTCTGGAACCGCGCGACCGCTACGGTCGCAGGTTCGAATCCTGCTTCGGGCATGGATGTGTGTGATATCCTTAGCTTAGTTAGGTTTAAGTAGTTCTAAGTTCTAGGGGACTGATGACCTCAGAAGTTAAGTCCCATAGTGCTCAGAGCCATTTGAACCTCGCAGTTTGTAAATAATTTACATTTTTTCATATAGTTCAATAATTGTCAACCTGCAAGTGTCTATTAAGCGATATCATAATAACAGAATCGAGATAAAAACATGCAACTGCCCCCGATAGTTTTACGGTATGTCTCTTTCTTGTTATAATACTAAACTCTTAAAGACTTGATATATTATGTTACCTGTCAATTTCTTTCCAATGTTCCCATAAAGATATAAATTCAGGGACTGTTCAGCCAAATATCAGGCGAGCTGGTAATCTGGCACTAGGAGTCCGTAGTGGGAATATAACAGAGAATTTTCCAGTTCCGGCATTTGCCTTGCAACCAAAGCAGTCCTCCCGTAAACGTTAGTCAGTACCCGGTGATAGGAGCTAACCTTAATTCTAGGACAACACGTCACAGATGAAAACTGCTTTGCATATATGGAACGGTATATATCTGCTCAGAGTAAATTCGATTACTCAGCGATTCTACAGTAGCAAAGTGACTGACGCAACGGATCTCGATCGGGAAAGACGTAGCAGTATAAATATCCTATCACAGTTTTAGAGGTAATTGTCTGGAAAATAGATTTAAGTAGCGGCTTTTTGTCGTGATAGGCTGAAACAGAGGTGCCGCTTGCAGTGAAAGCATTGACTGAAACCTATAGCTTACTATGCTGTACAACAGACGTTACTCTGATGGCCGCCAGACACAGAATGTGCGGCGCTCGCCCTGCAGAGCCCTTCACGCGCCCAGTGTGTGACGTCACATCCACCTGCTACCGTGTTCGCTTCCCTATTGTAACTTGACAGCTGTCGATCTTTCTTTTCGTCGTACTTATAAGTTATTTTATTCCAGTCCCGTTTTCAACTAATGCAGAATGGTAAGAAGAGCTGAAACCTGTTATAACGGAACCCGAGAGTTGCTGGTAATTTCACAACTTGAGGTCGCTGCATGGCTGCCCTGCTGTTGCCTATAGCCTTGACAAAGCTCAGTAACTAGATGCTCAGAAGGCAGTTTGGACATTTCAGTTGTTTAAACGGATTCCGCTACACGGCGGATCTTTCACTACGTCTACACAGTAAGTGTTACCTGCTGCACTCGAAAGGATCAACTGGGACGCACCGTTGCTATTAAAGCCGACGGGTGGTTTCGATTGTACGCCGAGGTCAGTGGCCGGAGATGAGCGCCACAGGGACGGAAAATGTGAAAGGCCAGCCGCGGCCGTCGCGCTCGATACCAACCAGACAACAAAGGGACGCGTGTGTGCAGTCTCCTCTCTGCTGAGCGTGGATATAGCGGCTCTTATTAGGGGAGGCACCGCATCACAGCACGCCACTGCACTAAGAGTTAAATTGTTCTTTTGTAGGATATTCCAGTTACCAATTCAGTCAGTGAAAACTATTAATGCCAAAAGCGACAGACTGGCTGTGCCTCCTGCATAATGTTACGGTATTAACCAGTTTTTACGGAGATTTGTCTGCTATAAAAACATTAGACGTGCTTGTTACGCCAGTGCCGAGTTCACTGCTAGCTACTGTCGTCACAAACCGTAAATGTTATTACCGGCGAAACTATAATAAATAGTTCTGTGACTAAATGGCTTTCATGGCCTTCCTAGTGGTATTAAAAATACGTCTGCAGGCTTCTATCGCCGCCGTCATTGGTAAGGAACATAAACAACTATCAGGGAATAACGGAGGAAGCATAACAACAAAAAGTCCGCAGCTTGTGGTCGTGCGGTAGCGTTCTCGCTTCCCACGCCCGGGTTTCCGGGTTCGATTCCCGGCGGGGTCAGGGATTTTCTCTGCCTCGTGATGACTGGGTGTTGTGTGCTGTCCTTAGGTTAGTTAGGTTTAAGTAGTTCTAAGTTCTAGGGGACTGATGACCATAGATGTTAAGTCCCATAGTGCTCAGAGCCATTTGAACCATTTTTGAACAACAAAAATGGCTCTGAGCACTATGGGACTTAACAAAAAAATGGTTCGAATGGCTCTGAGCACTATGAGACTCAACTTCCGAGGTAATTGGTCCCCTAGAACTTAGAAATAGTTAAACCTAACTAACCTAAGGACATCACACACATCCATGCCCGAGGCAGGATTCGAACCTTTGACCTTAGCGTTCGCGCGGTTCCAGACTGAAGCGCCTAGAGCCGCTCGCCACCCCGGCCGGCGAGGTAACTGTAACGTGTTGTGCGCGTCACGGGGTTACACGCATACGTTCACGTCCAATCGTATAAATTCGTCGGGCCACTTTTATTTGCCCCGTGTTCGCCCATCGAGCAACACCAATGAATTTCTGAAGAAGATCCTAGCAGAGGGATCGAAACGTCGAGCACTGAAGACGAACATATCATCATACGCGACTGGAACAGAAAAGGGAGGTAATGACAGTGGCACGTAAAATGCCCTTCGCCACACACCGTTGGGTGGCTTGCGGAGTATAAATGCAGATGTAGAAGAGTATCTATATAACGTATAGACATACGAAGACACTACATAGATAAACTACAGAAATATTGTTGGCAAGTGGTTCTTCACAGCTGGTGAGCGCTGTACGAAACTCTTTAACGTATACAAACACAGTGGCAGCTGTTACGTGAGCAGCTTTTACTTTACAACCAGTTCTAGTGTTTCGTATTATTTTCAGGTACAGAAACATCATCAAGGTGCACTCGTGTGCACGTTACAATTTACGAACATTTAATGAAGCCTGCCTATGACAAAAGCCCCTTCAAACAGCATTTGAACAAAAGTTTATAAATATTCAGTCTGAGGCTTCCCATTGCTCAAATGGGACCCTAAGTAACTTCTGACACAGATTAAATTGATAAAAATGTATGGATGTTCATAATGTGAACAGGTTTACTCTGTGGTGACATTTTTGAAACAGTGAAACTGATTGCAAAATAAAAGCAATTCACCTACCACCTGTCTGCGAGTGTATTGTTTATGAATGTAATACACAACACAAATACATTGCTGAAGCACATAAAAGTAAAATGTTCAAATGTGTGTGAAATCTTATGGGACTTAACTGCTAATGGTCATCAGTCCCTAAGTTTACACACTACTTAACCTAAATTATGCTAAGGACAAACACACACACACACCCATACCCGAGGGAGGACTCGAACCTCCGCCGGGACCAGCCGCACAATCCATGACTGCAGCGCCTGAGACCGCTCGGCTACATAAAAGTAAAAGGCATCCAATGAAACAAGCGATTCCCTAAGGCTGCCATGTAATAAGTTGAACTAATCTACATAAGCGAGACTGCTATCATGAAAATAACGGGAGCTACCTAGCCTTTACAAGACCTTCGATGGCTGCATGTAACTGTAGCAGCGCTTACAAGTTTGCCTGCTAACGTGTTTTGAGGTTTCCGTATGCTGAGACGTAAAAATATTAGTTTAGAGCTGTGAAGAATTACGTTGTAAGTTACATATAAACAATGAAACGTGATTTCAAAAGGATGTATAGTGAGGTCACGCCTTTTAAATTAAGGATACCGAGCAAAGCACATGATGTCCAGAAATAAGGGAGAACTTTTCGTCACACATTTACACCACACTTTAATATGCTTTGGTGGCCCCTCTGCGTGGCAATCGCGTTCTTATTGCACACCAATGTAGCATTCATTTCCTTTGGGGATACATTAAGGACTGTGCGTCCGAATCTCCTGTAACGGATCTTGTAACACTGCTATGATGGATAAGTATAGCCGTCCGAAGTGTCAGTGTTGACATACTCAAGCGTGGATGTCCAGAAATGGATCCCAGGCGCTAATGTGATGAGCAGGCACTTGTATTTACGGGACGCAAACAGAGCTCTCCCAGGCGACGGAACCGAATGTACTCTGCTGTTTGCGGCCAACTGTTCGCGACCGCAAGTAACGAGTTGGGCCGCGACTTTCCTCTCGGGAAGGCCTGTGAGTCATGCAAAGGGAAGGCGGGAGTGAGGCGTGGGTGTCAACAACAGGCAGAGGCAGACTCAGACACAGCCCAGCGCACTTCCTGGTGCGTCCGGGTTCCGTCCAGGAATGACAGGAGGTAGGTCGAGACGATGACGTCACCCAGCACAGTCGCTTCTCCGCTGAAACTGACGGACGGCGTTCCGACACGAGCGGTTCCACTCTGTAGATCGGTCCATACGCTGTGATTTGTCTGCGCAGCTCGCCGCAGTACAGACAAATCGCTGCGCGTGAACCGCAGACCTGCACGGATGTAATAACTCCGTCACGTACGGAGTACGAAGATTGGGCAGAATTGCTCGAAAGTGTACACGTACGTCATAGCTGTGCAAACAAATCGGTTCCTTTGGACAGGGAACCGGCGCGGATTTGAGCGAGCTGGCGTATGCCAAGTACCACAGGTCGACTTTGTGGACGGACACCCTCCTCTAGCACTACTTTTCCTCATCAGAAGTAGTCGATACCAGAACCAATATTATCTCAACCGTTTATCTAAAAAATTTCGTAGAATTTTACACAAAATATATTTCAAGCTAAAAACTATGAAATAGAATTATTTTATTTTCATTGTTACAATCGATATGTACTAGCTCTGTATGTACAGTTAAAATTACTTTAAAAATTGAAATTACGAAATATTTGGCACACTTACAATGTCTATTATTACTTACGCAATCTGGTACTGTTTATTATGTTTATTTCTGGATTTATTTTTAAATTAATAGAAATTCATTTGTCAAGAAAATTTCTGAACGCTTTGGAATATTGTTATTACTGCAGACTGAGAAAGTAGTAGTGGGCGTTCATCTGATGTGATAGGACGTGTTTTTACATTTTGGAACAACAATGTAATGTCGGCTTTGTTTATGTGAAAATTCAAAAGACAATGTGCGTCAATTGGAAAATGAGAACCTAAAATGTGAAAACTTCAGCTTCAAGAATCAGACCCCTAGACATGAAGAACTGGGACCAACTACGAGAAAATAAGATAAGTATAAAATTTATTGTTTGTCTTACTCCTCTCGCATTTTTTTGAGAAGACTTTACGATCGACAGTAAAAGTGACAACAACAAAGGAGGGAGGGGGAGATTGCCGGCCGCTGTATCCTAGCGGTTCTAGGAGCTTCAGTCCGGAACCGCGCTGCTGCTACGGTCGCAGGTTCGAATCCTGCCTCGGGCATGGATGTGTGTGATGTCCTTAGGTTAGTTAGGTTTAAGTAGTTCTAAGTCTACGGGACTGATGACCTCAGAAGTTACGTCCCGTAGCGCCTAGAGCCATTTGAACCACTTTTTGGAGGGGGAGATTACAACTTCCTTCCCCGATTTGTGCGTGTTCGCACTGTATCATTGCGGACTCGCTAAGGAATTACATTTCCCTCTAACGGTTTGGGCTCCACTGATTCTTCGCCTTGGATTTATGAGTGCACGCTACGAGGGTTTTATTAGCAGCGTGGCACGCTCTACCGCTCATGATGTGGGGGCGTTTGGAGGGCCAGAGGCAGGTGTCCTGGTAGGCGGCAAGGTGACCGCCGGCAAGGACGTGACGCCGCGTGGGCGGCTACGAGGGGCGTTCCACAGGGCTACATTCTTGGACCAGTTTTATTCCTCATTTCCAGAGCGTGTTAGAGGGCTTCTTATCTGTTACAGTTTCAGTGCAGATAATGTACTGCAAGCAATCAGTTTCTAGTTCACAGGTACTAAGTTGAGAAAAGTCATTTGTGAGTCACACATGTCTCGTATGATTAATAATCTGCTCTTTTCCAACTGTGTCATAACTAGCAGAGTGAAGGATAGCAAACGAGTGAAAAGAGACGCAAAGCACTCAAGGAGTGAATATGACCTTCTGCAGAAGCTGAACCCATCTACATTTACTTACTCTTCATCTCCACTTCATGGATTACGTATTCTTGTCCATTACCGGTGTACAAGTTATCTCCAGCGTGACCTAGGTGGTCCTCGATCTCTTCTTCACTTTAGCATGTAACTCCATGCTCCAATTCTGTCTCCTTTTCAATATTTCATTACGTACTGCTTCTACATTTAATTATTTCTTAATAACTTGATTTTGTATCCAAACCATCCTCGTTCATCCTTTAACGCTCCTTAGAAACCTTATTTTTGTAGTTTTGTTTCAGAATTGGTGTTGAGTCGCCACCCTGCCGTAAAGCAATATGGGTAAAGCTGTCACCCCAAAAGATTTCATTTTCTCACGAATTTTTTTCAAAGTTCTTTGAATGATTCCGCATACAGCTTGAAAATGGCCCACTTGTTGTTCTTTGTCCTCATCATTATAAAAACTTTTGTGAGAGAAGAGCTACTTAAAATTCGATACTTGCTCTATAAAATGTTGTTTTCCTCTAAATACCGTAATTTTCGTTTAATTAGCTAAGAGTATAAATTCGTAAGATTTATATCGACAAGATACATGGAGTGTTTGAACAGTTACTACTTGATAATTTAATTCCTGGACCTACATTACAATCAGAATATTATTCTCTCTCAGTACTTGACATGAACTTACTCTATCTTCACTTGCCTTTTCATCCCTTCATTTCACATAGGATAATGTTATGGGTTGATACAGTCCCGACACAAGAGTGCCATCTAAAAGCATACCATCAACACCATGGATGGATGATAATTCACAAACACCATTTAGGTCATTATTTGAAATCATAAAGCCCCTTACATCTTGACACTGCATATATTATGTCGCGGCTGGCGTACTATCAGTTAGACAGTAGTCATTCCTTCCACTGAGCATCCATAAAATCATTATCAGCCAGGAGGTTAACATTCATTCCCACAACCTTACAGGGGTCAGTCGCAATACCCGCTACACTTCTCGTCCTCTACAGCTTTTACGGCAATCAGATGTCTTTAAGACCCGCCTGTTGTGTGCCCTTTGGCCTACAGTATTGTATTGTGAGCATCTATACTGGATGCAGCCCGTTCTCCTGTACTAGGAGATATATAACGCTTCGCCTCTAGTGTTAACTTTTTTTTTTAATGTACGTACAGATCTAACTGTGGGATTGTAAGAGAACAGCCGGTTTGGTGGAGGAGATTGCGAAACTCGAACAAGCCAGTTAGTTGTCTACGGGTCAGTTGTGAAGCCATTATTTGGCTGGTCCTAATCGCTGGCGGAGATATCCTTGCTTTCATTACATCCTCATTTAAACAAACGAACGTCTCTGACGTTAATATGTATCTGAAAATTAATAATTGCAAACTGGAAGGAGCCACATCAAAATTAAAAGCATCCAAAGAAATCCAGTAACATGATCACACTCATCTCCTGGACGCAAGAGAATAGTTACTCAAATTACAGAACTTTTTAATTAACAACCTATTCGATTATTCAGTACTTGCACTTCAACTCAGCAAAGTGCCCTTATATTTTGGATCTAGTATTATATTAAAATTTCCATACCCTTTAGTGACAAACTACAAGTTCGTTTCAAAAGTTCAAAATCGATTTCTTGTTCCATATTTCCCATATCTGCGTAATCGGAGCATTTTCTCCATCCGTCGTGGTGTCTTCGTCGACAGGGTCTTCAGCACTTTCTTCCTCCGTGAAAGAATTCCGCGACGCAACGCATTGTCTCATTACGCTCTTTCATCATTTCAGCCGCTTCCTTGGGCAGCTGACATGGCCTTTTTTAAGGCCCGTCTCCTTTGCGGTGTAAGCGGTTCGGCGTTTTCCTCTCCCCACCACAGGCGCTTGCTTTGCTTTGCTTTTACCGTTCCCCACCCCAGCACTGCAAAGTATTCCGACGTGGCCTGCGTTTAGACCGGGGAACTAACTGCAAGTCAACACGACCCGAGTTCCGCCCGCGAGCTGTTAATGAGGGCGTGCCGTGAGCCGTGCTGCCTCCTGGCGTTAATTGCGCCAATTACTGCGCGCTCCGCTGCCCGACTGTGACTGCTGCACCTGCGCCAGACCACACACACACACACACACACACACACACCAGGCTACCATCACCACCGCCCTTATGGTGGAAGCGCGGGGGGCAGAGGTGTTCATGTGTCGTGCCAAACACAACAGGGTGGGGTGCACTCTGCCTTGCCGACTCTTGCAACAACGGCAGTACTGTGGTTCCGTCTAGTACTTGTTTACGTATTATAATCACACAAGAATACTTCCTGAGTACAGGCGGTGCTCCAAAGCTGTAACGCATTCTATGAAGCTCATGTTCGAAATCACAACGACTGCTGTTGTGTGTCTAAAATCAAGTATTTATGCCTAACACAAGTAAATCACGAAAAATCGTTTGTATTAAAAAGTTACTTTTTCTGGAGCCTTTCAGTGTACAGAACGTGAAAGGACAGACACCGCGCACACGAATACGTGCGCCTTGGCGGCAAACGATGACACCTTCAGTGCGCATGCACACTCCGTTCGACCTCTCGCGGGAATCAAATGAGGTTGAGAGCAACGAGGGTAATGGACGGGTCGTACGTAGCGTGAGACATACGAGATTTTGGGTTGGACGGGAAGCGTGCTCAGATAGCCCAAGTGGATAAGGCGACCACTTTCGGTAAGCGGGAAATCCCGGTTCGCGTCCTGGTCCGGCACGAATTTTCACTTCTCACCATTGGATTTATTTCAATGCCCGATTGCAGCTGATGTTGGAATATCCCTTTCGTCATTGAATTGTTTCTCCTATTTATATACTCTATCTCTGTGGTGTCACAGCCAGACATCACACTTGCTAGGTGGTAGCCTTTAAATCGGCCGCGGTCCGTTAGTATACGTCGGACCCGCGTGTCGCCACTGTCAGTGATTGCAGACCGAGCGCCACCACACGGCAGGTCTAGAGAGACTTCCTAGCACTCGCCCCAGTTGTACAGCCGACATTGCTAGGAATGGTTCACTGACAAATACGCTCTCATTTGCCGAGACGATAGTTAGCATAGCCTTCAGCTACGTCATTTGCTACGACCTAGCAAGACACCATTACCAGTTTATATTCAGTGTAATAATGTCTAAACAAGAGCGATGTTCTCCAATTGTGGATTAAAGTTAAGTATTCCAAGAACTACGTTCTTTTCTTTATAGGATAATTACTTTACCTCGTTCCAGACCTCACGCCAATCGGCGTGAGCTTAACGCGTGCCTTTCGGCTACCTCCGAGTGGCTTGGCTGTCTTGCCACGCCACTACAATCTCCCTATAGATAATATTTAATAAACTATGTACACTTAACAATGTGCTGTTTTGCTTTCTTCTTCGAAGTCGATTTAACACAAAACCTGTGGATTAGGAAAGCTGTATTTATGGCTTCCCAACTTATGATCTGAATACTACTACGCAATCTGAATCGTCCGAAACTTCGTAATTCTACCCACTGCGTATTAAGACAACGCGAAATAGTATCACTGAAGCCACCGTCCTCATTTATCCAGTTTAAAAGGATCGCGGTTCCGCTGGCAGTAACAATAACGAACGCTCAAGGTCGGACATTCTGATACTCTGGAATTAATTTAAGACCCACGTGTTTTTATCATAGTCAACAATATTTCCCTTTCAGCAACTCTTGCCACACAGTGTACCAAAAACAAGAACTGTTAGGAGACATGCTACATATATT
The DNA here is from genome assembly GCF_021461395.2 of Schistocerca americana. Lineage (NCBI taxonomy): Eukaryota > Metazoa > Arthropoda > Insecta > Orthoptera > Acrididae > Schistocerca > Schistocerca americana. The sequence goes on from NC_060119.1 coordinate 1,265,356,245, forward strand.
TTTAAAGCAGTAGTTAACACGCACATCAATCTAAAAGTATAGATTTGCTGTTCTTCCTAACAATCTGTTTGAAAAGGGCATTTAAAGAAGTAGGCAAATTTTTCGCACGCTCAGTTGTATGCTGCCCTTTCACGAAGTGACAGTTCAAAAAACCAGTTCGGACTCTTACCACACCGAATAAGAAACTTAGAAACAATGAGAACGATTATGATTTATCGTAATTTGTTAGTTCCACACGCGCAAAGTAGGCGAAGTGCTGAAATCTGTGTCCCGCAGATATCACAGACTACGTCTGTCTAACTCCCATACATATTTAGCAATTGTGAAGCACTGCAGTACGATAATAAAAACAAACTCATTAAGTGGATGAAGAAACAAAGTGAATCAATCGACATTCAGTTGTTGCAGCTGATGAATATAGAACAATTACCCACAGTCGAAAATGTGTGAAATTACCCATAAAAAAAGAAAAACAAAGCTGACTTTTCTAAAGCAGTGGGATAATTAAACTGTAGAAGCTTGCAAACAGTGTTGTAAGTAGTCGTGTATTTTGTAGTCTATTTTATAGTATACCTTAGTGCAGCTCAACTTTATAATTGGAACTACTGTATAGTTAGTGTTTAGACGCCGTGTGAGTGAAATTTATCTAATTGCTGTATTTAGAATTTTTTAAATGTTTTGCTCTGAAATGTTCGTTAACTTTACTGTAGAATAAATAGTTCAGTATGACATTGCCCTATATTGTTTGATAGCGGGGGCAAAGCAAGTCCCCCGTAACCCACGTTGTTTCAGGCATCTACTGTGTATTATTTCTGATTCAACGTAGTCCTGTATTACAACTCGTTCATTACTTCGTACCGGGCGAGGTGGCGCAGTGGTTAGCACACTGGACTCGAATTCGGGAGGGCGACGGTTCAAAACCCACGTCCGGCCATCCTTCCCTAATCCGATGGGATCTATGACCTCGTTGTGTGATCCTGTGTCCCCAAACCAACCAACAAACATACCCGTCGTGATTTGCGAAAGGTTTCGTTTTATACAAACATTGGTGTCAAGAAGTGCAGAGGTCCTCAAGGGGTACGACTATATGTGCAGAGGTCAAGAGAAGAGCATGGGATACACAAAAGAAACCTGTTGTTGTTGTGGTCTTCAGTCCTGAGACTGGTTTGATGCAGCTCTCCATGCTACTCTATCCTGTGCAAGCTTCTTCATCTCCCAGTACCTACTGCAACCTACATCCTTTTGAATCTGCTTAGTGTATTCATCTCTTGGTCTCCCTCTACGATTTTTACCCTCCACGCTGCCCTCCAATACTAAACTGATGATCCCTTGATGCCTCAGAACATGTCCTACCAACCGATCCCTTCTTCTAGTCAAGTTGTACCACAAACTCCTCTTATCCCCAATTCTATTCAATACCTCCTCATTAGTTAGGTGATGTACCCACCTAATCTTCAACATTCTTCTGTAGCACCAGATTTCGAAAGCTTCTATTCTCTTCTTGCCCAAACTATTTATTGTCCATGTTTCACTTCCATACAAGGCTACACTCCATTCACATACTTTCAGAAACGACTTCCTGACACTTAAATCTATACTCGATGTTAACAAATTTCTCTTCTTCAGAAACGCTTCCCTTGCCATTGCCAGTCTACATTTATATCCTCTCTACTTCGACCATCATCGGTTACTTTGCTCCCCAAATAGCAAAAGTGTCTCATTTCCTAATCTAATTCCCTTAGCATCACCCAACTTAATTGGACTACTTTCCATTATCCTCGTTTTGCTTTTGTTGATGTTCATCTTAGATCCTCCTGCCAAGACACTGTCCATTCCGTTCAACTGCTCTTCCAAGTTCTTTGCTGTCTCTGACAGAATTACAATGTCATCGGCGAACCTGAAAGTTTTTATTTCTTCTCCATGGATTTTAATACCTACTCGGAATTTTTCTTTTGTTTCCTTTACTGCTTGCTCAATATACAGATTGAATAACATCGAGGAGAGGCTACAACCCTGTCTCACTCCCTTCCCAACCACTGCTTCTCTTTCATGCCCCTCGACTCTTATAACTGCCATCTGGTTTCTGTACAAATTGTAAATAGCCTTTCGCTCCCTGTACTTTACCCCTGCCACCTTCAGCATTTGAAAGAGAGTATTCCAGTCAACATTGTCAAAAGCTTTCTCTAAGTCTACAAATGCTAGATACGTAGGTTTGCCTTTTCTTAATCTTTCTTCTAAGATAAGGCGTGAGGTTAGTATTGCCTCACGTGTTCCAATATTTCTACGGAATCCAAACTGCTCTTCCCTGTAAAGAATTCGCGTTAGTATTTTGCAGCTGTGGCTTATTAAACTGATTGTTCGGTAATTTTCACATCTGTCAACACCTGCTTTCTTTGGGATTGGAATTATTATATTCTTCTTGAAGTCTGAGGGTATTTCGCCTGTTTCATACATCTTGCTCACCAGATGGTAGAGTTTTGTCAGGACTGGCTCTCCCAAGGCCGTCAGTAGTTCTAATGGAATGTTGTCTACTCCCGGGGCCTTGTTTCGACTCAGGTCTTTCAGTGTTCTGTCAAACTCTTCACGCACGTATCTCCCATTTCATCTTCATCTACATCCTCTTCCATTTCAATAATATTGTCCTCAAGTAGATCGCCCTTGTATAGACCCTCTATATACTCCTTCCACCTTTCTGCTTTCCCTTCTTTGCTTAGAACTGGATTTCCATCTGAGGTCTTGATCTTCATACAAGCGGTTCTCTTTTCTCCAAAGGTATCTTTAATTTTCCTGTAGGCAGTATCTATCTTACCCCTTGTGCGATTAGCCTCTACAGCCTTACATTTGTCTTATATCCATCCCTGCTTAGCCATTTTGCACTTCCTGTCGATCTCATTTTTGAGACCTTTGTATTCCTTCTTGCCTTTTAGAGGAGGGGATTCGCGGGTGCACGGCAAGGGGGTGTGCATCAAAAGAATCGAAATAAAGAAAACTGAAAAAGTGGCCCTGTTTTTAATGGATCTGTTTATCTGGACTGTATGCGTGTGTATAAAAGTCCGGAGCTGGCAGCGGCTGTTTTGGTGTCGAGTGAGCAGCTCGCTCGGCGCTTTACAAGATCAAGGCCGCCCGGCCGGAGGAGGCGTTATTATTCACGAGGCGGACTCGTTAGGCGGGTGAAACTCTAATCGGAGGCCGCGTCTCGAGTTTCGCCGAGGACCGTGCAGCGACGAGTCGGCGGCTGATGTGTAGACTGTCTACACTCTACAGTCTTCAGTATAATGCGGCGGCCGCAAGCCAGGCTGCGGTGTAAGGGGACACCTGCCGTCTAATGGGGCGCAACACGCCGCTATCGATGGATCGTTAGGACAGGCCGGGATCGACCCGTCGTGTCGTTAGGGAGGCCAGCTATCTTTTGCGGCTGGCAGCGAGTGAGCCTGCGAGTGGAGTGGGGGCAAGAAGAGCCAGACGAGACAGGGCACGGACAAGGACAAGGACAGGACAGGACAAGGACAGGACAAGACCAGACAGGGGTCCTTATTTGGAGGCTGACTGCGAGCGGCAACAGCGGGAAGCACCTGCCGCAGCCGAGAGGCGGCAGAACCCGCATGCTCGGCAATAAAAACCGATGAAACCACCGTCTCTTACGAATGTGCGATGTTTATGTCACGGTACACCGATGGCTCAATAGAGTGAACAACTCCGGGAGAGTCAAATTACCGGGAATTGGGCTGTGGTGCGCCACAAGCAAGCCTGACAGGTACACTTTTACATTTTCAATAACTTTTTTTGTAGCTACGTTATTCATGACTTATTATGGTTCTGTGAAAGTTTAATTAAAGTTTCTGGTGCAAGTCATTTTACATAATTACTTTGCAACTGTATTTTAAAATTATTCACTTACTGTTTAGACGTGTCAAATGATTGTGTTTGGCGTAAGCACTGTCACCTGTTTCGTTGTTGTTGTGCTTAATTGTATTTTTAATCTTTGTTCGTATCTATTTTTCAATCGTTTTAATTTTGTTGTGGTTTTTACTCTTTAATATCAGTTCTGTACTTAACATTACGATCGCACAATTAAAAAAAAAAAATTGGCTCTCAGCGCTATGGGACTCAACATCTGAGGTCATCAGTCCCTTAGAACTTAGAACTACTTAAACCTAACTAACCTAAGGACATCACACACATCCATGTCAGAGGCAGGATTCGAACCTGCGACCGTAGCAGTCGCGCGGTTCCAGACTGAAGCGCCTAGAACCGGAAGGCCACTCCGGCCGTCGTTTTTAACACAGCTCGGTGATTTAATATACGACTGTTGTCGGTGTGAGTTGCTTGTTTCATTTCTTAAGTAGCTATTGCTTTAGTCCAGTTTCCTGTTTTGAACTGTAGGCAACCTGCAGGTGTTCTGACAACGAAACCGGTCATAGCGCAATAAATGCGTAGTTGTACCAGCTGAGGTGGTTTTTATTACTTATTAAGAGCTGTCAGCTGTGATGTCCAACATGATCAATTTTTTCCAGTGTACTGTACGTAAAAGATTTCTCATGTACGAACAGCAGCAGTGTCGGACTGTTTGCTAAATGATAGTGTTACCTGCAGGAAAGTATAGTCGTTTCATAATCGTAGCGAATTCTCGTAGCACTTCGACGAAATTTCCACTTAATGCAACGAATGGGAAACCTCTACGAATGTAGATAAATATAACGCCTATAACAAAGAGAAAGAACCTGGTACTATCCGATTACAAGATTAGTGGTGAACAGTTAGTGTTCGCCATATCGTTTAAATATTTACATAAGGAGCTGGCGTACTGAAACGCATGATCCGGGCTCATCACTATTTAAAACTTCATAATGCATTCTTGCCGTCCTAAATCACTCGTCAATAAATTGTAAAGTGCAAGCGAGACTGTAGAAGTAAAGTTTTAGCTATCACTTAGGAAAATTAAAACCACGTAATTAATTTTTTGTTCGTTTGCAGCTAGGAGTCTGCAGTTACGGAACCTGTAGCGGCACGCTACGGTATTTTGGCGCGGGGATTTTTATGCGTTCCAGGACTCCACACCTTTACCTCCAAGCAACAAGAAAATCACTGTAAAAAAGCTCCCAAAATAAAAGTTATATTCCCCAGGTCGCAGTTGAGACATATCCAGATTACTAGCTCCAGTAGAGTTATATAACCATCTTTAGATCATCGGATGTGTCAATTACAAAGCTCTTACATATGACTCATAATTGTATCAGTAAGGCACAGAGGTTTCAAAGATATAAGATAGAGCGCACACACTACTGTCAGATATGTTTATATTTATGGAAGGGAATTAAAGAAAAAAATTATTATGTTACTTTATTTTTTCGAGGCGATAAACAAAACTTTATGGCCACCCATCTTACACAACGTACTATAGCTTACTTGTTGTCGCTTCGTGCTACCACGGTATTTATTGTCCAGGGTTATGTTCTCCATAGTTTCTCCAGAAAGGAAAATGCCAGGATGGTTCCTTTGGTGAAAGGACGCTACCGACATCCTTCTCCATTCTGGCATTTCATTCCTCGAACCACATCTTTCTGGTAATGTCTTTCTCTGGGGACTGTTTCCGGAATGAATTAATATTCTGCTGAGGAGTGTGCGCTGATCACAGAGTGAAAATTCGTCCTTCGCAGGCTGTGGCAACCGTCCCGGAACGTATGCAGGAGAACAGTGATGTTTGGAAGATGCGGTATTGGCGGAAGCAGAGCTGTGAGAGCTGGTTGTGGCCAGTGCTTGGATAGCTTTGTCAGTGGAACTCTTGCCTGTGAAAGACAAAGGTACCAAGTTTGAGTTCTAATCAGGAAATTAACCTGCCAGGAAGTTTTAAAATGGGCTGTGTGCCGGCAACAACTTCAGTCTCTCCCTTTTATCTTATCAAAAACAAAAACTTGACAATAAAAGTCATGTGTAATAAGTGTACTACACATGAAAAGGAAAGGTGTCAATGTACCTGAAGGAAGGAATCCTTTGAAACAGGTTAGCATCTTTCAGCCGACAGTGTCACATGGCTTTACCGCAGTTTGGCAAGGGCCTGCACTGACCAATTGTACGCGATTCTTCACAGTACGATAACTCTGGGCGTTCCACTACAAATCAGTGCGGTTGCAGATATATGGCGGGGGCGTGTTGCCGCATTAAAGCGACCGGAGAATGGAGTGGGGGTCAAGATGACAGAGTATCGACGTTTCGTCCCCTCCGTGTGCCGTCATCGTCAGCACTCCGCAGGGGCTGACCATTTTGAGTAGCGCGCTATCTAATCTGACGAGGCGTTACGACCGCAATTCCTTGCGCCGGCTAGCTTCCGGCATCTCAGACGCGTCGTGATAAGAAGACACATTAAAATTGCTCTCGCTAGAGAGAGAGAGAGAGAGAGAGGAGGGGGGAGAGGGGGGAAGATGGTCTCTGCCAGTTCCCAGAAGTCAGCGCGGCGAGCCACTGTTGCTTATCGACTAGTTAGTTAGTTGTAGACACTCGTAATGACTAGCGGCGCGCGTAGACAGCAGAGCCAATGGAAGGGGAGTCCGAAGTGATCTGCCAGCCGGGCATCCCGATTTATGTTTTCCGTGATTTCCCTAAACCGCTCCAGGCAAATTCCTTGGATGGTTTCTTTGAAAGAACACGGCCTATTTCCTTCCACACCCTGAGAACATTCCGAGCATGAGCTCCACCTCTAATGACCGTGATGTCGACGGGACGTTGAACCTTTGTCTTCCTAATCCTTCGTGACTGTGTAAAGTTCGTTGAGGCAAAATGCCACGCGCTTTCCGTCCATCTCCTCAGCCCTACAGTTTTCAAGGCGCGCGCGCGCACACACACACACACACACACACACACACACACACACACTCATCAACCTGCAGTGGTTGAGGTGTTCGAAAAAACTGGTGGGTATGGCTATGGAAAGGTTTACCGCTGATTTCAGACAGCAACCGGTCGAAGACAAATGAAGAAACATGTTTCTACCTTTGCTGGATCTTGAGAGTAAGGTAAAGACGTCCTCAACAAGAAAGCCGGTTTGAGCAACTCTCTGCTTTACAGGGCATGGTCCGGTTTAAGGAGGTACGCCCTTACTTTGTTCTGGCCTGGGATTTGACTCGCCTAGCCAGTTATAAAGGAAGCTACCAGTTTAATGTGGACTTTGAACAACACAAGTCTATGAAACTTCCTGACAGATTAAATCTGTGTGCCCCACCGAGACTCGAAGTCGGGACCTTTGCCTTTCGCGGGCAAGTGCTCCACCATCTGAGCTTCCCAAGCACGACTCACGACCCGTCCCCACAGCTTCAATTCTGCCAGTACCTCGTCTCCTGCCTTCCAAACTTGACAGAAGCTCTTCTGCGAACCTTGCAATACTAGCCCCCCTGGAAGAAAGGATATTGCGGAGTCATGGCTTAGCCACAGCCTGGTGGATGTTTCCGGAATGAGATTTTCACTCCGCAGTGGAGTGTGCGCTGATATGAAACTTCCTGGCAGATTAAAACTGTGTTCGCGGGTAGCTCAGATGGTGGAGCACTTGCCCGCGAAAAGCAAAGGTCCCGAGTTCGAGTCTCGGTACGGCACACAGTTTTAATCTGCCAGGAAGTTTCATATCAGCGCACACTCCTCTGCACAGTGAAAATCTCATTCTGAACACAAGTCTATGATTAGCGAACTGTTGCCTTATATGGATTATTTTTTCTAGTGCATCACCTGCTAATGGAACAGGAGAGACTGAGAACCATATTGTACTGGTACGTACAGTTCGGTGATACAGGTGTTGGTACGTGGAACTGAGGGGGGAAATTAGCAGCAAGCCAGCCGGAAAGATTTTTTTGTAAAATGGGAAAACTGGAAAATAAAGGGAAGCGAAGCGTTTGAGACGTGGTTTTACAGAAGGATGTGAAAAATTAGGTGAGCGGATAAAATAACAAATGAGGAAGGGATACGTTAAATCGGAGAGGAAAGGAACACCGTATGTGAAGACAATGAATAGTAAAAGAAAGGATGATAAGACGTGGGCACCAATACATTCCACGGTACTACTTACACAGAAAATTAGAGAGCAATAATTGCAGAGAAGGCAGAGACAGCAACTAACTGAGGGCGTTAGTTGTAGCTGCTGCTCTGAGATGAAGAGATTGTCACAGGAGGGGCAATTGCGGCTGGTCGCCTCAAACGATCCTAAAAATAAACTAATTTCACAAGCTGCGACATAGTGGAGAATTAAGAAAGTGATCCACACAGATCTCTTGTCTGTCACAAACAAATTGTCATCATAGTGTCTATGTCGGTCCGTAACGATCATCTTCAGATCTTTCAGGAAAAGGGAAGTCAAAAACAGATGAGTTTCAAAAAGTAACGAAACCGACAGAGCCTTATATTATCTAAATACGCTTAAAGTGGAATCGTCATAAGATGCAGGCTTCGTATTGTCGGATAGGTGTACTAACATCGCGTGGGCGCGGAGAATCATAATGTCAACGCTGCTGCTGGTCATAATTAATAGGTCGCAGTTGGAAAAAAAAGAAGATAGAAAACAGGTTGTGACGTATATTCGTCAGGTGCAGCTATCGTACACATATCTGGCAAACAATTAAGCAAAAACTTGCAATTAGCGTAAGAATATTATTCTGGAAATTAAATGTGTATGTGTACGGAACGTCACCGTAAAAGTGATCGCATGTAAGACAGATGTCAAACAGGCACTCAGGAAATTTAGCACAGCCACAAAGGCGGAATTTTACATGGCATTCGTTCGAACAAGAGTTGGACACTGCTCGGTAATCAGATCCGTATTGGATAGGACTGATAGAGAAATTAGAAAACATCCAAAGAAGAGATGCGCAATTCGTTACAGGTTCATTTATTAAGTGCGAAAGCGGCATGCAGATGCTCAGCCAACTACAGGGCAGACGCTGGAAGAGAGGCGTTCTGCGTCACAGTATGGTGTACTGCTAAAATTCCCAGTCAACAAATACTATGCTTCCTCGTACGCATATATCACGAAATGACCAGTAAGATTAAATTAGACACATTTGACCTCACATGGAGGCTTCCCAAAAATCGTTGTTCCTGTGTACCAATCGCGACTGGAACAGGAAAGTTGGTAGGGTGTGGAGGGAGAGAGAGGCAACGGTACTAGAAGTACCCTCCTCCCCACACCGTAATGTGGCTTACCGGATGTGGATGTAGATTTAGAAGCAGGTATGTCGTTACAGAAATAAAACCTGAGACACAGCAAAATAGGTAAATGAAATTAATTGCTTTAAGTTGTAGGAGGAGATGGTTGAGTGATACTATGTGATGCCGAACATCTGCTCTCCCAGCAGTGTGACCTGGTTTACACTACATTAGTGTAACTGTTCAGTCATGCCACACTAATATTGCTTATATATTTCGATGATGCCGCTTCGGCATGCTCTTATTAGACTAATGAAAGGCTTCTTCTGTTTTAATTGTGTTTAATAACATTTTTAAACTCTTATAGAAAATATGAAATTAGTAATTTTTCATTATTTTATAATTCATTGTTCGCAAGACGTATACAGCCCAGCAGTTGTTCAAAAATGTGTGTGAAATCTTATGGGACTTAACTGCTAAGGTCATCAGCCCCAAGCTTACACACTACTCAACCTAAATTATCCTTAAGACAAACACACACACACCCATGCCCGAGGGAGGACTCGAACCTCCGCCGGGACCAGCCGTAGAGTCCACCACTGCAGCGCCTTAGACCGCTCGGCTAATCCCGCACGGCCCAAGTAGTTGTGTTTGGTTTTCCTTTTCCTTGCAGATCTGAAGGTAGTCATTACAGACCGAATTCTGCACTCTGAGAACAACTTTTTCGTGATCAGGGACTGGAATTACAGAAAAAAGATCTAGAACAGGAAAGCAGTTTCCCCGTGGCACGGGCAGGGGTGAGGAATTTGAAGGTTACCGCGATAGGCCAGATCTAGTGGGCGGTGCCGCCTACGAGTGAAAGGCAATTACTGTTATCTGAGCAGTGACGCTGGCAGGTTGACTGTGTGACGCCTACCGCTAGCCAAGACGCCGCTGGCACTCGGGTGTGAGTCAGCTCTGTGTGCTGCGTGGAGGCTTTTTATCTGCGCTCGCAGACTGACTCATTTCTAAAACATGCGTAAATCACGCCCTGAGTGCGTAAGGAGTGGGGGTGGGGGTGGTGTTTGTACGCACGATGCGTGTCGACCAGCTCTCGACTGCTGTCACCCAGCTCCTCCCGCCGTGCTGAGCCTCTCGACAAGAGTGTAAACCGATGCCCTCCCGTCAACTTCAACAGCACGAGGTATTTCTTTACACTTTATCTAGTGCTGAATTATATGATTCCAGCGAAAAGGTAGCATATGTAAGTACCTAATCCGAAATGGAAATTATGACATGCAAACTAGCATTCTGTATAGGTGGCCACTGGCAACCTTAAGGTACCTGAGAAAATTCACTGTGTGTTTACAGAGCCGTACTTTCTCTTTATTCAACAACTGACTTTGGTCACTTTATGATCATCTTCAGGTTACTTGTTTCAAGGTCAGTCCTCGATATCGCTAGAAAGGAAAGCTTACAGTCACTGAGTGTTACCATTTTTCATTATGCAATAACACATAGACTTTCAATGCAAAACTAAAACAAACGCGAACTTTGGAGGAACGGAAAAAAGCATGATGGGAACTAGTAGGAAAGTCAGGAAAGAAATATGTAAATGGATCACGGAAGTTGAACGGAAGATTCAATTATAACTACAACATAAATGACAAGGACATGTGAATATGCAGCAAGGTGAATGGATGGTTGATGACACACGGAAGTTTTTTTTTTTGACAGATTCCTTAAGGTAAGAAAACAGAGAGACGAAGACCTAAAAGTGCGGGTGGATATCGTTAGTTAACATGTAGGGCGGATATCAATGAACACCGCAATGAGCGGAAAATTCTCCAGGGCAGTTTTATCCATCAACTTGTGTCATTTGGCTGCAGTGCTACTGATGGTGATGATGTGACGAATCTCACAGTCATATTTTCTTTTTAAAAAATGCATTCCAGATAATATTCTTTTAAAATAGCGAACGTCAAAATATCAAATCCTGTGACTAAGAATGCCACGTGTTCAAATGGAGAAGGCGGAAAATAAAGATCTTGTGTGGTGGCTAACGAAACAACTTCCTAGGGCGGTACAAGGAAGACGAAGAAGATCTGAATTCTGCTGCATGGGATTTGTATATTATCCCTCCAGATATTTTGATCAATGCCTTCGCGGTGCAGCATTTCGTTCTGTAGGTGACATCATGGGACCATCCAGAAACAAACGCTGGGAAATCATACACTGGACAACCTGGAACGATGATAAACGAAGTTCAAATGGCTCTGAGCACTATGGGACTTAACAGCGAAGGTCCCCTAGAACTTAGAACTACTTAAACCTAACTAACCTAAGGACATCACACACATCCATGCCCGAGGCAGGATTCGAACCTGCGACCGTCGCGGTCGCGCGGTTCTGTACTGAAGCGCCTAGAACCGCTCGGCCACTCTGGCCGGCATAAACGAAGTGTAATAGCCGGGGGCATAATGTTGATCAGCGTATTAGGAACAAAATAAACTTCCAATGATGTACAACAGAGGATGTACAACAAAGGCTAATATTACTTTTCGATATGCTATATACAAAAAATTATATACAGAATGTTTGACTATTATAGGTAAAAACGAAAGTAGCGAGTAGAGGACAATGAAAAAAACAAATAATACTAATTAACACAGGTCCTGGTGTACTCGATAAACTTCAGGATTTAATCGGCGGTATCAACAGGGCTGGAATTCATCGAGGCTATCAGTATGTCCACACCAGAAAATCCAAAGGATTCACGTCGGGAAATCTGGAAGGCCACGATATTGGCGAGGCACTTGTCGAATACTCGTGCAACGTGTTTCCGAGCAGGTACACGGAAGTGTGCTGATGCACCTTTATACATGTGCCGACAACTACAGTACAGTAAGCGCGCGTCCTGTCCTCGTGGCGTTCACGCAGCTACGTTGTGCGAGAGAGAGAGAGAGAGCGCTAATACACTTCGGATACTGTGGCGGAAATGATCGAAGATTACCGACGCTATTTCGACCAATGGAAGTCGCGTGAGCGCTTGCTCATGGCCACGCGGGTATCAGAGGCTGGCATTCACTTGCACACAGGCTGCAGATTTGCAGGGCGCGCATGCGCGGTGTGCTTCGCTTACCACCAGAGTTGGGGAAAAACTTACACGAATGTAGAATAACGAGTAACTCCTGCATATTGTTCTAAACACTAATCGCTTAAACAGCGCAAGTGATTTGTCATATGCTGGTACGCACGTGCCATTTCAGTTTCGAATCTGAGGAGCCCAAGAGCCCCACTAAATTTTCAACTCATACCCTATTTTTTATTTTCCAAATCCGTTTCAAAGTAAAAGAAATTCATGCAAGACTTGTTTTTTCTTGTTTGCAAAATTGTTTCGTTGCTGCAATTCACAAACTTCTACGACAAAACAGCGCAAGTATAAAAATTGCAGGACTTACGACGACAGTGTTCTTTTGAAGCTCGCAGGATAAGTTGTTTATGTAATATGTACACTGCCGTTTTGAAGTTTTGATGTCGTGTAATGGGCAGCCTGACTTCTTTTTAAATACTTCAGCGTGCAGCTTATGAGTGACAGCGCAGACATCAGTACACGAGTCGCGGCGGACAGGAAAGTACAAGCGGTAACCGCCCTGCAGCAGTCAGTGGCGAGTACATCCGGCGCTTTACAGGTGTGGAGTGGCCGTAACGAGTGAAATGAGAGCAGCCAGGCAGCCTGCAGCACGGTGGTGGGTTCGGCGGCGCAGTGGGGACGCCGGCGCCCGCTGCACTGTACGTACAGTACGCAGCGTCTGTCTGCTCACACCGCGCTTCCCCAACAGCTTAAAGATTTTTTGTTCAGTCACGAGAAACACGTCACGTCACACTGTGTCTTAGTCACGTCTGTACTGTTTACGTGAAAAAAGGAGCTGATCCAAGCTGCAAAAAATCAGTTACCGAGCAGAATCTCTGAAACGACCCATTCGCCCGCTCCTCGTGACGTGCAACTTCCAGAATGTATGCACGCTTGGCGAGACGATTTGCACAACGCACTGTCCCATGGATATAGCCGGAGACGTTTAATGGCAGACCGAGATTAATTACCTGCACTGCTTCACACGTAGTATCATTCTAAATAACGGTCGCCAGTCTCACTTTGACCCGCGAAACAGGGTTAAACTTCTCATTACTATAAAGTCAATAAATGAAGGCCTTGTAGGAAGTTTGCGAGACCCGACAACAGGAGTGGAATATGTGTCAGTGTATAGATATCGATACCATCACTACGAATCCAATCTTTTCGAATCTCCCTGGATCGAATATCATACGGGGCACGGAGATGGCCCGCCATCTGAGAAGTGGCGTGGGCTTCTGGCGGGTGAAGAAACGTCGATCAAGCATCTAGCCTGAGGAAGGAGATGACGGAGATAACGAGAATGATATCGCGAAGTATGTATTCGAAGCAGGAATGTGCTATCCGAAACAGTATATGTTTCGTATAATGCTGACCGAACTGAATTTTTAAAGCAACAGCTAACCCGCATAACTGTGTGAATAGTGTGCTTGTGTGTGCGTGTATGTGTGTTCATGTAGCTTAGTGATTTATTAGATCGACTGACGAATTTCGCAAGCTACCGCTCCGCAAAATTATTTAACCTTTTGTCTTTCCAGACAATCAGCCTCAATAACAGAATCCAGGCGTTTCCATTGATAGTTCTCTGCTCTCGATAATAGTACTTAACGAAAGATGCCGCTAGCTACCAGGACTTCAAACAAGTTTCTTTCTAATACAATCGCGTAGGCTTTCGCGGCCAGTCAATTGTCAGAAAAGTTTTCTGCGTATCGTACCGAGTGTAAAAAAAAGGAACACCACAGGCTACTGGGGAAACCAACGTTTTGGCCACGGTCACAGTGGGTGTGCTGATGTGCCGTAGCTGTGAGGAGTCGCTTATATTTCGTCGCTGCTGATAACTGGTCATGACGTTACGTCACAGTTTTAGAAAGGTTATTATCATTGGTCACTTGAGGCGGAAGGTGGGCGAAATTTATCATAGACCATTGCTTCCTGCATTGTTTGCTATTACTGGTGCTGATAGGCGAATGAGGCGTGGGCTCCAGTTTTCCTGCTGCTGGAGGCAGGCCGCATGGTGGCGCTTACCAGCCGGTAGCGTCTCTGTGGACTGGCAGCCGGGATGGGGCAAGTCTGCACCCTCTCTCTCCATGTTGTTAGGGAGTTTTATTATTTCTATGGCTGCTCTGATCTTGTGTTTCGTCAAAGACGATTTTTTTTTCACATTGCAGCGAGGTAGGGTACGCAGAAAACTGTTATGTACAGTTTCTTTCTACTTTTTTTTAGTTGTATAGCGTCCAATCTCTGTAAATCCCTAACATTTTCGTCTTCTATCGACCTGGGTAGCAGAGGTCTCTGCCGCATGCTTGTGCGCTGGCGTTTGACTCGGAGCCAGCGGGTTCGAACCTTGGTTGTGGGAAGAATTTCCAGTACCCGTACTTATACGGAAAGGAGAGCTTGTAGCTTAAAGTTCCTGACCACCAGACCTTGCGCCAGTGAGCTGGATTAAATTTCAAACCTCTACACGATGTCTCTTGGCCTGCTGGCATATGACCCCGTTGATATTTGTCAGTCCAACGGATGTGGACGTTAAGCTCGGCGGACTATTGCTGCTATTCGAGCAGACTGTGTGCCAGCACCAGGGTTCGCCCTTCTTCCTTCTCCCATGACACAGGCATGACGCCACACTACCACACACCCATGGCACTCACTCACACCCAACAGTTACGCTCAACTCCCAACTGACACATACCGCGATGAAATCGGCCATTCTGAGCGGCGAAAAGAAATGCTTTCCAATTAGGCGTCAAACCTACTACTCAGGGTCTCCGAGCACAATACTTCACGACTCTTCACTTCTCTAGCCCTCAACGGGTACAAATTTTGTTTCTGAGCTTAATTTTTTATTCGCTAAAAATATTCCTTAGAGAGTTTATTTTTAATATTCGTTCATATAAAGTGTGCCATAAATGGGCCATATATGTGAAATCCGCGGTTTACTGCATGGGGGTCTAGCGCATCCGACCACTCGAATGCAACCGATGTAACACTGTAATACTTCCTGACGGAATATGGGTCCTTTCGCATAGTACCACAGAGGGCGTTAGTATCAACTAAAATACTATTCTCAATAAGCGTCCTCTTCGTAACATGATTCGTTCATCGTAGGCAGCCTGAAACCACGGGCTTGTCTCGCGTCTGCTACGTTTTTATTCGTAGTAAAACGCGAGTGTTTGAAAACGACAAACAATCGTATTTATAGGGGTAGGAAAGGTCCGGAAACCAATCCGAACCGTGCAAGAAACGCGTCGACTGGTAAGCGGAAGCCAATTAATCGATATAATTTCGTCAAAATGAGACTGTTTCGAAACCGGCGAAAAATAGACCAACTGTTCGGTGCTGGCATTGTCGACTGAAGGTTCGTTGGATTTCAGTATTAAAAAACACAAGTTGTAATTCTAAACGCTTGTTTTCCAAACCGACGTTTTTCAGCTGTAACTCATGAAATATGCTAGCAACTACATTATACCTTTTTGTAACACCAGCCTCTTTCCCACAGCAGTACATAGGATTTTTGCGATATTTTTTAGTTTCGACTGTTGTTGTACATTTGTATAACGACTTTTTTGTCGAAAAAATTGACATTTCTTTCAGAGTGCCGACATGTTTTAAAAACAATTTCTGACATGTCCCTACGTACTACGTTAGACAATATCATCAGTTTCAAAGCAGTTTTTGAAATTTTGTTCTTGGCTGAAAATTGTGGTCTTCAGAGCTCCCACCAACCACCATCGCACTCCGCGAAGGAGTGTCGTGTAGCGTTCTCTGGGTGCTCGTTTTTTACTTAAAAATACCTAATTCAGTCTTAAGGGTGTATAATAACGGTCTCGAGTCCGTTATGTAATTTGTTTGTTACTTTATTGAAAAAATCGTGAATATCGGTTCCAAAATCGAGCAGCACCTGCTCGCCCACCTTTATGACTCAATAC
Source organism: Schistocerca americana (assembly GCF_021461395.2). Lineage (NCBI taxonomy): Eukaryota > Metazoa > Arthropoda > Insecta > Orthoptera > Acrididae > Schistocerca > Schistocerca americana. The sequence continues at coordinate 1,265,372,406 of NC_060119.1, forward strand.
AGCACTAAGGATGTTACTCTCTGACGTCTTAACACACATTCATTTATCTTGTTTGTACACCCCGCTTTCCCCTTCGGAGAGCCATCTCACATCTTATGACCCAACTTCATTTTCAGCACCCTTTTGTAAAACCGCATCCCAAAGGTGTAGCTTGTCTTGTTTCTGATTTTCCTACATTTCGATTCAGTGCTGTGCTCCAGGCGTACTTTGTCAGAAATTCTGAAGTTATGGCGTGTATCTGATACTAACAGACGTCTGTGTCTGTTCACAGCGAAACCAAACCGAAGTGAGTAGTTGTCTCCCACATACGTTGCGATGTGGGATGGCGAGACGTGCTGACAGCACCCTCCACCATTCACCGTCCGGCAAGAGGCGAGGGCGCGGACAGCGGCTGCAGCCATCGGCGATGCGGAGGTCGCTGACCCGGCGCGGACACGCCGCGTATTTTTGGGCTCTGTTATCCGATAACAAAACACTGGCGCTCCCTCCAGTCCGCTGCCTGGAGAGGCCTAGCTTCCAGACCTCTGCCTTCCAGGGCGCCGGGCTTTTTTCTGTGAGACACTGCCATTAAGAAACCAGATGCGCCGCGGGACATCACAGGCTACGCTCGTGCCTCGTGGGACACCAGCTGTTCTGCCGCTGTCGCTTTTAATTGCCAAAGCAGTCTCAAAGGGCGCGGTGGCTGAAGACACTGAAGCCGTATCAGGAAACAGGCTGACGCGAATTTCAGGGCGGTTTCCGAGCAACACCTGCGCCAACGTCGGCGGGACTTTAGACCCCGGTCTTCGAAGCCTTCCTCCCTTCCTTTACTTACTACTCTGCGAATCACAAAGAAGTGAATGGTGGGAGGTATTTTTTACTGTAGCATGTTTTTCGGTCTCTTCTGAGAATGGAATTTGGATAGAAGGAGACCTCTCAGCGAGCTGTTATTTGCCTGATTGTATATGCTCGACTACAGAGGCTGTCACTCAGTGCTCGAATATACTGTTTATGAGCTAAACCGGTTTCGACACTTAAATCATCTCAACAGCCCACATAATTTATTAGCCGATGGCTCCGGCAGTAACGCTATAGGAGCGCGGGCATCTTCTCAAGGCTCCTACGAGGGAACTACATCACTAACGAGAGAGATACGTAGCAGGCTGAGGAATATTTATACTTTTTGACGTGAGAAAAGTTTCTTGAAGTTTTCTAAGCAGTTTACTGTAAGATCTACGAAAACTTTTTTCGACCATCTGCCAGTTACGAGTTTGCAACATCTTTGTTACAATTGAAGACATTAAGTCTGAAAATGAGTCCGTGATACTGTTGTGGCAATTTTAAAGGTCCGCCTTGATTACACAAACTATTACACTTTACTGTTAGCGGTTTAGGCGACTGTCATCTTCGGATCATCAAATATTCTGATGCAGGTATCAACGTCAAATTATACATTTAAGTACATAGGAACATCAGTACAAAGTAAGATGCACCAGTTGTCGAAGTATATGATTTATTTAACATAACGTGCTTCGGGACGAGGTGGTCCCATTATCAAGTCCTTAATATTAATATGCCATTAGCCACAGACAAAAATCTATGTTGATCCATTGTGGACATGGGGCAGCGGATAGTCAAATATTTAGCAATGAAATTCAGCAAGCAGCCGAGCAATAGAGATGTTATTTTATTTTATTTTCAGTACCAGTTTCGGCTATTCATCCTCAGGCCACATACGCTGCCCTAAAAAATACTCGATATCGGCGTACTGAGGCCATATATTCTATTTCTGGATGTCGTGAATTTGTAGCTCAAGTGTTTCCTTCTAAGCAGTCAGGTCTTCGAAGGAAGCACTTGAGCTACAAATTCACGACATCCAGAAACATATGGCCACGGTATGCGAATATCGGTTATTTTTGAGAGGTGCGTACGGGGCCTGAAGATGGCATAATAAACTGTCGAAAGTGGTAGCGAAAATAAAATATCATCTCAATTGCAAGGCAGTTTGGCGAAAAATAGCAAAAAATAGTAAATAACCAGCAAACATCCACTGTCAAACATATTGACATATTTTTCCATTACACGTACCACGGTATAACGTTTTCGAGCCATCAGTCCTCTGAGCGTTTTGATGCGAACCGCCACGAATTCTTCTCCTGTGGCAACCTCTTCATCTCACAGAAGCGCTTGCAACCAACACACTCAGTTATCTGCTTCGTGTATTCCAATCTCTGTCTTGCCCTACAGTTTTTACGGTCTACAGCTGTCTATAGCACCGTGGACGTTATTCCCTTATGTCTTAAGAGATCTTCAATCATCCTGTCCCTTCTTCTTGTCAATGTTTTCCGATTCTGCCGAGAGCACCTTATGCCTTACCTTATCAGTCAACGTACTTTTCAACATTCTTCTGCAATACCGCACCTCAAATGCTTCGATTCTCTTGCTTTCCGGTTTTCCCACAGTTCATGTTTCAAATTCATACAATGCCGTGCTCCAAACGCATTTTCTCAGAAATTTCTCCCTCAAATTAAGGAAGAGTCTTTCTAAAATACAGAGCATAATTTCAGGTAGATTCCCTCCTACATATCCCACTTACGTAGACAGCGAAAAAGTGCATGATCGCATGTGTCCTGAAAGGCTTTGTTTCCGAATTACGGCCTTCAGAATAGATATACACACTGCAATGATTTTCTTGTTTTCTTTGCAGCAGGTGGTTACCGAACTGCAAAATCATTGAGAAAAGATATCTGTATGCTCCGAAATGTGCCAATTGACCCTAAATAATGAGAAGTGTGATGTGCTAAATTTAATCCGTCAAAATTCGATTATGCGATAAATCACACAAATCTAAAGGCTGTCAGTTCGTTTAAATCTTGTAAAGAAACTGCCTACGCTTGTTCGCCCTCTGCTAGAGTATTGGTGCGTCTATTGGGATCTGTAACAGGCAGAATAGGAGGACATTGAAAAAGTTAGAAGAAGGGCGCCTAGTTTCGTAGTATCGTGAGACAGTGGACAGAGTGACACGGATATGGTAACCGAGTTGGGGCAGCAATCATCAAAACAAAGGCGTTTTCCTTTGCACGCGAGACCTTTTCACGAAATTTCAATCACCAATTTTTTTACTCCGAGCGCGAAAATATTTTATCTGCGACCTACATAGGGAGAAATGATTATCGTAATAAAATAAGAGCACGGTAAGATCTAAGTGTTGGTGTCTCTCGCGCGCTGTTCGTCAGTAGAACGGTGGACAAATGGTTCACTTGACTGTGAACTATAGTTATGAAGAAGTGCACTGAGCAAATCACAGACCGCGCTAACTTCCCCTGCGACACTCCCGACGTTACTTTCGTTTCTGCGGAATATTCGCTGTTCCACTATAGCGTACTGGGTGCTCCTAGAAATATGTTCCTGAGGCGAATCACGTATTTCCAAAGATACTCCGTATGGTTGGATGTAAGTTATTAGTCTATGATGTCGAGTCGTCTGTAACACCTTTCGGCAAATCAGGAAGACGGTCGACAGTCTCAACCTCAAATATACACTACTGGCCATTAAAATTGATACACCACGAAGACGACGACAAATTTAACCGACAGGAAGAAGATGCTGTGATATGCAAATGATTAGCTTTTCAGAGCATTCACACAAGGTTGGCGCCGGTGGCGACACCTACAACGTGCTGACATGAGGAAAGTTTCCGAACGATTTCTCATACACAAACAGCAGTTGAGCGGCGTTGTCTGGTGAAACGTTGTTGTGATGCCTCGTGTAAGGAGGAGAAATGCGTACCATCACGTTTCCGACTTTGATAAAGGTCGCATTGTAGCCTATCGCGATTGCGGTTTATAGTATCGCGACATTGCTGCTCGCGTTGGTCGAGATCCAATGACTGTTAGGTAGAATATGGAATCTGTGGGTTCAGGAGGGTAATACGGAACTCCGTGCTGGATCCCAACGGCCTCGTATCGCTAGCAGTCGAGATGACAGGCATCTTACCCGCATGGCTGTAACGGATCGTGCAGCCACGTCTCGATCCCTGAGTGAATAGATGGGGACGTTTGCAAGACAACACCATCTGCACGAACAGTTCGACGGCGTTTGCAGCAGCATGGACTATCAGCTCGGAGACCACGCCTGCGGTTACCCTCGACGCTGCATCACAGACAGGAGCGTCTGCGATGGTGTACTCAACGACGAAACTGGGTGCACGAATGGCAAAACGTCAGTTCTTGGGATGAATCCAGGTTCTGTTTACAGCATCATGATGGTCGCATCAGTGTTTGGCGACATCGCGGTGAACGCACATTGGAAGCGTGGATTCGTCATTGCCATACTGGCGTATCACCCGGCGTGATGGTATGGGGTGCCATTGGTTACTCGTCTCGGTCACCTCTTGTTCGCATTGACGGCACTTTGAACAGTGGGCGTTACATTTCAGATGTGTTACGACCCGTGGCTCTACCCTTCATTCGATCCCTGCGAAACCCTACATTTCAGCAGGATAATGGACGACCGCATGTTGCAGGTCCTGTACGGGCCTCTTTGGATACAGAAAACGCTCGACTGCTGCCTTGGCCAGCACATTCTCCAGATCTCTCACCAATTGAAAACGTCTGATCAATGCTGGTCGAGCAACTGGCTCGTCACAATAAGCCAGTCACTACTCTTGTTGAACTGTGGTATCGTGTTGTAGCTGCATGGGCAGCTGTACCTATACACGTCATTCAAGCTGTGTTTGACTCAATGCCCAGGCGTATCAAGGCCGTTATTACGGCCAGAAGTGGTTGTTCTGGGTACTGATTTCTCAGGATCTATGCACCCAAATTGCGCGAAAATGTAATCACATGTCAGTTCTAGTATAATATATTTGTCCAATGAATACTCGTTTATCATCTGCATTTCTTGTTGGTGTAGCAATTTTAATGATCAGTAGTGTATTCCTGATACTAACGAACCACCACGGAGAAGTGGTGTTTGCGCGCCTACCTTCGCCGGTGATCATATTCTGGGTCAGTATCCGGGAGGCAGCGTTTTAGCGCTACCATCGCTCCGAAGCCGATGGTGACGGCCGACATTCAGAATCGGGGTCTACCGACTGCCAGCTGCAAAGTCGCGATAAACACAAACCGCGCAGCGTGTCCTTGTCGTGTTCGACAAGAGCCGGTGTGTTAGTAAACAGACGGGACACAATGGGGTGCTGGCGAACTCTCTGGACGGGGCACAGGGTGGGCTGTGAGGGCGAGGAGGTGCTGGCCGCTGGCCAGAGCCGTAAACAAGGCGGCAGCGGCAGCGGCGCCGAGACACATCCCTGGGACACGACCCACAGGCTGCCGCAAGCCGAGAGCGCGTGTTGCCGCACTGTAGCACGTCGCAAGTACAGCCAGAGAGCTGGGCAGGGCCAGCAGTCCTGTCCGGAAAGACGGAGACAGCTGCAGGCAGCAAGACCTGCACATAGCGTCTGTAGTAGCAAACAATATTTAAATACAAATAAATTCATATTCGTAACGCCATAAAGGTAGTTACGAAAATTTCTAGTATTCAAATTTTAGTAACTGTGAAGGTAATCGTACGATTTATGACGAAAACTATGAGATGCTTCCAACAGTTAACTGGAGGTGAGCAATTATTGCATCAGTAATGTATTGCACGCGCCCCACGTTTTTCGCTGTAAACTTTACAAGTATTTTTATAGCTAAAAAAAGTGAAAAATCTCAAATTTTCATAACTATCTGTATGAGTGTTACGTATGTGTATGCGTCTAAGACAAATTGTTCTGTACTTTTTAGCCCAATTTAAAAATGTGTTGTATTAAAAATTTATTTCTATTCAAATAATTATTTTCTGTTCTTTAGTCTTGTGTATGTGTTAAATTCGTCAAAACATTTTAAATGTTTTGACGAATTATAAGAGAGACATGTGTTAAATTTCAGGTTTATTTCAGTTTCTTTTTACCTGATCATATGTGGAATAAAATAGTGTTATCTACCTACTAATAATATGTTTGTTTAAGTGATACATTCCTAAAAAATATATTAAAATACTTTTGTATGACTTTTAATAAAATTTTTATTTCTATACTAGCTGTATACCTGCAGCTTCACCTTTTTACACTTATGTCACATATAAATCACAATTTACAGTAAAGTCCATATTTTCGCATCTGTTTACGTGTGCGTGACATGTTCCTTAGATTGAGAATCTACCTTAGACGAGATGTATGCTGCAATGAGGGTCTACCACATACGTCGTCCAAGACACAATATCGATGTATGGAATATGTCACGCAATCGTATACAGAAGTGCAAATATGCGTTTTACTGTGTAACTGTCATTTTTAAGAACTGACAGTCATCTGTGAGCGTTACGTATACGCACATGGCCATGTCTGCAAGGCGCTTTTAAACTCTAAAGGTTTTATTTCTGACAATTCTCTGCATAATGTGCTATATTTTACTCACGATAATGACAACATGGCATGAGGTTCTAATTCATAATAAACACATTTTTTAACAAACGTTTTTTGACGACAAGAAAATGACAAATTTGTCGAAACCATTTGTCAAAAATAAAGACGAATTAATACGATCTTGCATATTTAAAGTTTTTTCCGAGTATCTCGTTTACTAGTCACGATGCAGAACTTTAGTGAGAACTTCCTGGAATGCAAGAAACACGGCATCAACCTGTGTTCCACCATCTGCTGCCTTCTGGATCTCACGAACGAACACAGCAGGTGGGAGTTTACACGATCGGTGCCTTCAGAAGCGACGCTGTTACCGGCGGTTGATTTGTTCGTTCTCCAAAAAATAATCACACGTGAGCATAACAGCCGAAACTGCCAAAGAGACGACGTCAGTATACGCAATGTGTGACGAATATATTCAAATATCTGCTGAGTGTAGCCAAAAGATAATAACAATTTAAAGAAAAATAGTCTTCTAAGCAGCGAAAGAGGACATGGATAGCTATGTGAAGGGTAGTTTGGGAAGCGAATGTCGTGGCCACAAAAAAAAGCTACGATAGATTTTAAATAGCCTTGAGTACTCAAATGTCAACTGATTCCTATTTCTTAGTAAAATGAATATGTAAGAACACTACAGTAGACCGAAAGTGGCGAATCCGAGAAGCATCAAAACTGAATTCTTCCCTGTGTAAAAGAGAATATACACGCAGACGAATTTTCTACCTCCTACAAGTGGCGCTATAACTCATAAAAATTTTCAGCTCACGTCCACGCAAATTAACGTCTCCACAGAGAGCCCCCCTACTGTCCGTGCGCCGTCAATAAAAGTAACGAAGTTAACTGGAGTGGAGAGCAGAGACTAAGGAGTGCTCTGCGTACAAAACTGAAGTGCAAAGTGTGAGTTCTCTATTGTGAGGCGTGCATACGCTTCAGAAGTGCAACCAGAGAGCTGAAAATGCTAAGAGCGTGCTGAAGTAACATCAGAGGCGGTCCGCGTAACTTGCCTACTAGTTACTCCAGCGAGTGTTCGAAAGAGTAGCTTCAAATCCGATCCTGCGACACATGTTGAGACATGAAACTTCCCGACAGATGAAAACTGTGTGATCTACCAACTGAGCCACGCGAGCAAGACTCACGAGCCAGCCTTGCAGCTTTACTTCCACCAGTACCTTTGAAACTTCACAGTGCGTGCGACACTTGTGGGACAAGCACTCCTGGAAAAAATGAAGTAACGCCGTCCTCGGGTAGCTCACTTGGTAAAGCTTTTGCCTGCAAAAGGCACAGGTCCCGGCATCGATTCTCGGTCCTCCGCGCAGTTTTAATACGCTCGGAACTTTTATATCAGCGCAAACTCCCTGCAGAGTGAAATATCCATTCAGGTTGGAACATGAATACATTTCAGTAATTAGGAAGACACTACGGAATTGAGACGAGGAAGACAGAGAACCGCGAGCAACGAGAAGGGTCAGTGGCGGCGGCGTGTTTGGCTTTTAGTGTAAGTTGCAGGCGGCATCTCGACGTGAAGTTGCAGACAAGTTCGTATTGCAATTGCGTGCACTGGGAAGATAATTAGTAAACAGTAAGCAAAACGTTCTGTATTAGAGGCTCTTGCTACTGCTCTGAGAGCAGACCTGTCGATGAGAACTACTGCTGGCCGCGGTGGCCGAGCGGTTCTAGGCGCTACAGTAGGGAACCGCGCGACCGTTACAGTCGCAGGTCCGAAGCCTCCCTCGGGGATGGATGTTTGTTAGTTAGGTTTAATTAGCTCTAAGTTCTAGGGGACTGATGACCTCAGCAGTTAAGTCCCATAGTGCTCAGAGCCATTTCAGAACTACGGCAGAAGGGATGAAGTCGCAGGGACAGGCCTAGAAGAGTATGCATGCGACATCATGCGTACCTAATACATTCCAAAACGCCGCCCATAAAAGCGGTAATTCCTGTACTCATATTTCGGGATCTACTGGTGATAAAATGGTACGGTCAAGTGTTTTAGACAGCCCTTAAGCCACGCACCATTTGTATACCCAACAGATGGATCGTCTTGGTGTCACTATCTTACAGTACAATGTCAAAGTATAAATATTACACACTTACTTCTATCAGGCAAATGGTGCAAATCGGTTGGTTCCTTTTGCATTTGATGTGGTCCAAATGGGGCTGATGGGACTTATGGAGGCACCATTACATCACGGGTGGTTCCTCGGGAAATCCCAAGAAAAGGATTTAGTTTTGTTTTTTTGCTACGTTTTCGCAGTCAGCAGGGGGGATCAAAACCGAACCGAGGATACCACGACGGCTATACACAGCAAATAGTTGAAATATTTACGACGTATCCGTAAGATGCCGATCTCGAACAACCTTGAAAATTTTCTTCATATCTTCATCCGTTTCGGAAATACAGACGTTCAACGTTACCCTACTTGTACACGTAAAATTCGGTCTGAGACGAAAACATAATTTATGAAGTGACTTAGCACAGAGAAACGGGCTGTAAAGTGTCTCCGTTGTCATCTGGGAACCCCATGTTGTTCTACTGAAGCAGATGCATAATCTTTTTTCACTTAAAATCCGGTCTGAGGTGTAAAATAAGTATTGCTTTTTTCAATTTCACATAAGTGAACTATCTAAATTTTACTGACCAATACATTTCTTTTCATTTGAGTTACGTGCCCTGCTTAGGTAGGGAAAAGAAGGAACCGGCGGGAAACCGCTCCAATCGGAGCGCAAAAAATGCGAAAATGTTTCTATTTATTCAAAAGATTCTGACTGAAAAGTGGGGGTACCGGCTGCTTCATTCTACCTTCTTTAGCACCTTTACAAATTTTCCCAAAAATTGTGGTACGCGAACATAATCGCCCTTTCTTGTGCTGAGAGAGAAGAAGACAGTGGCAGTGACAAAGAGACGGAAAGGTAAAAAATACTGGAAGATAGTAAACGGTGGTAGTGTTATAGACAATGCGAAGAATAAAATGGCAGTGCGAGAGAAAGAGAGGGACACAGTAGCAGTAGAACGTAGTTGACAGTGAGAGAACAGCGCTAGGAAAAGAGTGTAGGAGAGACTGACAGCTGGCGAGGGGAGGGGGTGAAGGGGGGGGGGGTTAGAGGAATGGAGAGAAAGTGGAAGTGGGTGACAGTGATAATGAGACACAGAGGAAGACAGAGATAGTGACACAAGAGACAGCAGTAGTAGGAAGGAACGAGATATTAGCAGAAAGAGAGAGAGAGAGAGCAAGAGGGAGATAATGAAAATGAGAGGAAACTGTAGCTGTAGGATAGAAGGGAGGGGACTGCGGCTGAGACACTGGCAACAATGACAGAGAGACACAAGAGATAGTAACAATCAGTTGGGCTGAATGAGGATGTGGGAAAGGGCAACTGGGAATACAGGGTCGAAGTATGAATATTACACACTTACTTCTCTTAGGCAAAACGAGCAAATCGGTTGGTTCTTTTTGCATTTTATGTGGTCTACAATGGGGCTGATGGGACTTATGGAGGCCTTTAGCGACTTACAGCCATGGACTAGTCGGTGTGAACGACTTATAGTTAGGAGTGCTTTTGGGACTCTCAGGTGAGTTGCACATTAATTCACATGCCAAAAGTTTTACGAAAATTTTTAAAGATGGTGAGGATGGTAGGATGAGGTAGCTGATACCCCACTTTTCAGTCAGAGGTTTTTAAACAAAGAGGAACGTATTGGCATTTTTTTGTGTTCCGAGAGGAGAATTTTCTGGTTGGTTTGAATATACAAGACGGTCCGTGTTGATGTAAGAGGCAGCAGAGATGCTCAAGTGAAGACAGAAGATGGGAATGGGGAGCTGCACCAAACCAACGTTGGGGAGTGGTGAGCAGCAAGCGCGACAGTAAAGTTACAGACACTGGGGCTTTCACAGGGAGAATAGTAGAGCAAAGCAGAATGGGAGGACATTCTGATGTGTTGTCCACCCCTTCGACGCGCGTCGTACCGAAACTTGAAGAGTGAAAGTAGACGCCAAGTTATTGTGACTCCTGAGTCGCTTCTAAATGTCGGTGGTATCAGAATGCTGACATCTTGAAAATAGAACTTAAGCGTTCCGTGACGCCTCAAGCAGCAAGTGATCGATGGTTTGTAGATGTAGTATGTGCTCGTCCGAATTACCAGCGGGCATTTTCGGGACAGCAGGTGTGAGCGCTGCGCCAAATAAACCCGGGCTGTTTCGCTGGGGCCATTAAAACAGTAGGCGCGTCCGCAACGGCTTTGTCGAGCGAAGCTCCGCATCTGCGACTAACAGACCTCTCATTTGGGACAAATAAACCGTGCCGACTATTCTGGGCGAATTCCAACGGCTTTCTTGTTGATCTAGGACGACGCTCCGAACCAGCGCCGTACACAGAGCTTCGCGGCGTTACAAACAGAGGGTGGTGATAGGGCCAGCGGCGCGAATTCTCGCATCCATTCGTTGCGACCTCATCGTCCTCGCTGATGGCACAAAAATGTACGATCAACTGTTAGCCGATAAACGTTATACGAACGTACTGGTGGCGAAATACCAACAGCTTCTAGTGTTGGCGGTGACTCAAATTTTTACCAAGCAGTATACCATACATATTTTCCAGTTCTGTTTAGGGAGAACAAACGAAATGGATAGTGTCTTGAAAAGTGGTTATAACATGAATATCAACAAAAGCAAGAAAAAGAATGACGAAATTTAGTCGAATTAAATCAGGCGATGCTGAGGGAATTACATTATGAAATGATTTACTAAACGTAATAGATGAGTTTTGTTATTTCGGCAGCAAAATACTGACGATGGCCGAACCAGAGAGAATGTAAAATGCATACTGACGACAGGAAGAAAAGCATTTCTGAAAAGAGGTATCTGTTAACATCTAACATAAATTTATGTGTTAGGAAGTACTTTCTCAAGGTATTTGTCTGGAGCTGAGAGTAGTACGGAAGTGAAACGCGGGCAAAAAGCACCTCAGACAAGAAGAGACTAGAAGTTTTTGAAATGTGGTGCTACAGAAGAACTTTGAAAATTAGGTAGATCGAATAGCTAACGAGGAGGTATAGAACAGAATTGGTGAAAAAAGAAGTTTAAGGCAATACATGACTAAAACATGGAATCGCTTGTAGACAAAATCCTGAGGCATCAAGAAACAGTTAATTCGGTAACAGAGGAAAGCATGGGTGGCGGGGGAAAGGGAGGGCTGTGTTAAAAATTGCAGATACAGATCTACGTAAAAATAGTGATGTTGGTTACAGTAGTTGTGCTGATTTTACATAACAGAGTAGCATGGAGAGCTGCATCAAACCAGTCTTCGGACTGAAGTCGTACTATCCAGACTTAATGAGGACCCTGGCAACTCAATGAGCTAACGATAATCTACTTAATACTCTTTGCAACAAAAATAATATTTAAGTGTTCTGTATGCGCTGGTGGTTTGAAACAGATTAATGTTATACAATACATTAACATTGTGACGTATTGAGGTAAATACATTTAACCTTAAATGATACGATATGTTTGAAAACTCTCACCGACCGCTGATTCAATAACCTATGTTTAAAGATAAAAACCATTTTAGCCATTATCAGTTTCGAATATTACAAGACGACCTACTAACCCACTGTTGAGTGTATTGAGTGTCAGGGCGTCCCGCAGTCAAAAACGATTTATATCTGAAAAATATTCGGAATAAAAAGGAAAATTAAAGATAAACTCCAGTTAAAAACAACAGGGAAAGTGTACAGCCGACATACTTACAACGAAACTGCCTCAGTTCGTTGGCGTGTCGCGCGAAGCATGACTTTTGTCATCCGAATTAGTCACTGCCGAGTTAAACAAAGACTGGATTGGCAGACCCATTTCGACGCCGAAGAACTAGAACTCACATTAACACCACCTGTTTTATAATGTACCGATATCAGACATAAGTGGTACAAGCGAATACACCGAAGAGCCAAAGAAACTGGTACATCTGCCTAATATCATGTAGCGCCATCACGAGCTCGCAGAAGTGCCGCATCACGACGTGGCATGGACTCCACTAATGTCTGAAGTAATGCTGGAGGGAAATGACACCACGAATCCTGCAGGGCTGTCCATAAATCCATAAGAGTTCGAAAGGGTGGAGATGTCTTCTGAACAGCACGTTGCAAGGCCTTCCAGATGTTCTCTATAATGTTCATGTCTGCGGAGTTTTGTGGCCAGCGTAAATGTTTAACTAAGAAGAGGGTTCCTGGAGCCACTCTGTAGCAGTTCCGGCCGTGTGGAGTGTCGCATTGTCGTGCTGGAATTGCTCAAGTCTGTAGTAATGCACAGTGGGCATGAATGGATGCAGGTGAACAGAGAGGATGCTTAGGTTCGCATCCTCTGTCAGAGTCCTATCTAGACGTATCAGGGGTCTCATGTTACTCCAAAAGTGCATCCCCCTCACCCCCCCCCCCCCTGCACACACACACACACACACACACACACACACACACACACTATTACAGAGCTTCCACCAGCTTGACGAGTCCCCTGTCGACTTGAAGGGTCCATTGATTCATGAGGCACATCTGCTCGATTCATTTTGAGACGAGAATCGTCCTACCAGGGAACATGTTTCCAGTCATCAACAATCCAAAAAAATGGTTCAAATGGCTCTGAGCACTATGCGACTTAACTTCTGAGGTCATCAGTCGCCTAGAACTTAGAACTAATTAAACCTAACTAACCTAAGGACATCACACACATCCATGCCCGAGGCAGGATTCGAACCTGCGACCGTAGCGGTCACGCGGTTCCGGACTGATGCGCCTTTAACCGCACGGCCACACCGGCCGGCAACAATCCAATGTCGGTGTTGACGTACCCAGGCGAGGCGTAAAACTTTGTGTCGTGCAGTTATCAAGGTCATACGAATAGGCCTCCAGCTCCGAAAGCCCCTATCGATGACGTTTCGTTGAATGGTTCGCACGCTGACACTTGTTGATGGCCCAGCATTGAAATCTGCAACAATTTGCGGAAGGCTTGCACTTCTGTCACACTGAAAGATTCTCTTCAGTTGACGTTAGTCCCGTTCTTGCAGGATCTTTTTCTGACCGCAGCGATGTCGGAGATTTGATGTTTTAATGAATTCCTGATATTCACGGTGCACTCGTGAAATGGTCGTACGGGAAAATCTCCACTTTATCGATACCTCGTAGATGCTGTGTCCCATCGCTCGTGCGCCGACTATAACACCGCGCTCAATCTCTCTTAAATCTTGATAACCTGCCATTGTAGCAGCAGTAACCGATCCAACAACTGCGCCAGACACTTGTTGTCTTATACAGGCCTTGCCGATCGCAGCGCTGTATTCTGCTTGTTTACGTTATATTTGAATACTCATGCCTATATCAATTTCGTTGGAGCTTCGCTGCATATGCATTAGACGGAAGACAGAGCTTCTCACAGGTGACATGTAGACAAGTCATGGCGATTTGAAAATAAACTTGTCACAGCGCAAGCAAACAACAGGGAGAAAAATTGTCCCACAGTAACACCCTATGAAATGTTTACTCAGGTTATATCATTTCAGGCCACACCCTGCGCTGCGCCCTGTCGGCCAACACCTCGGCGATGAACCTGGGGGGGATCACAGGCTGCTTGGGTTTAGGATCCTCGTCTTATTGTGCCACCTGGCAACACACCATACCAATTACAGTTACCTCTGATACGATTCTCACTGTCCTTGTTTGCCCGTGCATCCGCAAATTTTGCGTAGGAACGACGACAGTTCTCTAACGTCTTTTATTTTCCTGTCATCAGTTAGCAAGACATACGTGGGAAGAAGAAATATGTGTTGCCGGACAGAACGTACGCCCTCGATAATTTTGACAGTAATGTATGTTTCCTCGTATTTCTGATGGGTTTCATTAACTTTAATAAATGCAAGCAGCCAGTTTCTGCATCGAGCGTCGGTTTTCTGCCGCTGTTGCTGTATTTCGCTGTCATTTTCTGGCGTAGTAACTTCACCACAGTCAATAGCATCTACGTGTACATCCATACGATGCAAAACACTGCAAAGCGCATGCCTAATAATATCTCCTTGGGGTACTCCCGAAGTCACGATTACATCTGAAGACGTCACATTACTAAGAAATGGCGAGTTTTACATCTGCTAATACGTTTTACATGCAGAATATAAAGCTGGGCCAATATTCCGTTAGTTTGTATTTCGTTCGCTAAGCTCCTGCGTGGAATTATCAAACGTACGATCATATGTGGTATCAGACGAAATTTGTGGCTGAATTGAGGATGTCTTGGTAGGGATGACACGGCGTGTTATCTCGAATGGAGGGTCATCGACGGAGGTAGAAGCAACTTCGGAAGTGCCCAAGGGAATTGTATTGGCTCCCATGTTATTCGTGTCGTATATTAACGATCTTGCCGACAATATTAACAGTAATCTCAGACTTTTCGCAGTGATGCACTTATTTACAACAAAGAACTGTCCGAACGAAGATGTACAAATATTCAGTCAGACTTTCATAGGGTTTCAAAGTGTTGCAATGATTGGCAACTTGCTTTAAATGTTCAAAAATGAAAAACTGTGCACTTTAGAAAACGAAAAAAAAAACACGGTATCCTATGAATATGATATTATTAAGTTACAGTTGGAATCCGTAAAATCATAGAAATACTTGGGTGTAACTCGTAGTAGGGACATGAAGTGGAACGATAGCTTTGGCTCCGCAGTGGGTAAAACACGTAGCAGACTTCGTTTTACTGGTAGAACACCAGGGAAATGCGATCTGATTACAAAGGAGATTGCTTACAAATAAATTGTGCGACCCATCCTAGAATATTGTTCAGGTGTGGGTCACCTGCGCCGGCCGGGGTGGCCGAGAGGTTTCTAGGCGCTACAGTCTGGAACCGCGCGACTGCTACGGTCGCAGGTTCGAATCCTGCCTCGGGCATGGATACTTGTGATGTCCTTAGGTTAGTAGGTTTAAGTAGTTCTAAGTTCTAGGGGACTGATGACCTTAGAAGTTAAGTCCTATAGTGCTCAGAGCCATTTGAACCATTTGGATCACCTGCACCAAGCAGGAGTAGCAGGAGATATTGAATGTATATTGAGAACGGCAGCACGAATTGTCAGAGGTTTGTTTGATCTGCGGGAGAACTGGCAGACTCTTGAAGATATACAGAAACCATCCCGAAAAGGGCTACCGACAAAGTTTCGAGAACCGGCTTTAAATAGCGTCTCTAGGAATATCCTACAACCCCCTACAAACCGTCCCCATAGGGACTGTGAGGGTAAGATTAGATTAAATGCAGTAGGCACAGTGGCATTCAAACAATCATTTTTTCCGCGTTCCGTACGTGAATAGAACATAAAATACCGTGATAACTGCTATAGTGAGAAGCGCCCTCTGCCATTCGCTACACACTTGTTCGCAGAGTGTATATGTAGGTGAGGGAATTGTGCTGAAATCCTTCAGGAAATTTGATGTGTGTGTTTTCCGTAAGAGTTATTTGCTTGATTTAGGTCTCTGTGACATTCAGTGTCTGTTAAGGCTGGATATGAGGACGAGATTTGGTAATTGTACGTGTAAAATGTGGATGAAGGAGACGGCTGGTGGTGTGCAGTGGAAGGCAGCGCCGCCTGCTGCTATATAGCACAGGGAGGGACGGAGGGCCCGCTCTGGCGTGTTGTCTTTGTGCGGGGGCGGCCGCTGTTTGTCCAGGCAGACCCACCTGCGCTCCCTACACGCTCTGCCAGGGATGGTCTCTCCAGCACACGGGGCTCAGCCGCGACAGCACGGAAAACGTTTCACGAGGCAGGTGGCCCGTGGTACAGTCTACCTCCAAGTCTCCGCCATGTACAGAGCACGTCTCTCAGGCGAAGAACCATTTATCACGGCAGAGTCCCACACACAGTTGGCAACCTAATTGCTTCTTGCTAGGCACGTATATTTCTGTAAGAGAATGCAGCCTCACCCGCTGGTTACTGGTTGCCGACTGAGTAGCAGCGTCGCGTTGAAGCAACGTTTCAAAGATGTGATTCTTCAATTTCTCCAGGCTTATTTTATGACGAAATAAATCTCGGGTGAACATCCTGGTATGAGTGTGCGTAGGACAAAATGTTTCGGCAATCGACCACGTTGCCATCATCAGGTGCGCTGATAATGGCAACGTGGTCGATTGCCGAAACATTTTGTCCTACGCACACTCATACCAGGATGTTCACCCGAGATTTATTTCGTCAAAGTTTCAAAGAATTTCTTACTCGACATCAACGGGAGAAGTATCGCGTCCGTGTGGACTGTCCTGTTTCACAGCTACTGGACGACAGCATCTGCTACTGTAGGAGTATTGTAGAGACCAGTCACGTGCCTCCAGAAGAGAAGAGACAGGCCAGACCTGTTCTGGTGATAAGGGTCCGAGCGTCGACTCCTGGTGCTGGCTGTGTGCTGTCTATCCGATGTGCGCGCTGCCCACGACGCACTCCGTGGCAGCGTTCTTGACGGATTTGCACCGATTCTGCGTCCCTTGTGGATCTTGGTTGAAAATCGCTGCTCCAACTGACTTTCTTTTTATACACTCTATCTCTCTTGTTTATTTGATCTGATGTAACTCCCATTCAGCTATGAATGATACAAGCTTTGTGTATGCACTCTCTTTTGCAAGCAAACCTCAGCTGCAACTCCTACCTTTACGGACTGTAAGGTGTTTGTATGATATGAGTATATGTACGTGCGATTCATTAATCCTATATTTGAACGATACCACCATTCGTCAATGGTGCATCTTGGCATTTCTCTGCAGTAAGAGCAAGTTGGCCGTGTCGACACCATCAGGCTGATATTTCGCCTAGGTGTAACTGAATACCACAGCAATACCTACCGCACCTGCGAAAAGCCTGACACTGCAGTTGATACTATCAGCTCGGTAATTAATGTGTACCATGATCAGCAACGGTCCCATCACACTCTCCTGGGACACACAAGACATCATAGAGAAATACTGAAACGAATTAGGCCGTGCACCGAATACCATAATGCACTTTCGCCGTGTATTGGATTCTAAAATTGTGTTGTGTTTCGGATACTATAACACTTTTTTGTATTCTCAAACGTCGGCAGATAAATCCGTCGATGAAGAAATGCACGAGACTACTATCTTCGAAATTACGCCCCAATGAGGTAGAGGTTTCAGTACCGACACTGAACCTTGTTCTGCAAGTTCTAAGCTTGCCGTTACCTGATGATGGCAGAAATCAAAACGGCGTTACAAATAAATAACATCTTAATAGCGAGTTACTGAGTCAAAATTTTCAATCTTTGTTCCATTTCTACGATTATTACAGAAAATAATAAGCCCAAAAAACAGAAAGACGCTTATTTCAGAAACCAGTTATCTTGAACGGTTTTGACAGTCAGGTTAAACTGGTGTGAAAGAAAAACCGAAAACCAGTTGTTTGAGCCATCACTGCCATCCCTACATCGCCTTCCTCGTTGCTGTCCTTAAGCCAAATTCTGTGATTCTTACATCCAGCCGGAAAGGCTATGTCGTCTGCAAAGCCTTCTAGATTGAATTTTCTCATTTTAAGAGTACATCTGCATCTAAATCTTCGTGATTACTCTTCTATTCACAGTAAAATGCCTGGCAGAGGGTTCAATGAACCACCTTCAAGCTGTCTCTCTACCGTTCCGCTCTGGAACGGCGCCCGGGAAAAACGAACACTTAGATATTTCTGTGCGAGCCCTGATTTCTCTTATTCCATCGTGGTGGTCATTTCTCCCTATCGCAATCGAAGGAGAAAAATGGTGATTGAAATTTCATGAGAAGATCCCGTCGCAAAGAAAAATGCCTTTGTTTTAATGATTGCCACTCTAATTCACGTATCATATCTGTGGCACTGTCTCCCCTATTACGCAATAGTACAAAACGAGCTGCCCTTCTTTGTACTTTTT
This sequence comes from Schistocerca americana, assembly GCF_021461395.2. Taxonomy (NCBI): domain Eukaryota; kingdom Metazoa; phylum Arthropoda; class Insecta; order Orthoptera; family Acrididae; genus Schistocerca; species Schistocerca americana. The sequence continues at coordinate 1,265,390,777 of NC_060119.1, forward strand.
CGATGTCAGTCCCACCTGATGCGGATCCCACACCGCACAGTGGTACTCCAGAATAGGGCAGACAAGCGCGGTGTTATCAGTCTCTTTAGTAGACCTGTTGCACCTTCTAAGTGTTCTGCAAATGAATCGCAGTCTTCGGTTTGCTCAACCCACAATATAATCTGTACGATCTTTCCAATTTAGGTTATTTGTAATTGTAATCCCTGAGTATTTAGATGAATTTATAGATTTGTGTGACTTATCACGTAATCGAAATTTAGCGGATTTCTTTTAGTACTCAAGTGAATAACTTCATACTTTTCCTTATCAGGGTCAATTGACACTTTTCCCACCAAATAGATATCTTACGTAAATCATTTTTCAATTCGTTTTGGTTCTCTGATGACTTTAGAAGACGGTAAATGACAGCATCATCTGCAAATAATCGAAGACGCCTACTCAGATTGCCTCCTATGTCGTTAATATAGATCAGGAACAATAGAGGGCGTACAACACTTCCTTGGGGATCGCCGAATATTAATTCTGTTTTACTCGATGACTTTTCGTCTATTAGCACGAGCCGGCCGGAGTGGCCGTGCGGTTCTAGACGCTACATTCTGGAGCCGAGCGACCGCTACGTTCGCAGGTTCGAATCCTGCCTCGGGCATGGATGCGTTTGCTGTCCTTATGTTAGTTAGGTTTAAGTAGTTCTAAGTTCTAGGCGACTGATGACCTCAGAAGTTAAGTCGCATAGTGCTCAGAGCCATTTGAACCAGCCACTGGCACGAACTGTGACCTTTCTGACAGGAAATCACAGAGAGATCTCTTTTAACTGCTAAGAACCATTAAACCATTAAACGATTAATGTATATCTTATGAGACATATTGCATGTATATGCAGTTTCTTACAGAACTGAAGATGACTGCGAAGTCTGCTGAAAGCGGTAGGTTGAAATGGCTAAGGTCATCAGTCCCCTAGAACTTAGAACTACTTAAACCTAACTAACCTAAGGACATCACACACACCCATGCCCGAGGCAGGATTCGAACCTGCGACCGTAGCGGTCACGTGGTTCCAGACTGAAGCGCCTAGAAGCGCTCGGCCACTTAGGCCGGCTGAAAGCGGTAGTCTTAAGTAAAGAAATATTTTTGCGATCTTGGCTGTTGAATGTTTTTAGCAAACCTTCCAGTGTTGCTCCTTTGCACCTTCCTTCCTCTTTGTAATTTCTTTGTCTTAGTTTACTGTTTCTTCTACGTAGAAGCTGAAGGGCGGTGACGACAAGTTACGTCCGATACCTTACACTGTTGTTAAAACGATCTTGTCGTCCTAGAGCGTCCTCTTTCAATACTCCCACTTATATTTTGATAATATGGTTCGTTATTCGTCTGTGTGTGTATTTTAGCCATAATCTTCTAAGGATTATGTACATCTTACCATCTCACATGGTGGAAGGCTTTCGGCAGGTGTAAGAATGCTAGAGAGGTTGACTGATTCGGCGGAGGGGACGAAATAGCAAGGTCATCGGTCTCATCCGAATAGGCAAGGATGGGGAAGAAAGTCTGCCGTGCCAAGGAACCATCCCTGCATTTACCTGCAGCGATTTGAGGAAGTCACGGAAAACCTAAATCAGGACGGTCGGACGCGGGTTTGAACCGTCGTCCTTCTGAATGCGAATCCAGCCTACTACGCAATGCGCCACCTCGTTCGGTACTAGGGAGGTGTGTCGTCTTTATTCAGTCTGCTTTCCATTAATACGTACATTGTCAGAATTGATTCTCTAATACCCGCTACCCTGCTTCCCGTGTAAACCAACCTCATCATCGTCCAGTACATAGAAAGTCTTTTTTCTGTTGTTGTGTATGTTCTTGTGGTCAAAGGCTTAAAAGCGTGACTTATCAGACTGACAGTCCAACAGTTTTGACATTCACCTGCCCGTACCTCGTTTACACAATCACAGTGCATTCGTCTACTGCCATACAGACGCCACAGCTTTGCTCGCCTTGTATGTATATGTACCGGAGGCAGGGGAGGCGCCCTGGCGTGGTTGCGGGACGGGACGGGAGGTGGAAGCGGCCGGCCTGACCACGCCCGCCATTGTGTTTCCGCGCTGACTCACCCCAGGGCAGTCGCAGCCGCAGGCCCTGCTCCACACTGATGGCTCACAGAGAGAGATCACAACCCTCTGGTCACACAGAATGTGTGTCGCCCGGTACCAGCACTGGGACTTGCATGAAACGTGTAGATTTGCGAGGCGCTAATGACGTGAATGACGCGAAGGACCCGAAGCACGCAGAAGACGTGGTCGGATGTCATAGTCCCTACACGTACACACTGTTGGCAGGTGTGTGAGTGCTTACAGTTGCAGCTCTGTGAGAGGTAGAACGGCCACCAGAGCGCACTACTGCTGAGACCAGGACTGGTAGGGTAACACACGGTCTGAACAGCGTCAGTTGTTGAGTGATCACGTGGACGTTTCGGGAAAATTTTTTCCTTTAGGTATCCCCAAAGAAAAAAGTCACATGGATTGAGGTCTGGACTGTTGGGGGCCAGTTTTGTCCGTCATTGAAGCGACCTGGAAACCTTGAGTGAAATGATCCGCATGTCGAAATGTCCGTGTAAAAACTCCAACACAGTGTTTGCAGTATGTGGCCTTGCTCCATCTTGCATGAACCACTGCGTGTTGAAGGGCAAGGCAGTAGCAAGAAGCTGTGGAATTTAATGGAGCTCAGAAGACTTATTCTTCAAGCTTGCAGTGAAATTACGGAAGACATGTGCCGTAGGGCAATCAATAACTTCAGTGTTCGTTTGAAGGAAGTTGGGAAACGAAATGGTGGACATATTGAGCATGTGCTGGGTTAGAACAAATCTCCATGGGGGGCTCTTCATTATAGTATATGTTCCTTTCAATTTGTATTGACAATAAAGTTTATATTCAAAAACAAAATGGTAACACATTTCGTGCGCTCTCCCTGTAGTTTACATTTAACTAAAAGTTCTATCACAGCTCCTAAAAGGCCAGAGGAAATAATACGAGGGCATTCTGAAAATTAATGCCTCCGAATGTCTGTTGTGTTCTGAATATCGGTTGATATGTCTTCCATAAAGTCTTCCACGAAAGTTGCAGCCCTCTGCCGGTAAAGGGCTCCCAAGTGTAGCTTGCAGTGTGGCGGTGTGTGACGTGACTATGTCGGTGCGTGAGAGACCTGTAGGAAGCACATGTGGAGAATCCTCTCCCTTAGCATGACAATGCCAGACGACAATGCCGAGCGCCTTCGGTTCACTGTCCATCATCCATCATCCTCCATACAATCCCGACTTGGGTCCATGAAAATTTCATCTGTTTCTAAAACTTAAAGAACACCTTCGAGGACTTCACTTTGAAGTACGGTACAAGTAGAGGTGAGGTCGTGGCTCCGTCAAAAAAAGTCAAACATTCAAGAGTGACGGTATCAACAATGTGTGTTCGTCGCCAGGGTGACTAGGCTGAGAAATAAATATGTAGACATGAAGAATATAGATGCAGAATGTTAAGAGTTTGTTTTATTTAACCCTTTCGTGAGCCGTGGGAAACATGCTTCCCACTACAATGAACTGGCTCCTAGTCCCGTGGGATTGACAGTTCCCACCTCTGTACGGTGCTACCACCTAGTGAACAGTATAGGGTACTACTTCCAATCGGAAGTTGCCGCCGTTTTTGCTGTACCTTCGCGCAGAGTCATTGTATAGTTGAGTGTTGCTCTGTAGAGGAGCCTTTCAGTGCTGTTTGCGTGACATTTTGTGATTTTTTCCTCAAAGCTATAGTATAAGGTAAATGCTTTTGATTTACCCAAATTTATGAAGGAAAACGTAAAATGGGAACGAGGAGAATTCCAGTTTGAAACAAAAGGAGCCATTTATGCAGTAAAATGGATGGATAACCGTCCAGTCACTTTCCTGTTCTCAATTCATGACCCATGAGAAGCAGTCACAGTGCAAAAGAAAAATAAGGATGCTACTAGTACAGAGATTTCTTGTCCTGAAGTTGTGGCAGAATACAACATAATAATGGGTGGTGTCGATAAGTTTTATCAATTACAAGAAAGGTATGCTATTGGCAGACGTTGTGTAAAATGGTGGCACAGAATATTTTATTTCCTGGTGGACGTTGCTGCAGCGAACAGTTTTATCCTGTGGAAAATAAGTAAAAGAGAAAGTGGACAGCATGATCAGCTCAAGTACAGGATCTATCTAGTTAGACAATTTATCACTGGCTTCTCATCCCAAAAAAGGCGTGGACAACAACCTGCCTTTCTGGCAAAAAGGGGTAAAGTACCTGAAGACTTTTGTCATGTGGCTGTAGGGGAGCATCAATCCATTTTAGGAGAAACCTACTGGACGTGCCGTCATTGTAGTACCAAAGCTGCGGAAAAGAGCACTCGCTGTGTTTGTACACATTGTCAAATACCACTTTGCATGGACCCATGCTTCAGAAAATTTCATGGCAAGTAACTGTGAACAATCATTGTAACAAGAGAAGTAAATTTATCAAATAAGTATGACATATATTGAAAAAGTTGTTTAACTCCAAGGAAGGGCAGTGGGAAGAATAGTTCCCACCGTGTTGTGTGACCTCGCTTTCACAGTTGGAGCAAATTTGATATTCTGTATGATAAATATACCTATCTGTTAACTACTATCTGCTTTCCATTCATTAAAAAAAACTACTCAATAATTTTGCCCACGAAAGGGTTAAAAAGCTTTAAGAGTTTCCACATAAAAAGTTCGGAGGCCTTACTTTTCAGCGCGCCTTCCTAATATAAAGTGGCGGCTTCGTGAATCTTGTCCCACGACATACCGAAGAAAGCGGAGATTTTGCAGGCTCCTAAGCTTTTTTTACTATTTTTTTCTATCATTGCATCTCATTAGAAGGGAGAAACTGGCTTCCTGCAGTTCGTTTGGCTCTACAGTGTTCCATATCTTTGCTGGAAACTCAATATTAAAAACTGCTCTACTCCCACACAGACACTGCGTGGTTCTCACCACTGCCGCACCTGGTTGCCTTCTCCTGTATTTACGCTGTTGACGTTGGCAATACGCTGAGGTCACACTTGGCACTTGAACTGTATGCAACTGCAGTCTTCGTCGGCACAGCTGGGGGAAAGAGAGAGAGAGAGAGAGAGAGAGAGAGAGAGAGAGAGAGAGAGAGAGAGAGAGTCGGGTTGGCTGGTCGCCACGCTCTGATTTGCTCTTTCTGCTCCTCTTGGCAGCGCGGGAAGGCCGGCGAAAGCTAGAAAAGCTGGCAGAACCCGCTGTCTCTATAGTGGAGGCAAGTAGCTAACTAGTAGCGGAAGCTCTCCTACTCTGACAGGTATTTCCCGGGGTAATTCTGTTGTGATCGCCAGGCCTATGTAAGAGCGGCGTTGAATAAGTAATGCAACACTTTTTAGCTGAAAGCAGGTTGCCTTAATTCAGGGTGGTTGGTTTTATTCAGGATTCCAATCTGTCATATTATACACCATTCTTTTCGTAGAAAACCCTATTTTTTAACGTATATCCGTTCAATACGACGGCCTTACGCCATCTTACTGGGAGGGGCTGTACGCCCGCATTGTAGCAACCTACTGGCCGACGTCGCAGCCAACGTCTCGCTGCACCAGTAACCTCCCCGTCATCCAAGTACTGCTTCCCGTGGAGTGCAGCCTTCATTGGGCCAAACAGGTGAAAGTCGGAAGGTCTGAGATCCGGGCTGTAGGGTGGACGAAATTCTGCGAGTTCCTTCGAGTGCACAGACTTGTGTGAGATCCTGCTTTGTTAAGGAAACGCAGAAGTTCGTTTCCATTTTTGTGGCGCCGAACACACTGAAGCTTTATATGCGATTGCACGCTTCTCGGTGTATTTCAGCTACGAAATCTTCACGGGTTATCAGCCGAGTGGCGCCGTCTTCTAGCCGCAACGTTTCAATGGATTGCGTATCCATCATCTTCAGGCCTGAAAAGTTGCGACTAGAAGACGACGCCACTTGGCTGATATTCCGTGAAGATTTCACACTAAAACTTTTTTTCCCAATTTCCTGAGTGTAGTACAATACACTTCTGAACTGATGGTTGCATCGTGAGGGAGGGCATCAGACAGAATAATCTCTTTAGAGTCCCGTAAGACCGTCGCCGTAACTTTACCGCACGTTGCAACGTTGCAGGAGTCACAGCTCTATGTGGCTGGCCGACACACACGACATCAGACAGGTTCGCGCGCCCTTGTTGCGATAACGAAAGGCACTTCGTCCGAATAATCGTGATTTTGTTCACTGCCAGGTCTTCCTAGATATTCCGTAAGCGCCCGTAAATAACTGCGATGCTCTGGTTTTCTACCAAAGAAACTCGACGACAGCTCTCTGGTTGGAAAGCAATTCCGTTTTGGCCGAAGTGTTGCATTACTTACTGACGCCCTAATGGTTTTAGAGAACCACCTATGACGTTGGGGAGTACGTATGGCTGAGTTGACAGCCCGGAGTGTATCGCAGTTTACTAGCTTCTCTATACCGAGGCCTTTTTGAGTTTTTATTCATCCTCGACTATGAATTTGGCTTACGAGTGACTGCTGTCTGGTAGTATATGTTTCGCAGTTGATGAACCATGGAACGTAATCCGGACTCTGTCCTTACCAATCCGCGACAGAACTTGCTTGTCTTTTTTATATCTACAGGTTTGTCTTTAAAAAAAGGGCAAAGACTCATTCATAGCGAAAACTTCCCGTATTTTCTGACGCTTTCATCCAGATTCGCAGTTTTGTAGCTCCAGAAAATGCTGATAACGATTACATAAGGCCAAAGGTGCTACTTGACAGAAAACTCGGGAATAATTCTGGAGCGAAATTTCCCGACGTTACCTCCATTCCCGCTGAGAATTTTGTTTGTGTTTGCCCGAAGATTCAAGTTGGAAGTTTCCTTTGTAAAACAATGGTTTATGCGGTTTAAGGCGAAGAATAAAATCATAAGATCAGTTTCGTAGATTTCACAGTTTAACATGTAAAACAAATAATTCAAGCTCTACTGTTAACTGTGATTTCGTCACCAAGTGTGACAAATTTCAGACGTCGTGTCGGTTACCAAACCCATCTCCGCAGCCGAGATCGCTAATGCACGCTTGTGGTGTGCTGCTCGCCTCGGAGGTACGCGAGTTCGAATCCCGCTGGTGGAACACGCTCAGTGCCAGTATTTGGCAGGCATGTGATGGAGAGATGGTGCCGTAAAGTTTTTCATCACCCGTCTTCATCTCCTGGATTAAATCTCAGAACTGTCTGCACCGTCTTATGTAGCGAGGGCGCGTGATCTGTCTGTCAGATCGGGACGTTAAGTTGAACGGCCCCCCTTGCTGCTATTCGAGAGGAATAAGGCGATGCGCCAGCACTGCGTTTCACCTTCTACCTTCCCTCCACCCAACAAAGCACAATCCCAGTACTACACTGTGTATGCGCTCATCACAGACATCCCCACGACACAGATACGCACTTAACACTTCATAGCAGGGCGGAGGAAGGTAACAGCAAATTAGGTCCACTAGGACTTTGTCTAGATCGACGATGCAGGATTCCTGCATCTTCTGTCCCCTGAGTACGGGACTACTTTGACTTTTGTCCCCTTCTTAACTTATAAGAGGGTCTTTCTATACTTCTGAGGTGTTACCAAGTGAGACACCAATCGTAGGATAGTACATAAAAAGTAGGTAGAAACACTGCGCAATTGCTGCGATAACATCCGACCATTTACGTAGCTTTCATCTCTCTCACGTGGGGACCGTAGGTACTTTCTCTCACCAGTTTTATTCATATTGATAGAATGCATAGATCACAATTAGGACTTCAACATGTGTAAACAGGAAAAGGTAACTGTCGACAATTTAGAGAAAATCGAGTTTGAATATTTTAGGCGCGCTTATATACAGGGTAGTTGTAATTAAACTTCCGCTATTTGAGACGGCCTCCATGAAATACAAGTGTTCGGAGGGAAATGAAACTTTTTGCAGACTAATAAACCATTGAAAGAAACAAATTTTGATTTCCACATGATATAGCAGACTTTTCTTAATTGTGTACCAGGTTACCAACGTTGCTCTGTATGACGACCACCTGCATCCACGAGAGCCTGGAAACGCGCTAGAGGCTTCTCTACCGCTGCCCAAAACAGCGCAATGGGCCTCTGACTACCTCCATAGCTATGCTTATCTTCAACGTCCAACGTTTGGAGTGTCCCGCTGATAAACCCTGTCCTTCAGGTAACCTCAAAGCCAAAAATCACAGGGGTTCAAATCTAGTATGCTTGGTGGCAACGCTGTTTGGAACGGTCGGCCAATGGTTCGGTTTTCTCTAAATGTGTTACAAGAGTAACCGAGTGACCTCACGAGCAACGTGAGGTGGAGCTCCATCGTCCGTTAAAACAGCTCAGTCCAAAGCCCCTGTCACCCTGTAGCGCTAGGGTCGCACGTTGACGGAGCAGATCACATTGACATGTGCCACTCACTATGCATGTCCTTGATCCTTTGTGCGCGAGTTGCGTACCAGTACCGACACGACACTAACACGACTAACTGCGCCCAGTCTGAACATCATTCCCATAAAATTGTGTACTCCTACGGTAAATAATTTTCCGTCTACGCTCGTTGAAGCAGCGAAAGCTTAATTATAACCACCGTGTACTTTCCGCAGTGGTGGTAGTGGCCCTGTCAGAACACCAAAGTTAAGCGCTGTCGGACTTGGATGGCCGACCGTCCGGCTCTGCCGAGCGCTGTTGGCAAGCGGGCTGCACCCAGCTTTTGTGAGGCCACCTGAGGAGCTGCTTCACTGACAAGTAGCGGCTCTGTTCACGAAAACTGACAACAGCTGGGAGAGCGGTGTGGTGACCACACGCCCCTCCATAGCTGCACCCTGTGACGCCTGTTGTGTGATGACGACACGGCGGTCGGTCGGTACCGTTGGGCCATTAGACGCCTGTTCGGAAGCAGTGTACTTTATACGTCATTGGTATTCAGGAAGTCTGCAGATGAGCCAGTTAACGTCTAGATTCAGAACCCCGGGGCAGCGAGATTCGATCCACAGATCTAGAGCTCTTCTGAAACTAAGCACGTACTTGGTGGCTGCGAACTTCGTTAAATACTAATGATCATACAAAGTATATAGTCGCGACAAAAATTTTTAAGCTTTATTTTTTCGAAAAAGGTTCAAAGTTAAGTCTTCCTCTTTACGTATGTTGAAGTCCTAGTCGTGCTCCGCAACCAGATATGGGGCAAGCAGGGTACGAGGAGGGAGTGGGGGGTGGGGGGACGGAGGGATACTCAATGGACAATATTTGGGAGGATTCCGGATTTCCGTAATCTTGATCCAGACCGGAGGATTTTTGAGATATTTTTAAGTTATTGTGTGTGTGAAATCTTATAGGACTTAACTGCTAAGGTCATTAGCCCCTAAGCTTACACACTACTTAACCTAAATTATCCAAAGGACAAATACACACACACCCATGGCCGAGGGAGGACTCGAACCTCCGCCGGGACCAGCCGCACAATCCATGACTGCAGCGCCCTACACCGCTCGGCTTTAAGTTATTTCTAAAGAGCAACTGGTCCCAGACAAAAATCTGAAGGGCCACAGAGTGTTTGTATATCTGTTTGCACGTGGAAAATGGTAAATTCAACTAATTTTTGCAGTGTGGCTACCGTCTGAACGACCTTACTTTCGGTAACCATTTAAGCACAAGAGTCGTACATGGCGGTTGCTTTGAACCCCGGCGCTTAACTGAGGAACGAGATGTGGCAGTAGCCCGTGGGGATACTCGACACTAAATACGAGTTTTATAAAGTGAAGTAAAACTGAAAAAGTCAAGACGTTTCTACAAATTTCGACATCCTTGTTCCTCTGGGAGCAACGCTGACGACCTGAGTACCAAAACAGTCACTTGCTGGTGGGGAAGAGCTGCAGAGAGCCCACGGTGTGGGCCTGCGCTCAGCTGACCGCCACAGCGGCCGCCGCCAGCTTCAGCAGGAGACAAAGTTTCCCTGCTGCAAATATGACAGATATCACCCTGCAGCTCTTGATTTATGCCGTACAAGCTTCATCAACGACGGAAATAGTCGGGTTATCTCTCGTGGCACGCTACGTGGCCACTGATGTGCCGCAGGAGCAAGCGGCGTTATTAGCTGGCCACACAGGAGCGGAGTTCTGCGAAAGACTAGAACGTTGGGCCGGTTCCACGAGTATTTTTGACGAATTTGGCCCGACAATCTCAATTCCGTCGTTTACCTCAATGTGCACATTCCACTTGTCGGATTTAGTCTGTGAGATGGGCTCAGAGGCCGTGTCCCTTCGCGTGTGGCCCAAATCGGCGGATTTCCGTGATTCACCCGCGGAGCCAGTACAGCGAAAGATTTCAGTGGTTGCGGAGCATCTCGTAAAAAATACATTGTACACTCCGCCGTTCTTAGAGATAATTTTACTGTAGCACATTTTTGGATTTTGAAACCATTATATCGTTGTTACGAACTTAATATGGATGATAGTTCGAAGAAAATTTTAGCAGTCGACAGTGATTTGTACGCTTTGTACCCGTACATTTCGCGAAAGAAAATTCGCACAAAATGGGTATAAAAATGAACTGTCGGAAGTCAACATTCCAGACGTATGGATCTGATTAAAAAACGTGAGCATCCGTCTGAAAATTGTCAAGGTTCGATACGCTATGATGAGGGCGTTCACGATCCTTTGCAAAGTAAAGTAATCCGTAATAGCTGTTAAGTAATGGACATAACACAGAATAGCATAACATAGAATAGTGAACGTATTGCAAGCAGTTTTTTATTGGTTTGTGCAATTTATCACCCCCCCCCCCCCGTCACCAAACTTCTTCCACTGTTCTGCATCTTTTCTTAAACTTCATTTCAAATTTTGTAGCTTACATTTTGTTGAAATTGAGTCCACAGTTGAAATACCGCCTAAAAATGTTTCAATCATCTCTTCGTGTTTTTTTCTTTTTTTTAAAAAATATTGTAGTTCGTGTAGTGTTCATCTGGCAATTCCACAAGAAAAGGTCATTCGCAGTAGAGTTGCACATGTTTTTATATGGTCATTGGTCCACTCCTTCAGCGTAGCTTAAGCAAGCACAACTTGCTGTCACCTGAAAGCCGGGGGAACTTTCTAGACGTCACCCGTCGCAGAAGCCCCACCTGGCGGGCAAAATAACGTACTCAATTACATGCTACTTCTGGGTTGTATGTTCTGATATTCCGTATTCACATTTTTTTTCTAGGCGAATATATGGAACTGCATGGAAGCTTTCTGGAAATCAAGAAATGTGACGTCAGTCTTAGTTATGATATCTACTGCGTTCTGGATCTCATGAAGTAACGTAGCCATCTAGGCTGCACACGGTCATGTTCATTGAACTTCTTTTGTCTCCATCACTAGCTGGCCTCACACGAGATAATTTTAGCGATGGGCCGCGGATATTTCCGACTGATTCTGGAAATCCCACAGTCCCCGCCTGAGCGTCAGTCTAGACGTGGCCTTCAAGCAGTTACCAGCAGTTCGCAGAATCACGTGTCGTTCCTGGCGACTTCTCACGTGCTTGAGAGGTGAAGAGAAGATTATAAGCAGACTGAAAATTTCTTTGGTCCGCCCGGGATTCGTCTCCATGACCTCTGAGTTTCGAGGCACGCGCTTTACCACTAGTTTACCAGGCTCGACGCATGGTACGACGAATCATTGTAACTTGTTACACCAAGCCTGTATTCGTGTGATATGCACGCAGACAGCTGCTCGAAACATGCAATGCGCTGTGGACGCAAGCCGGTGGGAGCAATGTGATGCTATGGGGGATATTTCACGGGATCTGTGGTGATAATCGAAGACACCGTGGCAGCTGTGAACTGTACGACCATTATTGCGGGCCACCTGCGTCCCTTTATCGTCGGTCATCCTCCCCGACTGCGACGGTATTATCCAGCGGGATTACTGTTCGTGCCAAAAGGCCAATGCCGTGCTGCAGAGGCGTTAGGAGCACGTCAGTGAAGTCACTTTAATGATCTGAGTCCAACGAAACACATGTGGGAAGGCATCGAGCACCAGCTCCGCATCCACAAACCACCGGCCCGTTATATGTAGGAACTAAGTGATCTGTCGTTAAACTTCTGCTGCCACATACCTGCGGAAACCTACCGAAGACTTATCGAATTCATTGCATGCACAATTGCTACCGTATTGTGTTCTATAGCTAGACGCACACGCTGCTAAGCTGCTGCTGGTCATAACGCTTTGGCTCATCAGTGCGCGTACTGTCTACAGGAAATGCAATTACGCTGTAATGAGACACTGACCCTTACACCGAAACATTTAGAAAATATTCCTGGACAATCTCCTAAATTTTTTCGGTTGAATTCGGATTCACCCTCTCGTTGCTGAAGATTTTATTATGCTTTCTTTTTTCACACTATTTTGTCGAAGACTTTCATTTTGAGATCGTGCCTGTGTACAAAATACAGGTTGATTGTTGCAGAGAAGATAACAGCAACCAGCCACTAGCTCTTTATACTCATGAAGTAATGAGTGCTATCGACAGGGGATGTCAAACTGATTCCATATTTTCAGATTTCCAGAAGGCTTTCGACACCGTTCCTCACAAGCGTCTTCTAACCAAACTGTGTCCCTACGGAGTATCGCCTCAGTTGTGCAACTAGATTCGCGATTTCCTGCAAGAAAGGTCACAATTCGTAGTAATAGACGGAAAGTCATCGAGTAAAACAGAAGTAATATCCGGCGTTCCCTAAGGAAGTGTTATAGGCCCTCCATTGTTCCTGATCTACACTCCTGGAAATGGAAAAAAGAACACATTGACACCGGTGTGTCAGACCCACCATACTTGCTCCGGACACTGCGAGAGGGCTGTACAAGCAATGATCACACGCACGGCACAGCGGACACACCAGGAACCGCGGTGTTGGCCGTCGAATGGCGCTAGCTGCGCAGCATTTGTGCACCGCCGCCGTCAGTGTCAGCCAGTTTGCCGTGGCATACGGAGCTCCACCGCAGTCTTTAACACTGGTAGCATGCCGCGACAGCGTGGACGTGAACCGTATGTGCAGTTGACGGACTTTGAGCGAGGGCGTATAGTGGGCATGCGGGAGGCCGGGTGGACGTACCGCCG